>NC_133503.1:16383214-16700000 GCF_049354715.1 Callithrix jacchus | reverse complement strand
GGGTTCAAGTGATTCTCCTGCATCAGCCTCCCAAGTAGCTGGAATTACGGGTGCATACCACCACACCCAGCTAATTTTTGTATTTTTAGTAGAGATGTGATTCTCTCCCAGGCTGCTGTCAAACTCCTGACCTCAAGTGATCTGCCTGCCTCGGTCTCCCAAAGTGCTGGGATTACAGGTGTGAGCCACCACACGCAGCCTAAACTGCTTTTCTTTATGGATGACTCAGCCTCGGGTATTCATAGCAGTGCTACTTGAGCTGTAGTCCCAGCTACTGGGGAGGTGGGAGGATCCGTTGAGCCAAGGAGTTCGAGGCTGCAGTGAGCTATGATTGCACCACTGTACTCCAGCTTGGGTGACAGAGCCAGACCCTGTCTCTAAAAATAAGAAAGAAAGACAAGGAGAATTAAAGGCCATGTGGTGTACATCATCTTACTGGAAGATACCTAGTAGAGCTGCTTCCCCTGGTGCCAGGTTGCTCTGTGGGGGCTCTAGGGTAGCCCCTGAGATGATACTGAGCTGCTTTTCAGCATCCTGGTACTCAGCAGCCTCTCAGCCTATACTGGTCTTAGAATCCATTGGTTTTCATTGTCTGAATCCTTTGTTTCACTTGAGGTTGCAACTTTGTATTTGTTCAAGATCCTCCCTTAGTGAAGACTCTGCACTCCACCCACCTCCAGCATCGCTGGACTCTGATTTTTAAAGTACTTGGATTTTCTTTTTCTTTTCTTTGAGACGGAGTTTCGCTGTTGTTACCCAGACTGGAGTGCAATGGCACCATCTCGGCTCACCGCAACCTCCGCCTCCTGGGTTCAAGCAGTTCTCCTGCCTCAGCCTCCCAAGTAGCTGGGTCTACAGGCGCGCACCACCTAATTTTTGTGCCCAGCTAATTTTTGTATTTTTAGTAGAGACGGGGTTTCACCTTGTTGACCAGGATGGTCTCGATCTCTTGACCTCGTGATCCACCCACCTGGGCCTCCCAAAGTGCTGGGATTATAGGCGTGAGCCACCGCACCTGGCCAAAGACAGGAAGACTTCCAGGGAGGGAGCTTGCAGGTCACAGATTGGTGACACCCAAACAGATATATTCTTTTTTTTTTTTTTTTTTGATACAGTTTCGCTCTTGTTACCCAGGCTGGAGTGCAATGGCACGATCTCGGCTCACCGCAACCTCCGCCTCCTGGGTTCAGGCAATTCTCCTGCCTCAGCCTCCTGAGTAGCTGGGATTACAGGCACACGCCACCATGCCCAGCTAATTTTCTGTATTCTTAGTAGAGACGGGGGTTTCACCATGTTGACCAGGATGGTCTCGATCTCTTTACCTCATGATCCACCTGCCTCGGCCTCCCAAAGTGCTGGGATTACAGGCTTGAGCCACCGCGCCCGGCCCTTTACACTTCTTAAATCGCTCTCAGCTCCTCAGTCCGAGCCCTTAAATTCCACGCCATGGTTGCACGCTTGGTTAATCTGGGCACGCTCAGAGTATGTGACCGTCAGCCTGGGAGTCCATGGCAACTGAAAAACAACCGACAACTTCATTACATAAAAGTCGGATTGAGGCCTGGGGGGGTGCCTCATGCCTGTAATCCCAGGACTGTGGGAGGCTGAGGCGGGGGGTTCACTGGAGGTTCTCCTTACCTCAAGAACCTGAGGTAAGGAGAGACGATGTTTTGCCACCATAGTGAAACCCTGTCTCTACTAAAAATACAAAAATTAGCCGCGCGTGGTGGCGCATGCCTGTAATTCCAGCTACTCCGGAGACTGAGACAGGAGAATTGCCTGAACCTGGAAGGCGGAGGTTGCAGTGGGCCGAGATCGCGCCACTGCACGCCAGCCTGGCGACAGGGCGAGACTCTGTCTCAAAAAATAAATAAATAAATAAAAAGTTGAAGTAGATTTGGTCTGATGCAGTTACCGATTTTCAAGCCACGCCCCGAATGCCCTGCCGACACATTCCACTCCTCATTCATGAGGGAAGAGGGATGAAGGTCATGTTTCTGTATCTACTTCATGCTGACGGGGGCACTGAGTCCCCTAAAGTTGAGTAACGAAATTCTTAGGCTGCTGAGTTCAAATGAATTTTGGGGTCCCCCGGAGTTGCTGGAAGGGCTGGTATTGTTGTTGCAATACAGACTGAAGATGGAAGTGTTGGCGCCTGGAGGAAAAACAGCTTACCATCAGTTTAATATATAGGACTGAAAAGTAACAGGAGAGGCCGGGCGCGGTGGCTCAGCCTATAATCCTAGCACTTTGGGAGGCCGAGGCTGGCGGATCACCTGAAGTTGGGAGTTTGAGACCAGTCTGACCAACATGGAGAAACTCTGTCTCTACTAAAAATATAAAATTAGCCAGGCGTGGTGGCGCATGTCGTAATCCCAGTTACTCAGGAGGCTGAGGCAGGAGGAATGGAGTGAGTCCGGAAGGTGGAGATCTCAGTGGGCTGAGATTGTGCCATTGCACTCCAGACTGGGCAACAAGAGCAAAACTCCGTCTCAAAAAAAAAAAAAAAAAAAGGAAAACAAAGGAAAAGTAACAGGGAACAATGGCCACTAGGGCCCCCAGCAGAGGAAGAAACCAGGTGAGGTGTGGTAAAGTGGACTCGACTGCCTTCTAAATCTCAGTGGTTGGCTGGGTGTGGTGGCTCATGCCTGTAATCCAGCACTTTGAGAGGCCAGGGTCGGTGGATAATTTGAGGTCAGGAGTTTGACACCAGCCTGACCAACATGGTAAAACCCTGTCTTTCTTAAAGTATAAAATTATCTGGGTGTGGTGGTGTGTCCCTGTAATCCCAGCTATTCAGGAGGCTGAGGTGGGAGAATCACTTGAGTACGGGAGGTGGAGGTTGCACTGAGCTGAGATGGCACCACTGCATTCCAGTCTGGGGGAGAGAGAGAGAGACACCCTGTCTCAAAAAAAAAAAAAAAAAAGAGGTATGGGAGGTCTGGTTGGATCATTGCTATTCTGATGATAGACAAGGTATGGGAGGTCTGGTTGGAGCATTGCTATTCTGATGATAGACAAGGTATGGGTCTGGTTGGAGCATTGCTATTCTGATGATAGACACAGTGGTCAGCCGCTTTATCTATTATGTTGTTTCCTTTCATCATGGGGTGCTTATAATGCCGACAGCAAGCTGTGTCCCACTGCCTTCCCGTAGTGTAAGGAGTCATGGACGTCTTTTACAATAACCCGGTTCACATTTGCAGGCACTCATATCCTGCCTCTTCTATTTAGGGGCCACCTTATGGAACTCAGGTGATATCTACAGTGGCTTTTAAAATCCCCCAGGCAGGGACAGGTGCAGTGACTGACACCTATAATCCCAGCACTGTGGGAGACTGTGGTGGGTGGATCACTTGAGGTCATGAGTTCAAGACCAGCCTGGCCAACATGGTGACACCCATCTTTACTAAAAATCCAAAAAGTTATCGGGTTGTAGTGGCAGGCGCCTGCAATCCCAGCTACTTGAGAGTTCCAGGCAGGAGAATCACTTGAACCTGGGAGGCAGCCGTTGTAGTGAGCTGCGATTACCCCATCCCACTCCAACCCGGGGAACAAGAGTGAAATTTTGTCTCAAAAGAGAAAAAAAAGAAAGAAAAAAGAAATTCATCAGTGGAGTACCTCGCCTTATTTTATAAAGAGCTACTGAAGGACGCAGAGACATTTGGAGGACTTCCCCACCCGTGCAGCTGTCTTGGCCATGGCTTCTGAAATTTGCTATTTCAGTCACCCCGCTGATGACCTTGGCAATGGACTGCAGTTACCTGTTTAGGCCTTTCCGCGGCCCAAATCAGTGCCAGTATTTCTGTTGCACCTTTGATTCCATGTTATTTGCATTTAGAGGGCTCCCTTCCCCCCTTTTTTTTTCTTGAGACAGAATTTTGCTCTTGTTGCCCAGGCTGGAGCCCAATGGCATGATTGTGGTTCATGGCAACCTCTGCCTCCCGGATTCTAGGGATTCTCCTGCCTAAGCCTCCCAAGTAGCTGGGTTGACAGGCATGTGCCATCATGCCTGGCTTATTTTGTATTTTTAGTAGAGATGGGGTTTCTCCACGTTGGTCAAGCTGGTCTCAAACTCCCAACCTCAGGTGATCGGCCCTGCTCAGACTCCCAAAGTGCTGGGATTACAGGCATGAGGTCCCCTTTATTCCAGATCATCCCATGCGCATGGACCACAGAGATTGCATCTTGTGAGTCTGCAGAAACAGTAAAGGCCTTGTCCTGTCTTAGGTTCAGGGCTCAGGTTCATGCAGATTTTCCCGGCCCTCTGTACTGAAGTCCCTGTGGGAGGCTCTGGGCTGGTTTCCTGTAGGTAGAGAACTTCACGTCCTGCCCTTCACTGGCCTCTTTTCACATGGCTTCCTTTTCTTCTTCAACCACACGTCTATTATTAAAACTCTGGAAGTCAGCCAGGCGCCGTGGCTCATGCCTCTAATCCCAGCACTTTGGGAGGTCGAGGCAGACGAATCACTTAAGGTCTGAAGTTCGAGACCAGCGTGGCCAACATGGTGAAACCCTGTCTGTAATATTTACAAAAATTAGTCGGGTATGCAGATGGATGCTAGTAGTCCCAGCTACTCGGGAGGCTGAGGCAGGATAATCGCTTGAACCCGGGAGGCAGAGGTTGCAGTAAGCTGAGATCGTACCACTGTACTCTACCCTGGGCAAGAGAGCAAGACTCTGTCTCTACAAACCAAACCAAAGCAAAACCCTAACTTGGGATTAGCCTTCTCTTCTAATTTTTAAAAAAATATTAAGAAAAAAATAGATGTAGCTGCTATGTTGCCCAGGCTAGTCTTAAACCCCTGGCCTCAAGCGATCCTCCCTCCATAACCTCCAAAAGTGCTGGATTATAGGTGTGAGCACTGTTTCCAGACTTACGTTGTTTCTATATATATATAAAAATACAGAATTATCTTCCAGAGCCAATAAATATGTTCAAATAACCAAAACCTCATTAAGGAAAAATGTCACTTGACAGCAAATAAGCAACCTGGAGCAATCTGATCGCACTCACTGTGAAGATGAGAAAACTTCATGTTTATTAGGTTTCCCAAGAGATGCACAGGTTCCCTTGAAAACACACAGCTCATGGCCTCCTTCAAAACACACATCCTCTTCAAGGTAACATACAAACATGTCAATAAGAGGCAAAAATTAAGTCTGAGTTCTCACATTTCAAATCATACACTAAACATAAAATCCAAATTTATTTTTACAAGCAGTTAGGGGAACCATCACTTAGCTATACAAGTAATAGATATATTAAGTAAGTATCACAGATAAAAAGAGGGCTCGCGTCAGGAGCAGGTGTAATAACAAATAAAAAGTTTGACAGATAAAAGCTTTAGGATAGAAAGAATCCTCTCTTAAAAAGGAAAACAAAATTGTATTTATATATATATAATGGCTATAACACCCATCACACAACTTTATAGAAACAGCATCTGTCGGGGTCTGGCACGTCTGCCAGGGGGGCTACCGACCTGCAGGAGTTCCTGAGACCACCAACGTAGATGTCTCGTTCAACCTGAGGGAGAGAGTGCGTGGAAGTGAAAGAATATAGGAAAGTGGAGTCTGGAGGTCTACTTGCAGTCAAGCCACAACTTTATTTCTGTAGGTGACAGCTTTTATACCTTTTTTCTTGTTACATTTACTTTAGCTCAGCAGAAAAAGGGGGCAAACAGAAAAGGGAACAGAAATCACGCAAAAATAGTTGCCAGGGGCCTGTGATAACAGCTCACAAAGCAGTTTCAAGGGGGCTTGTGATAATAGCTTACAAAGCAGCTAAGAGTTAATACATGTTTTTCAAAGATACACAGTGCAAACAAACAATGGTGCCTTTAAGGTGGCTTGTTAACTATGCTTTCCATCAGGTGGTAGAGCAAAGGCTCAGCTCCTGTGAAAATATGGGCAGGGGTCTTTTGCCCCTCAGGAATCTCAATTGCAGCAAGCCTATTGCTTACACAGAGACTAAAGGGGATATGAAGCAGTCAGCACAATGTCCTCACAAACCTCAGGCCCTTACTCTGCATTCTGTTCTTGCCTTAGTAGCTTAGCCATTCTTTTCCCTCAACTCGACAGCCCTTGAGAGCGGGGGGCGGGGGGAGGCGAGGGCAGATAGGTCCAGCAGCCAAGATGGGGCGAGTCACGCTACTGTCTCAAGCCCTTGGCGTGAACGCTGCCAAGCATCTATTCAAAAACAGTATTTCCAAACTCTTTAAATAAATATAGTAATAATTCTATGCCCATCTTTTTCAAAATAAACCAATAAAATGTATAGTATATATTAAACATATTACAATATATCTAAGACATGTTAAAAATCACCACTGAATTCTCACAATTCAGTAACAAACACTAAACAGGAAATAAAAATTTCTATTAGAAGATTTACGGGAACTACCACATAGCTATAAATATAATAGACTATCATGTAAGTATCATAGATAAAGAGTGCTCGCTTCAGGAGCACATATAATAGATAAAACAATTTAATAAAAGATTTAGGATAAATGGAATTCTTTCTTAAAAAAGATAACTATATTTCTGTATATGTAACAGCTATAATTCTCATCAAAAACTCTACAGGAACAGCAAGCTTTCAAAAGTAAAACAATTTCCAAACTATTTGAAATAAACGTAGGAATAATTCAATGGCCAACACTTCCAAAACCACAAAAATGCATAGTATGCATGAAGCTACCTGTTACAATCCGACGGCACTCATACTTTACAAATAATTCTGTGCCAATCTGAGTGCCTGTACTGTGCCCTCAGATGCTCCTGGAGAGGCTGGAATTCAGCAATATAAAAAGGGAGGTGGTGCCGCAGGAAGGGGTGGAACCAGAAACACCCTTGGTTTCTCACTGTCCTCCACGGACTCCTAGAAGTATCGTCTCCCCGCCCCTCCACCCCTAGGAGGACAGCGTGGTCACGCTATTGAGGTCTTTCTAGAACAGTCCAGGTTCTTCTAGATGATCTGCACAAATGGCTCCTCTCCTCCTTCCTGGTGTATGTCTGTCATTAGCATTGGAATAAACTTCGTGCTGAAAATCCGCATCTCTCCGGGCCCAGTGTTCTGGAAGTGAGAGAGGATGTCAGGCTTCAAGGAAACAGTTCTCTAGGAAGGTCATTCACGTCTTGTGTCAATTCTAACTAAAGTTCAGAGCGATTGATCAATCCAGTTTCATCTCCTGCCCTTCATTCTCTAGCCTGATGTTCAATTGTGATACGCACACTTCGGTGACCCGGACGCCAAAACTCACTTAATACACCCAAGGCCATCCCCAGTTATCTATTTCCTAGCCAGGACTTTCTGTGGGTCTGCCCAGGGAGTAGAGCACCCTCAGACAATGTGGCTTTAGACTTCATCACATGTGGCCTTTCATGTCACTTAAGATCTAAACTGGTAATCAGGTTAGATACGGTTCTAATGTGACAACATCAGGAACCACGAGTCCCGGAGCCTAATCCATAATCCTACTTCGTAATGTTGAAGTCTCATGCTGAGTCCTCAACATGGCTAGCTGCACAAGATGTAAACCGAATCTTCACTGAATCCTCAACCCAAATAGGTAATTCAAGTGTGTCAATCCTAATGAACCTCCTGGAACTCAGTATTTCTGATGAATTTTGAGACAGGGTCTCACTGTGTCGACCAGGCTGGAGTACAGTGGCAGGATCAGGTCTCCCTGCAGCCCCAGTGTTCCAGGCTCCAGCGATCCTTCCTCCTCAGCCTCCTGAGTAGTTGGGAATAGAGATGCCTCCCACATCACCCAGCTAATTTGTGAATTTTTGTGGAGAGTGGATCTCGCCAAGTTGCCCAGGCTTGAAGCTGGATCAAGCAATTGAGTTCCTTGGATTGTCTAGATAGACACAATGTTCTGCCTTGACTATGGGGGATGCAGACATACCTTCTCTCAGGCCGATGACCTTAGGCCTCCATGGTGCTGTAGCTCTAGAAAAAGAGGGCACGATCTCGTGCCCACACCCAATGCTCTGGGTCGTAAGCCTGGATCTGCAAAAACAAACGTCCCTTGAGAAAACAGGGACCCCCACCCCAGGATACCCCTCCATCCCCTCATCTAGCCTCCAACCACCCGATTCCTCCCCACCTCCCCACACCCTACCCACCTCCTCCAGCTCCTCCAGGGAAACCCAAGCCCTGCAGTGCATGGAACAGAAGAACTGGAACCGAAGCTTCTGGAATAAGGGTTGCTGGGAGCGGTTCTTCCCATACAGGAAGTAGAAGATGGCTTGTTTGGGGCCCTGGTTGTCCTCCTCCATGTCATTGGCCAGGTAGCTGGGGGCAGAAATCAGACTCCTGTGCAGGGGCACCACCAGGAGAGACCTCTGGCTGAGGTCAGCTTCCCAGAGAGGAGGGTGGGGTACCTTAGCTCAGGACTGGCACCCACCCTGCAGAGAGCCATGCCTTCCTCAGGAGGGCCCTCCTGGACAGATGCCTGCTGAAGGGCACCCCTCACACCTTCGGGATGGAGACAAAAAGCCAACTGGTGGCCAAGAGTGGTGGCTCAGGCTTGGAATTTCAGCACTTTGGGAGGCTGAAATGGGTGGGTGACATGAGGCCAGGAGTTTGAGACCAACCTGTTGAACATGGTGAAACCCCATCTCTACTAAAAATACAAAAATCCCCTGGTATGGTGGCACACACCTTAGTCCTAGCTACTCCAGAGGCTGAGGCACAAGAATTACATGAACCCAGGAGGCCGAGGTTGTAGTGAGCTGAGATAGGTCTGCTGCATTGTAGCCTGGGAGACAGAGCGAGACTCTCTCTCAATAAATAAATAGGATGGGAGTGGTGGCTCATGCCTGTAATTCCAGCAATTTGGGAGGCTGAGGCGGGTGGATCACCAGGTCAGGCGATTGAGACCACCCTGGTTAGCACAGCGAAACACCGTCATGTCTACTAAAAATACAAAACATTAGCTGGGCCTCGTGGCATGGGCCTGTAGTCCCAGCTACTCAGAAAGCTGAGGCAGGAGAATTGCTTGAACCCGGGGGGCAGAGGTTGCAGTGAGCCAAGTTGGTGACATTTTACTCCAGACTGGTTGATAGAGTGAGGCTCCATCTCAAAAATATATATATATAAAATGTATATAAATAAAATTTAATAAATATGTAAGTAATTGTCCAAGTGTGATGGCACAGCCCTATAGTCTGAACTAATCAGGAGGCTGAGGTGGGAGGATCACTTGAGCCCAGGAGATGGAGGCTGTAGTGAGCTCTGATCTCATCACTGCACTCCAGCTTGGGAGACAGAGTAAGTCTCTGTCACGAAAAAATAAAATAAATAAAATACATTGATATTTTTCCAAGATCCTGCCTTCTGTAGGCATCTAGTCTAATGGCACTGGGAGAAATCAGGGCAAAAAACCTCATCCCAATGTCACATTATAATAGGATGTCACTGGTGTGCTACGGGCATACAGAGGTGGGAAGATAAGGGAAGGCATCACAGAGGCTGTGGGGTGAATTGATGTCAAGGAATGGGTGCTTCCCTTCAGAACCACACGTGTGCAGGACCCCAGACAGAAAACACACATGCAAAGTCGAGTGGCGGGTGTTTGGAAGGAGCGGTGAAACCAAGCCAGGAAACACCAGGATGGGGAGCCTGTTTGGCTGCAGAGAGATTGTAGAGAGGGTGGAATTGGCACTGTGGCCCTGGCCTCGGTTTGAAAAGACATCAGCTAGGGAAGCTGTTCAGGTGGGTAATGGGGGTCGGACCTGTGCTTTGGAGAGATGTTCCGGCTGCACCAGGAAGCCCCCTGGCTTGGGGACAGGCTCCAGGAGACCCCAGCAGGGAGCATTTGGCAGTGGATTGGAGTGAAGCGAGGCCTGAACTGTGGCCTCTGTCATGGGAACCCGGAGGAGGACGATGAACCATTGCATGTGGGGTTGATGTGGGAAGGAGAGAGACAGAAGAACCAGAAGTGGCTGTGCTGGGGGAGGCGTCGTGTCTGCTCCTTTTTCTCTCCCCTTAGGAGGGGTGGATGGTTCCTTTGGTTTTATTCTTTTACTTTTAAACTGGCATTTGAGTTTGGTTTTGCTTTGAGAAAACATCTTGCTTTTTCACTGAGGCTGGAGTTCAGTGGCTTAATTAATCGTAGCGTACTGCAACCTCTGCCTCCTTGGTTCAAGCAGTTCTCCTGCCTCAACCTCCTAAGTAGCTGGGATTACAGCTTCACACCAGCAGCCCCGGCTAATTTTTTTTGTTTTTTGAGACATAGTCTTGCTCTGTCATCCAGGCTGGAGTGCAATGGCGTAATCTTGGCTCATCGCAACCTTTGCCTCCCAGGTTCAAGTGATTCTCCTGCCTCAGCCTCCTGAGTAGCTGGGATTACAGGCACATGCCACCACACTTGGCGAATTTTTGTATTTTTAGTATAGGTGAGGTGTGACCATGTTGTCCAGGCTGGTCTTGAACTCCTAACTTCAGGTGATCTGCCTGCCTTGGCTTCCCAAAATGCTGGGATTACAGGCGTGAGCTACCGCACCTGGGCTGCTTTTGTTTTCAGAAGGAACAGTTTAAGAAGGCCATTGTATAAGCCTATCTTGTTTACACACAGAGTAAAGAGGACAAATAAATGAAAGAACAGGGCCAGGCGCGGTGGCTCACGCCTGTAATCCCAGCACTTTGGGAGGCCGAGGCGGGTGGATCACGAGGTCAAGAGATCAAGACCATCCTGGTCAACATGGTGAAACCCCGTCTCTACTAAAAATACAAAAAATTAGCTAGGCATGGGGGCACACTCCTGTAATCCCAGCTACTTGGGAGGCTGAAGCAGGAGAATTGCCTGAATCCAGTAGGTGGAGGTTGCGGTGAGCTAAGATCGCGCCATTGCACTCCAGCCTAGGTAACAAGAGCGAAACTCCGTCTCAAAAAAAAATAAATAAATAAATGAGAGGTTGGAATCCGACTTGCCCTGCTGTCCCAAGGTGTTGGATATTCACAGATAGGAGGGAGCAAAGCACTCACAGAGCCAGGAAGAAATGAATGCGTTCGTACTGCCAGGAGAAGAGGCCGGCGCGGCTAAAATATGCTATGACCATGGCCAGCAGGTACTGATGGAGAGAAAGGAACACAGAGAGGGAGAGGTCACATCTTGGAAAAGGCAGATTGTGCAGATGGGGAAATGGGGGCAAGGGAGGGTTTGCCCATCAGAGGAGGGACCTCAGTGTTGGGGTGACTGTGCTCATTGGGAAATAGTGAGGTGGAAGGGTATTAGAAGGTCGGATGCAAATCCGAGAAGCTGGAGGAAAGGATGTTGGTGATGCTCCCAGGATGGTGAGCTCCCATGGGACCTTTGCAGGGAGTGTGTCTAGGTTGGCTGGCGTCAGGAGGGTCTCGTGTGTGCGAGGCAGAGAAATGTCCCAAAGAGCTGAGAGTGGAGGGGCCGGGAGCTTCAGGGCTGTGGCCAGACTATGCCCCAGGGCTCAGATCGCTAAGGACCCCTAGGATAGGCAGGGGCCACTCACTCACTCTGCAAGAAACCTGCAGAGTCCTGAGGGAGATGCTGACAAATCATAAAAAGACCAAGAATAGCTGGAAGTGACGGCTCAAGCCTGTGACTCCAGTACTGTGAGAGGCCCAGACAGGAGGATCACCTGAGCCCAAATTTGAGAACAACCTGGGCAACATAGCAAGACCCTCTTTGTCCAAAAATTTAAAAATTAGTCGAGCATGGTGGTGGCATGTGCCTGTAGTTGTAGCTACTCGGGAGGCTGAGGCAGGAGAATTGCTTGAACCCAGGAATTAGAGACCACTGTACTTTATCCTAGAGAGCAGAGCTAGCCTCTGTCTCAAAAAAAGCAAAAAACAAAAAGCACACACAAAAAACCTGGGTTGGCGCCAAGACTCAAGACTGTGGGAGGTGGCTGGGCACAGTGGCTCATGACTGTATTAACAGCACTTTGGGAGGCCAAGGCGGGTGGATCACCTGCGGTCAGGTGTTCAAGACCAGCGTGGCCAACATGGCAAAACCCTGTCTCTACAAAAAACACTAATATGAGCCAGGCATGGTGGTGCACGCCTGCAATCCCAGCTACTAGGGAGGCTGGCAGGAGAATCGCTTGAACCCTGGAGTGGGAGGCTGCATTGAGCCAAGATCGGGACACTGCCCTCCAGCCTGGGCAACAGAGCAAAACTCTGTCTCAGAACAAAATAAGACTGTGGAGCATCAGGTGGGAGCTGGTGGAGGAGAGGGGAGTGGAACTGTGGGTGTGGAAGCTGTGCCCTCCCCCAGGCTGTGTGTTGGAACAGGAACACAGTTTCGTGGAGAACGACCTTACCTTGTCGGATGCCCTCAGATCTTTGTCCCAGGCCAGGAATTTTTTCACGACAGGATCCTCTGTGATTAGAGAGCAGATTTTAGTGTGAGAAGCAGAAAGGAGTTTCCATGGGAGAAACAGGGCAGCCAGGAGAACTGCGCCTCCCTGGGGAAAGTCTCAGGATGGTGGCCGCAGGTGAGGTGGATGGGAGAGGAGAGAATGACTTTCACTGGGCAAGGGAGAGAGGCTCCCGCTCTGAGACTGCCCTGAGAAGAGGCCAAAGGAGGCCCTGGGTGTGAGAATCTACCGGCTGGAGAGCTGGGAAGAAGGCAGGATGCCCTCCCCGCAGACACGCAGGGACCCCTGCAGAGTCAGAAAGTCATTCCCATCAGCAGGGTGTGACCATGGCCTTGGCATCCCCCTCTAGGGATGGAGATACTTAGGTTCAGAAAAGTCAGCAACAGACATTACGTTTCTGAGGGCACAACTGAAACTGCTTTCTTTGTTTTTTGATCTTGTTTTTCTTTATTTTTTAAATTTCTTTATTTCATATGGCGTCTTACTCTTTTGCTAAGGATGGAGTTCAGTGGTGTGATACTGGCTCACTGCAACCTCCCCCTCCGAGGTTCAAGCAATTCTCCTGTCTCAGCCTCCTGGATAGCTGGGATTACAGGCATGTGCCACCACACCAGGCTGAGTTTTGTATTTTTAGTAGAGACGGGGTTTTGCTATGTTGGTCAGACTGAACTCCTGACCTCCTCAAACTCCTGACCTCCTCAAACTCCTGACCTCAATCGATCCACCTGCCTCGGCCTCCCAAAATGCTGGCATCACAGACATGAACTACTGTACCTGGCCTTGGTTTTCCTTCTTTGACAGGGTTTTGCTCTGTCACCCAGGCTGGAGTGCAGTGGTGCTGTCATAGCTCACTGCAGCCTCAAAGCCCTGAGTTCAAGCGATCCTCTTGCCTCAGCCTTTCAACCTCCTGGGATCTCAGGCATGAGCCAGGCGCCTGGCCTGAAAGCAAGCTTTCTGACCCCAATAGCAGACCTTGATCAAGTCTAGCTGAATCATCTATGGCCTCCTAAGTCCCTCATGAGTGATCACTTCTGAGTCCTCCCACATGGAGAGCTCACCCACTGGGGCCATATATTTCCCATGGGAAAAGTAGGGTTACGGGAAGTTTCTTCTTTTTTGAAAGAACGGGATTGGCGTGTCCTCCTACCAAGCAGCCTGTTGAAGGCCTGGTGGTGCTCCGGGAGCACGGTTGACACTCGTCGCCGCTTAATTTTCATCTTGAGCCCCTGAAGCCTCTCCAGCACCCAGGTCTTCTCAGGATCGGGGGTGCACTCCTTCCCTGTCTCCTTCTCTGTCTCCTCCTCAGATTCGTCCGACCACTCCCTCTTCCTTTTACGGCAAAGGATCCAAGGTGAACTGGGACCTTCCCAAGGAGATGAGTAAAGAAAGCAGGCCACCGTGTAATGCTTCTGCAATTGATCACCGTAAACCCCGACCCAAAACCCCAAAGCACTCTCCATCCTCCCCGGCCCCGCAGACTCCTGGCTTTTCCCTTGCTGAACCCCATGTGCCTCTCCTCCTCCTCCCCATTCTTCCATCTGTCTGTCTTCAGAACACTTCCTCATTTCCTTCTCTGGTCCCTGGCTCTCTGACCCCATCCTTTTTTATTTTTTGAAACTATCTTGCTTTGCCACCCAGGCTGGATTGCCCATTGTTGTGGTGCAATCTCGGCTCACTGCAGCCTCCGTCTCCTGGGTTCCAGTGATTCTCCTGCCTCAGCCTCCCAAGTAGCTGGGGTTACAGGTGCCCATAATGCCTGGCTCTATTTTGTACTTTTAGTAGAGACGGGGTTTACCATGTTGGCCAGGCTGGTCTCATATTCCTGGACTCAAGTGATCCTCCTGCGTTGACTTCCCAAAGTCCTGGGGTTACAGGTATGAGCCACTGCATCCGGCCCTAGTCCCTCCTTTCTTCCCCCACACACTCCCTCAGATGTTCCTTCCTGACTTCTGGGTCTTTCTTTCTTTCTTTCTCTCTTTCTTCCTTTCTTCTTCTTCTTTTTTTTTTTTTTTTTTTGAGACAGGGTCCCACTCTCTCAACTAGACTAGAATGCAGAGACGCAATCTCAGTTCACCGTAACCTCCGCTTCCCAGGCTCAAGAATTCTGCTTCAGCCTTCCAAGTAGCTAGGATTACAGGCATGCACCAATACTGCCTGGGTGATTTTTGTTATTTTAGTAGAGACAGGGTTTCACCATTTGGGCAGACTCATCTCGAACTCTTGACCTCAGGTGATCCAACTGCCATGACCTCCCAAAATGCTGGGATTACAGGCATAAGCCACCGTGCCAGCCCCCTCTCTTCTTCTTGGTCAATCCTCTCCCATCTCTCCTTCCTCTATTCCCCTCACCTGATGGTCCTGGCACTTCATTGTCCACCACCTCCGGGAGGAGTACCCTAAGGTGCTAGGCTGGGGGGCTCCTCTCCTCAACCTGGGGCTGAGGTTGACAGCTGGCCATGATCTCTCCCAAATTCTGTTCCCTCCCATGAAACCTGGTCCCTGTTCTGTCCAAAGCCTTCATCCAGACTGTACTAGGACCCAGAGGAGTGCATTGTCTAGTCTCAAGGCTGGGGAGAAGTCGGGTGTGGAGAACAGCTCTGAGAAGATGCTGTTGTCCACTTGAGCTCCCAAGCACCCACGGAGTTCAGTCTTTCCAATCAGGAAGGTTGGAATTGCAGATGTCTTTCGTCATTCCAACCTGGCCAACTGTTTGAAGAAAAACATAGAGATGAGGCACGGTGGCTCACACCTGTCATCCCAGCACTTTGGGAAGCCGAGGCAGGCAGATCATGAGGTCAGGAGTTGGAGACCATCCTGGCTAACACAGTGAAACCTCATCTCTACTAAAAATACAAAAAAATTAGCCAGGCTTGGTGGTGCTGTCCTGTAATCCCAGCCATTTGAGAGGCTGAGGCAGAAGAATTGCTTCCACCTGGGAGGCAGAGGTTGCAGTGAGCCAAGATTGCGCCATTACACTCTAGCCTGGGTGATAGGGCAGGCTCCTTCTCGAATGAATGAATGAATGAATGAAAAGTCAGCAAGGGACAGTAAGTTTCAGACAGGACAGCTAAACTTCTTTATTTTTTTGATTTTGTTTTCCTTTCTTTTATTGTTATTTATTTTTTGGAGACAGACTCTCACTCTGCCACTAAGGATAGAATGTAGTGGTGCAATCTCGGCTCACTTGCAACCTGTGCCTCCTGGGTTCAAGCAATTCTCTTGTCTCAGCCTCCGGAGTAGCTGGGATCATAGGCATGCACCACCATGCGCATCTAATTTTGTATTTTCAGTAGAGACGGGGTTTCACCATGGTAGTCAGGCTGGTCTCGAACTCCTGACCTCATATAATCTACCCACCTTGGCCTCCCAAAGTGCTGGGATTACAGGCATGAGTTCTGCACCTGGACTTGGTTTTTCTTCTGAGACAGGGTTTTGCTCTGTCACCCAGGCTGGAGTGCAGTGGTGCAGCCATAGCTCACTGCAACCTCAAAGTCCTGAGTTCAAGTGATGTTCTTGCCTCAGTCTCCCAATGTGCTGGGATCTCAGGCATGAGCCACCATGCCTGGCCTGAAAGCAAGCTTTCTTATCCTATCACTGACCTTTATCAAGTCTAGTCAAATCGTCTGTGGCCTCCCAAGTGTCCCTCAGTAGTGATGCTTTGGATCCTCTGAGTCCTCCCACATGGAGAGCTCACCCACTGGGGTGCATTTCCCATTGGGAAAGTATGGTTATGGAAACTGTCCTCTTTTTTACAAGAACAGGATTGGAGGTGGTTTCTGGGGTGTCCTCCTACCAAGCAGCGTATTGAAGGCCTCATAGCGCTTAGGCAGCACGGGTGACACTCGCCGTCGTTTGAGCTTCATCTTGAGCCCACACAGGGTGTCCAGCACCCAGGTCTCCTCAGGCTCAGGGGTGCGCTCCTTCCCTGTCTCCTCCTCCAGCTCCTTCTCCGATTCATCCGACCAGTCCCTCTTCTTTTGCCAAGAAAGGAAATTAGGCGGGCTGGAATCTACCCAAGGAGATGAGTAAAGAAAGCAGGTCACCGTGTAATGCTTCTGCAATTGATCACCTTAGACCCCAACCCAAAACCCCAATGCACTCTCCATCCTCCCCAGCCCCGCAGACTGTTGGCCTCTGTGAGCCATTTTTCCATCTTTCTCCCTTGCTGAACCCCATGTGTCTCTCTTTCTCCTACCCATTCTTCCATCTTTCTGTCCTCAGAATGCTTCATTTCCTTCCCTAGTCCCTGGATCTCTGACTCCCTCCTTTTTTTTTTTTTTTTTTTTTTTTGGTGAGACAAAGTCTTTCTCTGTCGCCCCGGCTCGAGTATAGTGTTGCCATCTCGGCTTGCTGCAAACTCCATCTCCCGGGTTCCAGTGATTCTCCTGCCTCAGCTCCCCAGGTATCTGGGATTACAGGTCCCCACCACAATTCCCAGCTCATTTTTGTATTTTTTGTAGAGACAGGATTTTACCATGTTGGCCAGGCTGGTCTCAAACTCCTGGCCTCAAGTGATCCACCCGCCTTGGCCTTCCAAAGTGCTGGGATTACAGGTGTGAGGCACTGCGCCTGGCCTGAGTCCCTTCTTTCTTCCCAACACCTTCCTCAAGTGTTCTTTTCTGATAACTGGGTTCCTCCTTTTTTTTTTTCCCACAAATGGTCTCACTTCCTCACCCAGACTGGAGCGCATTCTCGGCTCACTGCAACCTCCACCTTCCAGGCTCAAGCGCTTCTCCTGCCTCAGCCTCCTGAGTAGCTGGGATTACAGGTGTGCAGCAGTATTACCAGGATCATGTTTGTGTTCTTAGTAGAGATAGGGTTCCACCGTGTCGGCCATGCTGCATTCAAACTCCTGACCTCAGGTGATCCACCCACCTTAGCCTCCCAAAGTGCTGGGATTACAGGTGTGAGCCACTGCGCCCGACCCCCTTCCTTCTTCTTAGTCAATCCTCTCCCACCTCTTCTTCCTCCAGTCCCCTCACCTGATGGTCCTGGCACTTCATCATCTACCACCTCCAGAGAGAGCACCCCAAGGTGCTAGGCTGGGGGCTCCTCTCCTCAACCTGGGGCTACAGTTGACATCTAGCCATGATCTCTCCCAAACTCTGTTCCCTCCCACGGAACCTAGTCCCTCTTCTGTCCAAAGCCTTCTTCCAGACTCGACTAGGACCCAGAAGAGTACATTCTGTATTCTCAAGGCTGGGGAGCAGTCGGGAGTGGAGAACAGCTCTGAGAAGATGCTGTCGTCCACCTGAGCTCCCAAGTGCCAACAAAGTTCAGTCCATCAGGAAGACTGGAATCTCTCATGTCACTGGTTATTCCAACCTGGCAGCCAGTTTGAAGAAAAACACAGGAGGTGGGCATGGTGGCTCATGTCTGTAATCCCAGCACTTTGGGAAGCCGAGGCGAGCATGAGGTCAGGAGTTCAAGGCCATCCTGACTACCACAGTGAAACCTCGTCTCTACTAAAAATACAAAAAATTAGCCGGCATGGTGTGATCCTGGCCTGCAATCCCAGCTACTCAGGACGCTGAGGCAGGATAGTCGCTTACATCCAGGAGGCGGAGGTTGTAGTGAGCCAAGATCACACCATTGCAGTCCAGCCTGGGTGATAGGGCAAGACTGCCTCTAAAAAGCAAATAAATTCAGCAAGAGACATTAAGTTTCAGAGCGCACAGCTGAAGCTGCTTTCTGTGTTTTTTTATTTTGTCTTTATTTTTATTTATTTTTTGGAGACAGAGTCTCACTGTGTCACCCAGGCTGGAATGCAGTGGCGCCATCTCGGCTCACTTGCAACCTCTGCCTCCCTGGTTCAAGTGATTCTCCTGCCTCAGCCTCCTGAGTAGCTGGGATTACAGGCTTGCGCCACCACACCTGTCTAATTTTCTATGTTGAGTAGAGACAGGGTTTCACCATGTTGGTCAGGCTGGTCTCCAACTCCTGACCTCAGGTGATCTACCCACCTTGGCCTCCCAAAGTGCTGGGATTACAAGCATGAGCTACCGTGCCTGGCCTTTGTTGTTCTTCTGAGACAGGGTTTTGCACTGTCACCCAGGCTGGAGTACAGTGGTGCAGTCACAGCTCATTGCAGCCTCCAAGTCCTGAGTTCAAGCGATACTCTTGCCTCAGCCTCCCAGTGTGCTGGGTTCTCAGGCATGAGCCACAATGCCTAGCCTGAAACCAAACTTTTTTTTTGTTTGTTTGTTTTTGAGACGGAGTTTTGCTCTTATTACCCAGGCTGGAGTGCAATAGCGCGATCTCGGCTCACCACAACCTCCGCCTCCTGGGTTCAGGCAATTCTCCTGCCTCAGCCTCCTGAGTAGCTGGGATTACAGGCAGGCACCACCATGGCCAGCTAATTTTTTTGTATTTTTAGTAGAGACAGGGTTTCACAATGGTGACCAGGATGGTCTCGATCTCTTGACCTCATGATCCACCCGCCTTGGCCTCCCAAAGTGCTGGGATTACAGGCGTGAGCCACCGCGCCTGGCCGAAACCAAAGTTTCTTATCCCAATCACAGACCCTTATCAAGTCTAGCCGAGTCCTCTATGGCCTCCTAAGCGTCCCTCATAAGTGATGCTTAGGAACGTCAAGTCCTCCTGCATGGAGAGCTCACCCACTGTGGGCCATATTTTTCCCATGTGAAAAGTATAGCTATGGGAAGCTTCTTTTTTAAAAGAACAGGATTGGAGGTGCTCTCTGGCGTGTCCTCTTACCAGGCAGCGTGTTGAAAGTCTTGTAGTCCTCAGGGAGCACGGGTGACACTCGCTCTTTCCTTAACTTCATCTTGAGCCCAGACAGGGGGTCCAGCACCCAGGTCTCCTCAGGCTTCTTCTCTGTCTCCTCCTTGGGCTCCTCCTTAGATTTGTCCGACCACTCCCTCTTCATGTTCCAGTAAAGGAACTTACTCGGGGTGCGGGGTTCTACCCAAGGGACTGAGTAAAGAAAGCAGCCACGGTGTAATTAGTGATTCTGCAGTTGATCACCTTAGACCCCGACCCAAAACCCCAAACCGCTCTCCATCCTCCCAGCCCCGCAGGCGGTTGGCTTGTCCCTTGCTGAACCCCATGTGCCTCTCCTCCTCCCCATTCTTCCTTTTCTCCTCAGAATGCTTCCTCATTTCCTTCCCTGGTCCCTGGCTCTCTGAGTCCTTTATTTTTTTTTTTTTAAGACAGAGTCATGCTTTGTCACCCAAGCTGGAGTATAGTGGTGCCATCTTAGCTCACTGCAACCTTCATCTCCTGGGTTCCAGTGATTCTCCTGCCTCAGCCTCCCAAGTAGCTCGGCTTACAGGTGCCCGCCATAACACCTAGATCATTTTTGTACTTTTTGTAGAGACGGGGTTTCAATATGTTGGCCAGGCTGTCTCAAACTCCTGTTTTTAAGTGATCCGCCTGCCTCAGCCTCCCAGCGTGCTGGGATTACAGGTGTGAGCCACTGGGCCTGGCCTGAGTCCCTCCTTTCTTCCCACACACCCTCCTCAGGAGCTTCTTCCTGACTTGTGGGCCCTTCCTTTTATTTGAAACAGGGTCTCAGTCTTTCACTCAGACTGGAGTGCCTTGGCGCGATCTCGGCTCACTGCAACCTCCACGTCCCAGGCTCAAGCGATTCTCATACCTCAGCCTCCCAAGTAGCTGCGATTACAGGCACGCACCACTACCGCGCAGCTAATGTTTGTATTTTAGTAGAGACAAGGTTTTGCCATATTGGACAGGCTTATCTCTGACTCCTGACCTCAGGTGATCCACCCGCCTCATCTTCCCATACTGTTGGTATTACAGGTGCGCGCCACCTCGCCCGGCCCTCTTCCTTCTTCTTAGTCAATCCTCTCCCATCTCTTCTTCCTGCAGTCCCCTCACCTGATGGTCCTGGCACTTCATCATCTTTCATCTCCAGGAGGGGGTACCCCGAGATGCTAGGCTGGGGGCTCCTCTCCTCAATCTGCGGCTGCACTTGACAGCTGGCCATGGTGTCTCCCAAACTGTGTTCCCTCCCACGGAACCTGGTGCCTGTTCTGCCCAAAGCCTTCTTCCACACTCTATCAGGACAAGTAAAAGTACGTTATCTGTTCTCAAGGCTGGGGAGAAGTCAGGAGTGGAGAACAGCTCTGAGAAGATACTGTTGTGTACCTGGGTTTCCGAGCGCCCACGGAGTGCGGTCCAATCAGGAAGGTTGGAATCTCTGATGTCATCGGTCATTCCAACTGGGCAACTAGTTTGAAGAACAACACATGTAACTGCCAGGCTGGTCTCTTTTCCTGGACATCCAGGGTCAATAGTGTCTGGATCTCCTGGGGTCAATGGTGTTGTGGGGTCAGTGGTGTCTCCTGCCACTGTCCCAACCTCAGACCATTATCCAAAAGCATCTTCACGGTCTCCGCATCCCTCTGTTTTCTGTCCCAGCTCACGCCTCTAATCCCAGCACTCTGGGAGACTGAGGCAGGCCTATCACGAGACCATCCAGGCCAAGATGATGAAACCCTGTCTCTACTAATAATACAAAATTAGCTGGGCATGGTGGCGTGCGCCTGTAGTCACAGCTACTTGGGCGGCTGTGGCAGGAGAATAACTTGAACCTGGGAGACGGAGGTTGCAGTGAGCTGAGATCCTGCCACCACTGCATTCCAGTCTGGTGACAGAGTGAGACTCTGTCTTAAAAACAAACAAACAATAAAAACAAGGTTGTGTTAAAGATGTAGAGGACCTTTGTGACCTGACCAAGGATAAAGAAGTTTAGCAGCCTTCCGCCAGGCAGCAGCAGCCTTAAATCCCAGCTCTTGGAGGCCGAGGTCAGGAATTCAAGACCACCCTGACAACATTGTGAAACCGTGTCTCTAGTAAAAATACAAAAATTAGCTTGGTGTGGTGGTGGTAGCCTATGATCCCAGCTACTCAGGAGGCCGAGGGAGGAGAATCACCTCTACTGGGAAGTAGAGGTTACAGTGGACTGTGATTGTGCCACCATTGCACTCCAGCCTTTGGCGGCAAGAGCAAAACTGCATCTCAAAAAAAAAAAAAAAAAAAGAAAAAAAAGTTTGTCAACCTCCTCGGACTCCCACGAAAACCCAGATTTCCGCCGACACCCAGATGTCTGTGGTGACCAGTTGCCTCCTGACCTCAGCCCTCTCCTTGTTCCCCTTTCCCCAATATCAAAGGAAGCTCGAGATTCACACCTTTTTTAAAGTTTATTTTTATTTTTTTCTGGCTCTGTCACTCAGGCTAGAGTACAATGGCGTGATCAAAGGTCACTGCAACTTCTGCCTCTCAGACTCAAGTGATCCTCCTGCCTAAGCCTCCCGAGTAACTGGGACCACAGGTGCACGCCACCGCGCCCAGCTAAGTTTTGTTTTGTTTTGTTTTGTTTTGTTTTGTTTTTGGTAGAGGCAGGGTTTCCCCATGTTGCCCAGGCTGGTCTCAGACTAATGGGCTCACCTGATCCTCCCAGTTTGGCCTCCCAAAATGCTGGGATTACAGGCCTCCACACCTGGCCTCTATATTAATGCCTGTTTTTTTTTTTTTCGGTTTGTTTGTTTTGAGACTAAGTTTTGCTCTTTTACCCAGGCTGGAGTACAGTGGTGCAGTGGCATGATCTCCGCTCACTGCAACCTCCCCATCCCCGGTTCAAGCGATTCTCCTGCCTCAGCCTCCTAAGTAGCTGGGATTACAGGCATGCGCCACCATGCCTGGATAATTTTTGTATTTTTAGTAGAATGTGGTTTCCCCATGTTGGCCAGGCTGCTCTCCAACTCTTAATGTTGTGATCTGCCTGCCTGATATTCATGCCTTTTAAGATGGCTAGGTAGGTCATCCACCTGTCATGTTCTTGGTTTGCTGGCTCTCCAAAATGAAGTCACTTTTCTTTCTCTAGATTTTTTGGAGGCAGTGCAGTGAGCAGAATGATTTGGACTCGGTTCCACTCTGGCCCCACAGCACCCAGCACCCCTGCAGCAATGTGCTGAGCTTCCTGGCAGGGAGGAAAGGGAATGTCCTTTTGGCTCCAGGAGGCACCAGGGCAGGGTCAGGTGTTTCCCACACCATCCAGGTGGCAGTGACAGGTGCTGAGTCTGGAGAGGTAAACAGCAGTCATCACCTAACCATGACCTAGAATATGAGTGTCTAGGGACAGACGAGAAAATGACAGCAGAGAAAGGTTACCTAACTTGCCAGACACACAGACATTCCTTGCAGATGTATCCATGCAAATCTATGCTCATCCCCAGGGAAGTACTACTGGATTCCATGGGGTTTAATTTTTGCCTATCTTTAAGAGGACATACCTTTCAGGTGTGTTTGTAAACAGTATTTTACATTGTCTTTTTTTTTTTTTTTAATCCTTTTGGGATTTGTGTAAGAATGGCATAATGGATCTGCCATTCATGTATTCTTTGAGAGTGCATTTTTACGGTAAAATATATTGTGCTCATTATCCGTCTGCTTTATTTGTTTATTCATTTAGAGGCAGAGTCTCCAAATAAATAATAATTCAGGTCTCCATCGCATCACTCGAATGCACTGTCAAATGCTCCCTCCTGGGGTCTCGTGGAGCCTGTCCCCAAGCCAGGGGGCTTCCTAGTGCCGCCTGAACGTCTCTCCAAAGCAGCACAGGTCCGACCCCCCACTGCCCACCTGAACAGCTTCCTTAGCTGATGTCTTTTGAAATGGAGGCCAGGTCCACAGTGCCAATTTCACCCTCTCTACAATCTCTCTGCAGCCAAACTGGCTTGCCGTCCTGGTGTTTCCTTGCTTGGTTTCACCGCTCCTTCCAAATGCCCGCCACTCAACTTTGCATGTGTGTTTTCTGTCTGGGGTCCTGCACACGTGTGGTTCTGAAGGGAAGCACCCATTCCTTGACATCAGTTCACCCCACAGCCTGTGTGATGCCTTCCCTTATCTTCCCACCTCTGCATGCCCATAGCACAACAGTGACATCCTATTATAATGTATATTGGGATGAGGTTATTTGCCCTGATTTCTCCCAGTCCCATTAGACTAGATGCCTGTAGAAGGCAGGATTTTGGCAAAATATAAATATATTATATTTCTTTTATCTTTGGGGGACAGAGACTTGCCCTGTCCCCCAAACTGGAGTGCAGTGGTGAGATCATAGCTCACTGTAGCCTCCATCTCCAAGGCTGGAGTGCAATGGTGCAATCTCACTGCAACCTCCACCTCCCAGGTTCAAGCCATTCTACTGCCTCAGCCTCCTGAGTAGCTGCGATTACAGGTGTGTGCCACTGCATCTGGCTATTTTTTTTTTTTTTTTTTTTTTTTTTTGTATTTTTAGTAGAGACAGGAGTTCACCATGTTGGCCAGGACGGTCTCGATCTCTTGACCTCAGGGGATCCACTCACCTCTGCCTTCCAAAGTGTTGGGATTACAGGCGTCAGCCACTGTGCCTGGCCTGCAATATTATATGTAGAAACATGTTTATTTTACTTTTACCAACTTCTTGGTTATTGCTATTTGGACTGCATGGATTTCCTTCGTTTTTCCCTTCCTCTCCCTTCCTCTTCTTCCTCCCTCCCTCCCTCCCTTCCTTCTTTCTTCCCAAAGTTTAACTTTGTCTTATTTGTCTCTCTCTGTTGCCCAGGCTGGAGTGCTGTGGCACCATCTCAGTTCACTGCACCTCTGCCTCCCATGTTCAAGCGATTCTTGTGCCTCAGCCTCCAGATTAACTGGAACAAAAGGATACACCACAATGCCCAGCTAATTTTTGTATTTGTAGTAGAGACCGGGTTTTCCCATGTTACCCAGGGTGGTCTCAAACTCCTGGGCTCCAGCAGTCTGCCTGCCTCAGCCTCCCAAGGTGGTGAAACTACAGATGTGAGCCACAGTGTCTGGCCCTCACTGTATGGATTTTCTAAAAAGAAAAAGAAAATTAGATTAAATTTGTCTTATTTGCCAAAAGGGAAATTGACCTTTTCTCCTCTCCTTTTTATTTTATTTTTTTCACAGCTTAAAACAATAAACAATTATTACTTCACACAGTTTCGGTGGGTGAGGAGCCTAGAAGTGACTTAGCTGAGTGTCTCAGGCTCAGCATCTCTGATGGGATTACAGACAAGCTATGAGCAGTCATCTGAAGGTTACCCAGGGCTGGAGCGTCTTCTTCCAAGATGGTCATCCATGTAGCTATTGGCAGACGTCCTCAATGCCTTGCCACATGGGCCTCTCCATGGGGCTGCCTGGCTGTCCTCACAGCACAGCATCTGGCTTCCACCTCAACTTCTGTATTTATCCCATCACTGGCTGCTAGCAAAACATCACAGACCGGCACCAGTTCACAGGCAACACTTTAAGAAACCCTGAAAGGAATATAGGATGGATCTCCAAAGATTAGTATGTTATATGCTGCTTCTGGAGTTCTCCCCAAATATATAACCATGGAGCATCCAACAAGGAAGGCAGCATTTGCTTGCTTTCTCTGACCAGAGCTGGAAAAATGAACAATTTTCTTCCTTAACATTGTAATAGACTTCAATTTCTTATTTATCTTGCAACAATATCTGTGAACCATTGTCAGATTGAGTGGTCCAAAACCTGTGTAGAAGTTCTCATATTCAAGTTCATTATCTATGCTGAAATAATGTACATTTGATGCACTCTTCGGTCAGCTGTAGAGATTGGCAAAACAAAGGCGGTCGGTGATGTCCAGGTACACGTCGTCCTCGGGGTCCAGGCGGCGCGGGTCCTGCCGCGCGGAAATGCGGCTTTTCTTCACGCCCGGCGAGGTCGACGAGCAGCGCCGCGAGCAGTGGGGTGAGGTGGCCCAGGTCTACCGCCCTCGCTCTTTCGCTTCACGGAGGCGGCCACGGCCTGTCAGGGGGCCACGACCATGGCCCTGCGCGCCTGCCCGCGTACCCGCCGAGACTCTCGCCAGCCTCGCTCCGGCGCTCCCTCCTCTCCTTTTTAAAGGGTATTTCTGGCCAGGTGCAGTGGCTCTCACCTGTAATCCCAGCACTTTGGGGGCCCAAGGCAGGCAGATCACTTGAGGCCAGAAATTCCAGACCAGCCGGGCCAACATGGTAAAAACCCATCTCTACTAAAAACACAAAAATTAGCAGGATGTGCTTGCTTGACCACAGGAGGGTGGAGGTTGCAGCCAGCTGAGATCGAGCCACTGCACTCCCCTGGGTGACAGAAGGAGACTTCATCTCAAAAAAAAAGTACATTCGCTCATCATTTGAGTGCATTATTTCGTCTACAGCCAATAGCTCAGGCTTTTAAATTGTTATTTAGATCTGATCTTCTTTTTTTTTTTTTTTTGAGACAGAGTCTCACTCTGTTACCCACGCTGGAATGCAGTGGCACGATCTAGGCTCACTGCAACATCTGCCTTTTGGGTTTAAGTGATTCTCCTGCCTCAGCCTCCCGAGTAGCTGAGATTACAGGTGTGTGCTCCCATATCCAGATAATTTGTATTTTTAGTAGAGACGGGGTTTCACCTTGTTGGTCAGGCTGATCTCGAACTCCGGACCTCAGGTAATCCACCTGCCTTGGCCTCCAAAAGTGCTGGGATTACAGGCACGCGCCACTGTGCCCAGCCCGTTACTTAGATCTTATATATCCTTGCTATTTTTTGTATTCTACATCTTAGTTTCTAAAAACGGCATTAAAATCTTTTACTATGGTGATGGCTGGGCACCGTGGCTCAGGCCTGGAATCACGGCATTTTGGGAGGCCAAGGCAGGTGGATCACTTGAGGTCAGGAGTTCGAGATCAGCCTGGCCAACATAGTGAAACCCCATCTCTACTAAAAGTACATAAATAACTGGGTGGTAGTTGTGGGCGCCTGCAGTCCCAGCGACTTGGGTGGTGGAGGCAGGAGAATCACTTGTGCCTGGAGGCAGAGGTTGCGGTGAGCTGAGGTCACACCATGCACTCCAGTCCGGGAGACAGAGTGAGACCCTGTATCAAGAAAAGCAAAAAATATCTTTTACTGTGATGGACGATGTATTCGTTTCTCTTTCTTGTGTCTTTTTGGTTCTGTATTCATTTGCAGCGCACTTGCTGTGGACATGCACTTGCTGATGCTGACCTGAGATGAAATTAACATCTGTTTGTGGCATTGCTTCTTTGCAGTGGGTTGTTTTCTCTCAGTTTCCATCTCTGGCCTTTTTTTTTTTTTTCTGGAAGGCTAGATGTGCATAGGACGACGGTAGAGACTAGGACATGGGCTGGTTCTGCTGAGCTGTTACTGTGTAAGGAGCAGGGAGGCCCGGACGGTGATTGAGCAGGTCCAGCCAGGAGTCCAGTGGGAGGTGGGCTTGTCACCATGGTTACCACAGTGGACCACCAGCTTCACAATTCCCTAGCAAGGCTTTGTGCTGTAAGTGACCTTCCTCTCTTAACCCCCTCCTCCTGTTGACGGCTGCTGTTTGCATCTCCAGGCCTGTGGGTGGACAAGTTCTCTTTGTTGTCTCAGTCCTAGATGGGCCCTGGGTCTCTCAGTTACAGTGATCCTGTCCCTCCCTTGGCATCAGGAGACCTCCAAGCCAGAGCCCAGGACATATTCCTGCCCCTGTTTGAGGGAGAAAGCACAAGGTCTCGCCTCTGCTCTGGGGGCAACAGGAATGGCAGTTCCCCTGGCAGCTTGAGGCTTTTGTTCCTCAGAAGAGTTCTGGAGGGGGCTTTGTGTGTTTCCCTTGGCACACGGCAGCCACATCTCTTCTCCAGACCTTCACTCCCAAGGGAGTCTCTCTGGTCTGCCCAGCCCCAGTCTTTCTTGTGAGCACCCACGGAACATCTGTATTAATTTTATTTATTTTTATGTTTTTTTTTTTTTGAGATGGAATTTCACTCTGTTGCCCAGGTTAGAGTGTAGTGGTGCCATCTCGGCTCACTGCAACCTCCATCTCCTGGTTCAAGCAATTCTCCTGCCTGAGTCTCATGAGTAGCTGGGATTACAGGCATGCGCCACTATGCCTGGCTAATTTTTGTATCTGTATTTCTATTTTTGGGGGGGGACAGAGTTTTGCTCTTGTTGCCCAGGCTGGAGTGCAATGGCACAATCTCAGCTTACCGCAACCTCCGCCTCCCAGGTTCAAGCAATTCTACTGCCTCAGCATCTTTGAGTAGCTGGGATTACAGGCATGCACCACCACACCCAGCTAATTTTGTATTTTTAGTAGAGACGGGGTTTCTCCTTGTTAGTCAGGATGGTCTCGAACTCCTGACCGCAGGTGATCTGCCCCCCTCTGCCTCCCAAAGTGCTGGGATTACAGGTGTGAGCCACCACACCTGGTTATTTTCATAGTTTTAGTAGAGACAGTATTTCACCATGTTGGCCAGACTGCTCTCAAACTCCTGACCTCAAGTGATCTGCCCACCTCAGCCTCCCAAAGTGCTGGGGTAACAGGTGTGAGCCACCACACCTGACCAGTCCCTCCATTTTCAAAGCCAGAAACAGAGCATGAACTTAGTCTCGTGTTGCAGGCTTCTGACGTTCCCTTCTGCCACCGATTGGTTTCTCTCCATCAGCGGTAAAGGTATCCTGCTAGTGTCTTCTTTTCCCCCTGTAGAGGCGGGGTCTCTGTTGACAAGGCTAGTCTCGTACTCCTGGCCTCAAGCAATTCTCCTGCCTCAGCCTCCCAAAATGACTGGTTTACTAATATTTTCATGTGAGGCTCACTGCGTCATTTTAATTTCAGGATTTCCTAGTGTCTTTGCGAAAGCTCAGGATGAGACTTTGTCACTAAGGTGGCTCCCTCCTCTCGGCACATCAAGCTTGTTTCTACCCTGGTCCCAAGAGCTCAGAGGCTGAAGCTCGAGTCCCTGCCTGAAGGTAAGTTCTCAGCTGGGGAGCAAAGCCTTGGCAGCCCGGTGGATCTGCCCAAGTGTTCAAGACCCAGGCATGCTAGGAGTAAAAGCATTCCTGTCAAGAAGCTGAGCACGGGGAGCAGGAATCTACTATGCAAAGGGAGACCCCAGTTCTGAGACCTCTTCACATAGCTTAGGACTGAAGCTGGAGGGTCATATGGAGGGTGGCAGCTCCCAAGGTCCACCTTGGGAGGTGAGGCCGGGCATGGTGGCTCATGCCTATAATCTCAGCACTTTGGGAGGCTGAGGTGGGCGGATCACCTAGGATGGTAGGTCGAGACCAGCCTGGCCAACATGGCAAAACCCTGTCCCTACTAAAAATACAAAAATGAGCCGAGTGTGGCAGTGAGCGCCTGTAATTCCAGTTACTCGGGAGGCTGAGGCAGGAGAATTGCTTGAACCCAGGAGGTGGAGGTTGCAGTGAGCTGAGATTGTGCTGCTGCACTCCAGCCTGGGCAACAGAGCGAGACTCTGTAAAAAAACCCAAGGTCCATGTACCTGAAACAGCCCCAGCTTACTTGGGGACAGAGCAAACATGGGTGCTCACATCGAGGGATCATCTTGGTTTTAGTTGAGTGCAAGGTTACAGGCTGGGCAGAGCATCTCCATGGTGCTCAGAGGACAGTCGTGGACCCACACTGCCTCTGGATCATTTGCATTTACCATCATCCTCTTCTGCCTGTGCCACCTGAGCATCAGCTCTGCCCATGATACTGGCACCTCTGGACCTGGCTTCTACCAACATGGAACCAGGGGTTTGCAAGGAAGAGAATACAGTCATGGCGTCTTAGTTTCTGTTTCTGATTGGGGCGGTAAAGCCCCTTCCTCATCCTTCTTTATCACTTACCAGTAGAGGCAGAAGCGAAAAGCCATGGCTTTAGGCTGCTCAACAAAACGAAAACAACAGCAGCAAAATAAGGTGGATTGAACAAGCACGAGTAAACTCTTACGCTATAGTAAAGTCAGATTTTTTTTTTTAAATCTCTGTACTCTGCAACCTCTACCTCCTGGGTTGAAGCGATTCTCCTGCCTCAGCCTCCTGAGTAGCTGTGACTACAGGCACCCACCACTGCACCCGGTTATTTCTGTATTTTTGGTAAAGATGTGGTTTCACCTTATTGGCCAGGCTGGTCTTGAACTCTTGACCTCAGGTGATCCGCCCACCTCGGCCTCCCAAAGTGCTGGGATTACAGGCGTGAGCCACTGTGTCTGGCCAGAATTTGCTTTCTTAACTTGGGTTTTTTGTTTCTCCTTTTTATGTCAAAGACTAAAAAACAATGGGTGTGAGAGAGACATTCAGAACCATCAGGCTCAGTAGCGGGCAAGCCGGCACTCAGTCCCAGGGCTCCCGTGCACCCGGCAGGGGCTTCTGCCACTGTTTCACAATTCATGGCTAAGACCTGCCCCATTCCACTTTCTCCCCCTTCAGCCCTCTCCTGCTTTTCCTTTTGCCTGGGGAAAGACTTTGATAGAAGCCCATTGGGAGAAAACACAGTAAGATGATACATGTATATTCTTTTTTTTTTTTTTGAGACGGAGTGTCATTCTTGTTACAGTTTCGCCAGGCTGGAGTGCAATGGTGCGATCTCGGCTTACTTCAACCTCCACCTCCTGGGTTCAGGCAATTCTCCTGCCTCAGCCTCCTGAGTAACTGGGATTACAGGCATGCGCCACCGTGCCCAGCTAATTTTTTGTATATTTAGTAGAGACGGGGTTTCACCATGTTGACCAGGATGGTCTCGATCTCTTGACATTGTGATCCACCTGCCTCGGCCTCCCAAAGTGCTGGGATTTCAGGCATGAGGATACATACATATTCTTATGAAATATTTACACATGAAACAGTGAGCACCAATTCATCATTTAAGAAATTAGAAAATACCAATATATTTAAAAAAAAAATCCGTCCAGTGAGGTGGCTCATGCCTATAATCCCAGCACTTTGGTGGATTGAGGCATGAGGGTCACTTGAGCCTGGGAGTTCAAGACGGCCTGGGCAACACAGTGAAACCCCGTCTCCACAAAAAATTACAAAAGTTAGCCAGGAATGTTACATGTCTGTAGTCCCAGCTACTTGGGAGGTTGAGGTTAGAGGATCACTTGAGCCCGGGAGGCAGAGGCTGCAGTGAGCTGTGAAGGTGCCACTGTACTCCAGCCTGAGCAACAGACTGAGACCCTATCTGAAGGAGGAAAAAAGCCCAACCAAACATCCTACCATGCAAAGATAATCACTGCCAATAGTCTGTGTTTCTTCAAAATCTTTTTTTTTTTTTTTTTGAGATGGAGTTTTGCTTTGTTGCCCAGGCTGGTGTGCAATGGCACAATCTTGGCTCACTGAAACTTCCACCTCCTGGGTTCAGGTGATTCTCCTGCCTTAGCCTCCAGAGTAGCTGGGATTACAGGCATGAGCCACCATGCCCAGTTAATTTTGTATTTTTAGTAGAGATTGGGTTTCACCATGTTGGCCAGGCTGCTTGAACTCCTGACCTCAAGCGATCCACCAGCCTTGGCCTCCCAAAGTGCTAGGATTATAGGCATAAGCCAGTGTGCCTGGCCCAGGATTTTAATTTATAAATGTATGTTTACAGACTCATTACAGGTGCTATAGTTTGTAGTCAATGTGTACAAACAAGAAACAGGCCACTCACAGTGACTCAGGCTTATAATTGTGGGAAATAGAGGTGGGAGGATCATTTGAGGCCAGGAGTTCGAGACTAGCCTGAGCAACATAGCCGAACCCTGACTCTGCAAAAGGCGCGTGCGCGCGCACACACACACACACACACACACACATTTTGTTTCTTTAGACAGAGTCTTGCTCTGTTGCCCAGGCTGGAGTGTAGTTGTGCAATCACAGCTCATTGCCACCTCTGCCTCCCAGGTTCAAGCAGTCTGCTTGCCTCAGCCTCCCAAGTAGCTGGGATTACAAGGGTGAACCACTGTGCCTGGCCTCTACAATAAAAATAAAAATAGGCCAGGCATGGTCGCTCACACCTGTAATCCCAGCACTTTGGGAGGCTGAGGCAGGTGGATCACCTGAGGTCAGGAGTTCGAGACCAGCCTGACCAACATGGTAAAACCCCGTCTCTACTAAAAATACAAAAAATTAGCCAGACATGATGGTGTGTGTCTGTAATCCCAGCTACTTGGGAGGCTAAGGCAAGAGAATCGCTTGAATCCGGGAGACAGAGGTTGCAGGGAGCTGAGATTATGCCCCACTACTGCACTCCAGCCAGGGCAACAGAGCAAGACCCCATCCCCCCAAAAACGTTTTCTATATATGTGTATATATATATATATATATTTTTTTTTTTTGAGATGGAATGTTGCTCTGTCACCAAGGCTGAGGTGCAGTGGCGTGATCTTGGCTCACTGCAGCCTCTGCTCCCCAAGTCTGCTGCCTCAGCCTCTTGAGTAGCTGGGATTACACGCATACGACCTGACACCCAGCTGATTTTTTTATTATAAGGAGAGATGGGGTTTTACCATATTGGCCAAGCTGGTTTTGAACTCCTGACCTCAGGTGATCCACCTGCTTCGGCCTCCCAAAGTTCTGGGATTACAGGCGTGAGCCACCGTGCCCGGCCTGTTTCTTCAGAATAAATTTCTATTAATTACATTTCTGGAGCAATGGGTGGGGGTTGGAGTAAATTGCACACTGACTTCTGAGACACAGATACACCTATTCATTAAGAAAAAAATCCAGTCGGGCATGGTGGTTCACCATGTAATCCCAACGTTTTGTGAGGCTGAAGCGGGCACATTGCTTGAACCTAGGGGTTTGAGACCAGCCTGGGCAATACGTTGAGACCCCATCTCTACCGACAAAGTTAAAAATTAACTGGGAATGTGACATAGTCCCAGCTTCTCGGGAGGCTGAGGTGGGAGGATAGCTTGAGCCTGCGAGTCCAAGGCTGCAGTGAGCCATGATTGCACCACTGCATTCCAGCCTGGGTGACAGAGTGAAACCCTGTCTCAAAAACAAAACAAAAATCCAAGTCAGGCCTCATAAGCTTGAGTCCCTATCACGTTTTCCAGGCGAGGGCTTTGCTCTGGTAATGGGGATCCTTCAGAGAAGGCTTTCTCCCACCTGTGCCCCGGGGTGGGGAGAGCGGTGGTGGTAGGGAGGCGGGAGGCAGTCCCAGCAGTTGATTGGGAGCCCCCGGGCAAGCGTGGCCTCTCACATTCTGTCTCCCTACCCGATGTCAGCCTTCACAGGTGTCTGCTTTCTGAGAACAGCAGAGAAGAACCATGTCCCAGGTGAGCGAGGCGTTTCTTTCAACCACACTTTGTTTTCAGCAGGGATTTTGGATGCTCATAAGAACGTGTCTGATGAAAGCTGGGCACTATGGCTCACGCTTGTAATCCCAGCACTGTGGGAGGCCAATGTGGGCGGATCACCTCAGGTCAGGGTTTTGCCACTAGCCTGGTCAACATGGTGAAACCCTGTCTCTACTAAAAATACAAAATTAGCCAGATGTGATGTGGGGATGGGTACTTGTAATCCCAGCTACTCGGGAGGCTGAGACAGGAGAACTGCTTGAACCTGGGAGGCGGAGGCTGCAGTGAGTGAGATCGCACCACCATACTCCAGTCTGGGTTACAGAGTAAGACTCTGTCTCAAAAAGAAAATGTGTCCAATAATACACAATGCAAACAGAAGTCAGGATCAGTGAAAACAGGAAGAGAACAGAAGATCGAGGCTGTGGGAAGGGCAGGGTGGAGACACTGTAGAGGATCCCACTGTTGTGAGATACCTTGTATATATATATATATATAATTGTTTTTGGAGCTGGAATCTTGCTCCAGCACCCAGGCTGGAGTGCAGTGACATAATCTCGGCTCACTGCAACCTCTGCCTCCTGGGTTCAAGTAATTTTCCTGCCTCAGCCTCTTTACAGGCATGTGCCATCACGCCCAACTAATTTTTTTATTTTCAGTAGAGACGGGGTTTTCACCATGTTGGCCAGGCTGGTCTTGAACTCCTGACCTCAAGTGATCCGCCCACCTTGGCCTCCCAAAGTGCTGAGATTACAGGTGTGAACTGCCACGCCTGGCCAGATGCCTTGTAAATTTATGCCTGACCTTCCTGTCACTTCAAAAAGGCAGGTGGATTCCATCTAGTATATGACTTGTGTTGTCTGTTTTGGACAACCGTGTCTACTTCTCAGGGGAAATAAAGCTCTTTAGGGCATTTAGAAATATATTTGATCTTTGTATTCAAGATATAGCAGGCCCCTTCCTCAATCACAGCCACCTTGAAAGAAACACACCACCAATCTCTTGTGACTTTTCTCCCCCCGTGTAGAAACAGCAGGTATTATGCCAAAGCAGACATCTGTGACTGTGGTTGTTTAGTGATGAACAGTCAGGTCTACAGGGATAGCCTTATGTGGCTCCACGTGACCTGGATGTAACACGGCATTATCTAGACGAATGAATGAACTGTGTGTTCCTGAAATGACTTGCCATGCCTACTGCCATACCACCCTGAAGTACCTGATCTTGTCTGAAATTGCTTTCCATGATGGTTTATTTATTTATTTACTTACTTGAGAAGATCGAGATTGAGAAGGAGTCTCAATTACTTAATTGAGAAGAAGTCTCACTCCATTGCCAGGCTAGAGTGCAGTGGCGCGAACTTGGCTCACTGCAACCTCACCTCCCAGGTTCAAGCAATTCTTCTGCCTCAGCCTCCTGAGTAGCTGGGATTACAGGTATGTGCCACCATGCCCAGATAATTTTGTATTTTTTTTTTTTTTTGAGACACAGTCTTGGCTCACTGCAACCTCTACCTCCCCAGTTCAAGTGATTCTCCTGCCTTAGCCTCCCGAGTAGCTAAGACTATATGTGTGTGCCACAACGCCTAGCTAATTTTTTTTTTTTTGAGATGGAGTTTTTCTCCTGTTACCCAGGCTGGAGTGCAATGGCGCGACCTCGGCTCACTGCAACCTCTGCCTCCTGGGTTCGGGCAATTCTGCCTCAGCCTCCCGAGTAGCTGGTATTACAGTCATACGCCACCATGCCCAGCTAATTTTTTTTTTTTTTTGTATTTTTAGTAGAGACGGGTTTCACCATGTTGACCAGGATGATCTCGATCTTTTGACGTCGTGATCCACCCACCTTGGCCTCCCAAAGTGCTGGGATTACAGGCTTGAGCCACTGCGCCCGGCCTAATTTTTGTATTTTTAGTAGAGATGGCGTTTTACCATATTGGCCAGGCTGGTCTTGAACTCCTGACCTTGTGATCCACCCACCTCGGCCTCCCAAAGTGCTGGGATTACAGGCATGAGCCACCGCACCTGGCTGGTTATTTAATTAAAAAAAATTTTTGTGATGGAGTCCTGCTCTGTCACCCAGGCTCAAGTACGGTGGCATGATCTCGGTTCACTGCAACCTCCACCTCCCAGGTTCAAGTGATTCCCCTGCCTCAGCCTCCTGAGTAGCTTCGATTACAGGCATGCACCACCATGCCTGGCTAAGTTCTGTATTTTTAGTAGAGACGGAGTTTCACCATATTAACCAGATTGGTCTCTAACTCCTGACCTCAGGTGATCCGCCCACTCTGAGTGCTGTGATGACAGGCATGAGCCACTGCTTCTGGACTTCCTTTGTATTTTTTGTTACTTGGCTGTTAGCTTTCTTTGCCCGTGAGTGACATCGGTGTTTTCCATCAGTCTGGAAGCATTCTCCTTCTGCTCCTCTTCACTGCACGTTCTAGGGATGTGTGAATGTGGAGTGCACTGGTCAGAAGTTATAATCCTTGAAGTTGTAAGAGCCAGAACTCCAACTAGAAGTAGGTTAGGATTTTTTTTTTAAAGTAGTAATTCTAGAACTTTGGGAGGCTGAGGCAGGAGGATTGCTTGAGGCCAGGAGTTCAAGACCAGCCTGGGTAATGTGGCAAGACCCTGTCTCTACAAAAAATACAAAACTTAGCCAGGCATGTTGGCACATGCCTGTAGTCCCAGTTATTTTGGAGGCTAAGGCGGGAGGATCCTTGAGTGTAGGAGGTCAAGGCTGCAATGAGCTGTGATTGTGCCATTGCACTCCAGCCTGGGTGAAAGAGGGAGAGCCTATTGAAAAAAAAAATCTGCAAGGCAGCACCCAAGCCATGAGAAGAGCAGGTTTGCAGTCGGGCACCGGAGGCAGCCAGCAACCCAGGTATCGTCAGGTATCTTGTTCCTGCTTCTGTGACTTTCTTCTCACGCGGACTTTGTCCATGTGGCCAGAAGTAGCATGGCCACAGCTCCTCTTCTCACGTCTGCAAGTTCTGCCGTGGTCAGGGGCTGAATCTCTTTCCCTTGGTTCAATGTAAAAGCTCTTCAGGGAAGATTCCGTTGGTCCAGCCTAGCCCAGTTGTATTAGGCCCTCTCTCCAGGCAGCTGTGCACATGGCAGAGGGGCAGGAGCGGGTTGGTCCTAAAGGAAGATGAGGCCTCGTGAACAAACATTACCGCTCCCACTCCAGGAAGGAAAACATTCACAGGGCCTGGGCTTCTTTGTCAGGGCTTTGTGAAGCCAAGGATGTCTGGGTGTTTCACACCAGAAATATCTCAGCAGGAGAGGCTGGAACAAGGTGGCGAGCCACACCTATCCTGTCCATGAAGCTGTAAACTAGAGTCTTCACTTGCTGTCTTTTCATGGAAGCCACTGTTTTTTAGGAAGCCAAGTCTACTGGGAATGCCTCCCTGTTAGGGCAATCTGTGCACTGAAGATAACAATGATTTTAAATGCTGCCTGTCCAGCACTTTTGTGCTGGTCTCTGCACTTTTTATATATTATTTCATAAATAAACCCATGGGAGGTATATCTATAGAAATGGTATATTTGCATGGAAATTATATATGAATTACATAGAAATTACATAGACATATTAACTACGTAGACATTGTGTATAAACTAGACATGTATGTAAACTACATAGACGTGTGTGTGTGTGTGTGTGTGTGTGTGTATATACTATGTAGATACTAGGCGGGTTAGCTTAGTTTATGCCTGTAATCCCAGCACTTTGGGAAGCTGAGGTGGGAGGATCACTTGAGCCCAGGAGTTTGAGACCAGCCTGGGCAACATAGGGAGACCCCGCCTCTACAAAAAGTCAAAAACTTAGCTGGGTGAGGTGGCTTGTACCCGTGGTTCCAGCTATGCTGGAGGCTGAGGCGAGAGGATCACTTGAGCCAAGGAGGTCGAAGCTGCCGTGAGCTGTGATTGCACCGCTGCACTCCAGCCTGGGCCACACAGTGAGATCCCATCTCAAAAAAAAAGTCACTGGCTTCAGCAGCCTTTAGATTGGTCATGAGTCTTCTAGAGGTGAGAGTGTTGCCTGAAAGAGAACGCAGGCTCGTTAGGGTGACTGGGGCTCTGGGTTTCTTTGTGGATTGCCTCTTCCTACTCCCACATAGCTCCCAGTCCTGGCTGCTGCCCGCAGGCTGTGCCCTGCTTCCTGCCTCTCCTCTGCATGTGCTTGCCCCACTGTTGGAGACACTTTGGATCACCCATTTGGCTATAAACATCCCTCACCACCCTGCTGAAGCAGCGTGTGTCGTGGGGGCCCATCCAAGCACTTTCTGCCAGCATCCTCCCTTGATCTCTGCTGCAGTGACGAAAGCCCCCCAACCCTCACATACCTTTTTAAGACAGTCTTGCTCTGTCACCCAGGCTGGAGTACAATGGCACAATCTCAGCTCACTGCAACCTCTGCCTCCCGGGTTCAAGTGATTCTCGTGCCTCAGCCTCCTGAGCGGCTGGGATTACAGGAGCCTGCCACCATGCCTGGCTGATTTGCTTTGTATTTTTAGTAGAGATGAGGTTTCACCATGTTGGCCAGGCTGGTCTCGAACTCCTGACCTCAGTGATCCTCCAACCTTGGACTCCCAAAGTCTTGGGATTATAGACGTGAGCCAATCTGCCCAGCCTCATTCCCATTATTTAAACTTTCATTAAACAAAACATAGTGAGACCCCGTGTCTACCAAAAATTTAAATAAAATTAGCCTAGCGTGGTGGCACATGCCTGTAGTCCAGCTACTGGGGTGGGGCGGGGGGCATCAAGGCGAGAGGCTGCGGTGAGCCATGATCACACCACTGCATTCTAGCCTGGACAGAGTGAGACCCTGTCTCAAAAAAAGAGGAGCTCTCTCTCTCTCTCTCTCTCTCTCTCTCTTTAAATATATATATATATATGTAGCTGTATGTATACATACACATACATGTATACACGTATATGTATACATATACATATATACACATATATATGTACTTTCATACACACATATACACATATCTAGATATACCCTCTTGTATTTTCTTCTAATAAGTATAAATTGAAAATATTTAAATGGGGGTCTCTAATTCATGGAGCGAGGGGATGGGAGGGATGAGGGAGGCCCAGCCTGGTCCTGCATCTGTGGAGTCCCTTCTCTGCATTTCCCTTGCTGCTGCCTTAATGCTGAGCGCTCTCTTACATCGAGGATTAGAATCATGTGCTGATCTTCTGTTATCCTCCCTTCTGGTGGCTCTCACCTTTTTCCACATCAGATCATCTGTAGTTCCCTTTCTTAATTACCATGATGTGGGAATCCCCATTTCCTACACAGTCACTTCTGTGAGCTGCTTATGGGCTCTGTCCCTCTCCCACACACCCCTTATACCCTGCATTTCATTCTCTTCCTAGTTCCTACCAGACGTTTCTGTGCTTCCTTTGCTCATGCCATGGGTCCTGCTAGGAATATCCTTCAGACATCAGATCACGGTTTATCTTTGATTCTGCTCACCCATGACCACCTAGGAAACTTCACTTGACGTGAGTACATTGGATCTGGCAGCTGTCTTCCTCGTGCTCATTCTGTATGTAACTGCATGTCTACCACCACCTTCAGTGTAGTCGGGCCATACAGCTGTGTTCTGTGTTCATCTGGCAGCAGCACATTTATTTAAGCACCTTTAGAACAGTAACAATTTGTGTTCAGCCCTTGACCCCAAGCTCCTAGTAGAACACCAGCAGCATGCCAGGTCCTTGGAAGATGCTTGATCACTGAAGGAATGAATGGAGATCCAGTAATGAGATTTTTCTTTCTTTCTTTTAGATGGAGTATCGCTCTGTTGTTCAGGCTGGAGTGCAATGGCAGGACCTCAGCTCACTGCCACCTCTGCCTTCCAGGGTCAGGTGATTCTCCTGCCTCAGCCTCCTGTATAGCTGGGATTGCAGGCACCTTTCACCATGCCCAGCTAATTTTTGTATTTTTAGTGGAGATGGGGTTTTAACCATGTTGGCTAGGCTGGTCTACGAACTCCTGACCTCAAGCTATCCACCCGCCTCAGCCTCCCAACGTGCTGGGATTACAGGCATGAGCCATCAAGCCTGGCTGAGATTTTTTTCTAATCTTTTTTTTTTTTCTCTCCCACAAAATGTAGTACAAAGTTAGGGGTGTACTAAGCTTCCCATATTACTTAACATGGGGAAACTGACCTTGGAAGGCGGTAAGATCTATTTCCTCTCTGCCTTTGCCATGGTACCCATTGCCAACCGCTCCACATTAACCAGCCATGTGCTGTTCCAGGGGTCACTGTTATTCAGGGATGTGGCTGTGGGCTTCACATGGAAAGACTGGCAGCAGCTGGACCTGGAGCAGAGGACCCTGTACCAGGACGTGACGCTGGAGGCCTGCAGCCACCTGCTCTCTGTGGGTGAGGAAGAGTTCCTAGTGCTCCTCAGGTTACATGACCTTTTTCCTTTCTTAGTTGTATAAAACCGGGAAGCCTCTCATGCACTCAAAGTGCTAGGCTAGGTGTGGTGGCTCGTGGTTGTGATCCCAGCACTTTGGGAGGCTGAGGTGGAAGGATTGCTTGAGGCCACGGGTTTAAGACCAGACTGGGCAACATGGCAAGACTCAATCTATACAAATTAAAAAAATAGCCAGGCATGGTGGCATGTGCCTGCAGTCTCAGCTACTTGGGAGTCTGAAATGGAAGGATCGCTTGAGGTCCAAGTTGAAGACTAGCCTGGGCAGCATAGCAAGACCCCGTCTCTACAATAAAAATTCAAAACTTGAGCATGGTGATGCATGCCTGTAGTCCCAGCTACTCGGGAGGCTGAGGCAGGAGGACTGCTTAAGTGCAAGAGGTTGAGGCTGTGGTGAGCTGTGATTGTGCCATTGCACTCCAACCTGGGCAAAAAACAAGACCCTGTGTCAAAAATAAAAGGGCTTGGCCTTGGGTTTCAGAGTCAAAGAGTCTGGATCTCACTTGGAGTCTTTGTGGAGTTACCTCCCAAGTGAATCAGCTTTTCCGGGGCTGAGATGCCCACCTTTGCTTTGCAGGCTGAAGTAACTGTCCACTTGCTGGGAAGGCCCAGCTGGCTCAGCACAAATCCGTTAACTGTTTCTCCAGAACAGGGTGTCAAGACGGCAAACCAGCTGTGATCTTCAGGTTGGAGCAGGAGAAAGAGCCATGGATGGAGGAGGAGGAGGAGGAGATGGGCACGTGGCACTTCCCAGGTGAGCGGGCGGCCTGCACGGGCCCGGGGATGAGGCTCCTGGAAGTCTGCAAAGCAGAACTATGAGTGTTCTCTCGTTTTGAGAACGAGTCTTATTCGGTCACCCAGTTTGGAGTGCAGTGGTACAATCTGAGGTCACTGCAACCTCCGCCTCCCGGGTTCAAGCAGTTCACCTGCCTTAGCCTCCCAGGTAGCTGGGATTACAGGTGCCCGCCACCACACCCAGCTAATTTTGTGTTTTTAGTAGAGGTGGGGTTTACACCATATTGGTCAGGCTGGTTTCAAACTCCTCACCCCGAGTGATCCACCCACTTTGGCCTCCCAAAGTGCTGGGATTACAGGTATGAGCCACCACACTGGCTGGATGTTCTCTTGCTTCAGGCAACTGTTCTTAAAAGCCTGGGATCTTGGCCCAGCATGGTGGCTCATGCCTGCAATCCCAGCGCTTTGGGAGGTCAAGTTAGATGGATCACCTGAGGTCAGGAAATCGAGACCATCCTGTCCAACACGGTGAAACTCCATCTCTACTAAAAATACAAAAATTAGCTGGGCATGGTGGCATGCTACTCAGGAGGCTGAGGTAGGAGAATCGCTTGAACCTGGGAGGCAGAGGTTATCATAAGCCAAGATTGCGCCATTGCATTCCAGCCTGGGCGATAGAGTGAGATTCTGTCTCAAAAAAATTTGTTTAAAAAGCCTCAGATCTTTGCAAGCAGCTGAGATCTTTGTTTGGGACATTTGACCCTAAACCTTGAGATTCTCAGTGATCCTGCCACTTGCACACATCACTATACAGTTCCTTTCCTGTTCCTGGATTTTAGAGAAAGGCATAGTCTATTTTCTTTTTTCTTTTTGAGACAGAGTCTGGCTCTGTCACCCGGGCTGCAGTGCAGTGGTGTGATCTCGACTCACTGCAACCTCTGCCTCCTGGGTTCAAGCCATTCTCCTGCTTCAGCCTCCTGCTTAGCTGGGATTACAAGTGTATGCCACTGTACCCAGCTAATTTTTGTATTTTTTTGTTTTTTAGTAGAGATGGGATTTCTCTATGTTGACCAGGCCAGTCTTGAACTCCTGACCTTAGGTGATCCTCCCACCTTTGCCTCCCAAGGTGCTGGGATTGCAGACTTGAACCACTGCACCTGGCCCTCTTTTTTCTTTCTCTTGTTCTGTCATCCAGACTGGAGTGCAATGGAGTGATCATAGGTCACTGCAGCCTCCAACTCCTGGGCTCAGGTGATCCTCTTACTTCAGCCTCCTGAGTAGATGGTACTACAGGCACACGCCTTCACACTGAGCCAATTTTTAAATTTATTTTTGTAACGATGGGGTCTCCCTATGTTGTCCAGGGTGTTCTCGATCTCCTGGGCTCAAGGGATGCTCCTGCCTCAGCCTCCTGAGGTGGGACTACGGGCATGATCCATATGCCCGACCGTCTGTTTTCATTTGTCCTTTTATTCTGCTCTGCTGTCCCCACTGACCTTGGTTGCTAAGTCTTCCTGTAGGATCTTCAGTCTTTTCCCTGTGGTTATAAAACAGGCTTTCTCTTGTGTTCAGAGATTTCATTTATCTCCCCTGTGTTAAAATAGCTGTTATTTTGTGCCATTTGTTTTACTTTTCATCTTTTTCTTTCACCATGAAATGCCTCAAAAACATATTCGCTACATGTATAATTCAGTCCCCATTCTCTTCGTCACACCTGCAAACTGGTGAAAGCCATTCCTGTCCTTTAGTGTAACTTGATGACTTGATTTTTTAAATGTCTTGTGAGATGGAGTCTCACTGTCACCAGGCTGGAGTGCAGTGGCACCATCTTGGCTCAGTGTAACCTCAGACTCCTGGGTTCAAGTGATTCTTCTGCCTCAGCCTCCCGAGTAGCTGGGACTACAGGCATGTGCCACCACGCCTGGCTAATTTTTGTCTTTTTAGTAGAGACAGGGTTTCACCGTGTTGGCCAGGATGGTCTCAGTCTCTTGACCTTGTGATCTGCCCACCTCGGCCTCCCAAAGTGCTGGGATTACAGGTATGTGCCACCACACCCGGCCAACTTGATGACTTTAAATCACTGCTGTCTCCCTCCCAGCTCACCCTCAGGTGACATTGATTCATGCTGATCAGCAAGTTTCTGCCCCAGAAAACAAAGGGGCTGGGTTTTTTGGAGCTGGTACCATCTATCCTATTAAATGCTCATTCAGGGGCCAGGCGTGGTGACTCACCCCTATAATCCCAGCACATTCAGAGGCTGAAGCAGACAGATCACATGAGGTTAGGACTTTGAGACCAGACTGGCCAACATGGCAAAACCCCATTTCTATTAAAAATACAAAAATTAGCCAGGCATGGTGCATGAACCTATAATCCCAGCTACTTGGGAGGCTGAGGCAGGAGAAGCACTTGAACCTGGGAGGTGGAGGTTGCAGCCAGCTGAGATCGCGCCACTGCACTCCAGCTTGGGCGACAGAGCCAGACTCCATCTCAAAAAGCAACAACAGCCGGGCATGGTGGCTCACACCTGTAATCCCAGCTCTTTGGGAGGCTGAGGTGGATGAGGAGGTCAAGGGATCAAGACCATCCTGGCCAACATGGTGAAACCTCATCTCTACTAAAAATACAAAGAGCCTGGTGTGGTGATGGGCCCCTGTAGTCCCAGCTGCTTGGGAGGCTAAGGTGGAAACATCGTTTGAACCGGGCAGTTGGAGGTTGCAGTGAGCCAAGATTGTACCACTGCTCTCCAGCGTGGTGGCAGAGCAAGACTCCATCTCAAAACAACAACAACAACAAAGTTTGTGTTATTTTTTTTAGAAGAAGTTTGGCAAGTTGTTACCCAACCAGATAGACAACAGCAACACCAAGACCAACATTTGAGTGATGCTGTCTTTTAGATGAGAAAGACTGGACCCAAAATGGGCTTCATGACTATAAGCAACTTGGGGGAAAACATCAGAACACAAACCTTGTTCCCTCTGAACAGGAGGTCACACCTGTGACTCGTGTGGAAAGTCCACCTGGACCTCACGCCTAAGGCCTACCTGGCAAGGAGGAGATTTGAGTGTGACAGCCATGGGAACTTGTTTCTCTATTCGAAGCTTGAAACTCCACCTTCAGGAGTGAATCCACTTGAATGTAACCGGTGTAGAAAAGCTTTAAGCTGTAACGCAGGCCTTCAGGCAGGTCAGGGAGCCAGTAGTGAGAAACCCCACGCAGGCACGAAGTGTGGGAAAGCCTTCGCCTGCAGATTGGATCTCAGGGTACATCACGGGGTCCACACTGGGGAAGATATCCTTTGCATGCAGTGAACGAGGGGGTAGTTTCAGGAAGAAGGTTTGCCCCAACAGAAAGGGAACTCACACAAAAGAGAAACCCAGTAGAGCCAGCAGACGTGGTAAAACAATCTTCCAGAAGCCAGGCCTCTCTGTCCTTGGGACCGCCCATGCCGCAGCAAAGTGTTACCAGTGTTTGGAGTGTGAGAAAACCTTTCCCCACAAGTCACGCCTCATCGAGCACCAGCGCTCCCACACGGGAGAGAAGCCCTATGGCTGCAGGGAATGCGGGGGGGGGGGGGTCCCTCTCCCGGAAATCATGCCTCATCATCCACTACAGAGTCCACACAGGAGAGAAGCCCTATGGCTGCAGCAACTGTGGAAAGGCCTTTTTCCAGAAATCATACCTTATCCTGCATCAGAGGACTCACATGGGGAGAAGCCCTACAGATGCAGAGAGCATGAGTAAGCCTCCTCCCAGAACTCCTGCCTCATCACACACCAGCGGGCTCACATCACACCAGCGGACTCACATCACACACCAGCGGACTCACGTCACACACCAGCGGGCTCACGTCACACACTCAGCGGACTCACGTCACCCACTCAGCGGACTCACGTCACACACCAGCGGATTCACGTCACACACCAGCGGGCTCACGTCACCCACCAGCGGACTCACATCACACACCAGCGGACTCACATCACACACCCAGCGGACTCACATCACACACCAGCGGGCTCACGTCACCGATCCAGCGGGCTCACATCACACACCAGCGGGCTCACATCACACACCAGCGGACTCACATCACACACCAGCGGACTCACATCACACACCCAGCGGACTCACATCACACACAAGCGGGCTCACGTCACCGATCCAGCGGGCTCACGTCACACACCAGCGGGCTCACGTCACACACCAGCGGGCTCACATCACACACCAGCGGACTCACATCACACACCAGCGGACTCACATCACACACCCAGCGGACTCACATCACACACCAGCGGGCTCACGTCACCGATCCAGCGGGCTCACGTCACACACCAGCGAGCTCACGTCACCCACCAGCGGACTCACATCACACACCAGCGGACTCACGTCACACACCAGCGGGCTCACGTCACACACTCAGCGGACTCACGTCACCCACTCAGCGGACTCACGTCACACACCAGCGGATTCATGTCACACACCAGCGGGCTCACGTCACCCACCAGCGGACTCACGTCACACACCAGCGGACTCACGTCACACACCAGCGGATTCACGTCACACACCAGCGGGCTCACGTCACCCACCAGCGGACTCACGTCACACACCAGCGGACTCACGTCACACACCCAGCGGACTCACATCACACACCAGCAGGCTCACGTCACCGATCCAGCGGGCTCACATCACACACCAGCGGGCTCACATCACACACCAGCGGACTCACATCACACACCAGCGGACTCACATCACACACCCAGCGGACTCACATCACACACCAGCGGGCTCACGTCACCGAACCAGCGGGCTCACGTCACACACCAGCGGGCTCACATCACACACCAGCGGGCTCACATCACACACCAGCAGACTCACATCACACACCCAGTGGACTCACATCACACACCAGCGGGCTCACATCACACACCAGCGGACTCACATCACACACCAGCAGGCTCACATCACACACCAGCGGGCTCACATCACACACCAGCGGGCTCACATCACACACCAGCGGACTCACATCACACACCAGCGGGCTCACGTCACCGATCCAGTGGGCTCACGTCACACACCAGCGGGCTCACATCACACACCAGCAGGCTCACATGGGGAAAAAGCCCTACCAGAGCTTACACTGTGGGAAGACCTCCCAGAAGGCAAACCTCACCCGACATCACCAGCTCCACACCAGAGAGAAGCTGCGTGGGTGAGGAGGAGACGGCGGGACTGTCACCAAGTCACATCAAGCAGCCATCAAACATCCAGGAGGGACATCAGGAAAGAGCCCTCCACCAAAACTACGATGCCACCTAGGCAGAGGTCCCATATCAGTATGAAATTCTGCCAATTTGGTGGCTTAAGGAAAGCATAGTCAGCTGAGCGAGGTGGCTCACGCCTGTAATCCTGGCACTTTCGGAGGCCGAGGCAGGTAGATCCCCTGAGATCAGGAGCTTGAGACCAGCCTGACAAACATGGAGAAAACGTCTCTACTAAAAATACGAAAAATTAGCTGGGTGTGTTGGCGCATACCTGTGATCCATACCTGTGATCCCAGCTACTTGGGAGGCTGAGGCAGAAGAATCACTTAAACCTGGGAGGTGGAGGTTGCAGTGAGCCAAGATAACACCATTATTGCACTCCAGCCCAGGCAACAAGAGCAAAACCCCGTCTCAAAAAAAAGAAAAAAAAGACCAGCCTGGCCAACATGGTGAAACCGTGTCTCTACTAAAAATACAAAAAATTAGCTGGACATGGTGGCACGTGCCTGTAATCCCAGCTACTCAGGAGGCTGAGGCAGGAGAATTGCCTGAACCCAGGAGGCGGAGGTTGCAGTGAGCCGAGATCGCGCCATTGCACTCCAGCCTGGGTAACGAGAGAAACTCCATCTTAAAAAAAAAAAAAAAAAAAGCAGTCTGTTTAAAACTAAAGCTGGAAGGGTCATGGTGTACTAGAATGATCTATTTTTGTAGGATAATTTTTATTTTTTTGAGACAGATCTTACTCTGTCACCCAGTCTGGAGTGCAGTGGTGCGATCTTGGCTCACTGCAACCTCCACCTCTTGGGTTCAAGCTATTCTCCTGCCTCAGCCTCCTGAGTAGCTGGGACTACAAGCATGCGCCACCACACCCAGCTAACTGTTGTATTTTTAGTAGAAACGGGGTTTCACCATGATGGCTAGGCTGGTCTCAAACTCTTGACCTCATGATCCACCCGCCTCAGCCTCCCAAAGTGCTGGGATTACAGGATTGAGCCACTGCGCCCAGCCAGGATATACTTAAAGACAACTGTGGATAGGAAGCTTTTTTTTTTCTTTTGAGACGGAGTTTAATTCTTATTGCCCACTCTATGGGAAGAAATGAAATCATTAAGACAAATGGATCTAAAAAGCATCAGAACCACGCCAGAGGGACACGGGGGTGTTTTCCTGACTGTGCCACAGACAGGTAATTTTTGTTTTTGAGTTGCACTGGTGAACAGAACACAACTGTGAATTTGTAGACATATGTCACAATATGTACAATATCTATGGAGGCTTTGTATACTAAATTATACCCTTCTGTGTTTGTGATATATGGTGAGAATAAGATGAACATATTATGAAACCAGAGGTCTGCTGCGGCACCTCACTCCACTGCTTCTGTTGTTTGTTGTCACATATTACAGAATTCCTGAGCCTGGAAGCTAACAACTTCATGACATCTGGTAACTCGAAAGCAACTGGTGGGTAAGTTTTATTTCCTGCTGGGCGCGGTCACTCATATCTGTAATCCCAACACTGTGAGAGGGAGGTGGGTGGATCACCTGAAGTCAGGAGTTCAAGACCAGCCTGGTGAAAACCTGTCTCTACTAGCCAGGCATTGTGGCGGGCATCTATAGTTCCAGCTACCTGGGAGGCTGAGGCAGGGGAAATCTCTTGAACCCAGGAGGCAGAGGTTGCAGTGAGCTGAGATCGAACCCCTGCACTCCAGCTTGGGTGATAGAGCCAGACTCCATCTCAAAAGTTCTGTTTCCATGTTGGGACTCCCTTTTCTGGCAATACGGTGGACTATCTAAAGTGAAAATCACCGGGGCAGTGGCTCATGCCTGTAATCCCAGCACTTGGGAAAGTCAAGGTGGATACTTGAGCCCAGGAGTTTAAGACCAGCCTGGGCAACATGGTAAGACCCTGTCTGAACCACCACCACCACCAAAGCAGCTAGGCACTGCGGCACATGCCTGTAGGCCCAGCTACTCGGGAGGCTGAGGTGGGAGAATCACTTACCCTTTGTCACCCTTCTATACCCTTTCACATTCAAGCTTCTAAGGAAACAAAATCAAACCCATGGAACAGCTACAGCGTCAACTCACAAACTTTATTTCTGGCTTTCGGTACCCTCTACATAGCTGGCACCTGGAAACTTACCAGGAGGTTGAGGCTGCAGTGAGCCATGGTCACGCCACTGTACACCAGCCTGGGTGACAGAGCGAGACCCTATCTCAATACACAAAAACGAAGTGAAAACCTTTCCACCGAAAACAAGCAGCCATGAGGAACCACCACCAGTGACTTCCTTTTAGATGCGTAACTCAGCTCTCGGGAAAGTAAGTTTCCAGGTGCCAGCTATGTAGAGGGTACCGAAAGCCGGAAATAAAGTTTGCGAGTTGACGCTGTAGCAGTTCTGTGGGTTTTTCTTTACTTAGAAGCTTGAATGTGAAAGGGCATGGAAAGGTAACAAAGAAGACCTTGGGGACTGCACAAGACAGAGAAGTGGCTGTGAAGTAACTCATAAGTGCAGAACTTTCTGGACAAGCTTACTTCCAGGGAGAAGGCAGACTGGAGACAGAAAGCTGGTCTGTCTCTCCTTGGGCTCTGGGCAGGGCAAGAGTTTACCTGGCTGGGTCCATATGCACTGACCTGTATCTCATCTAAATTAGAATTTGAACTGGCCATATTCATATCCCAGTTAAGAAATGGAACAATCAGGCTGGGCGTGGTGGCTCACACCTGTAATCTCAGCACTCTGGGAGGCCAACGTGGGCAGATCATCTGAGGTCAGGAGTTCGAGACCAGCCTGGCCAACATAGTGAAATCCCGTCTCTATTCAAAATACAAAAAGCCAGGTGTGGTAGCACACGCCTGTAGTCCCAGCTACTGGGGAGGCTGAGGCAGGAGCATTGCTTGAGCCCGGGAGGTGGAGGTTGCTGTGAGCCGAGATCGTGCCATTGCACTCCAGCCTGGATGACAGAGTAAGACTCTGTCTCAAAAAAAAAAAAAAAAAAAGAAAAAGAAAAAGAAATGTGTCATGGTCTTTGAAACAGCTTTTAGAAGCAAAATATTTTGGAAAGACAGACTCCCTCAACCCATGTTTCTCAGGAATCTGACATAGATAACCTTAATGAGGTGCATCTTATTTAGGGATGGGGTAAATGGGATGTCTCTGTACCTTCCTCTCAATTGTGCTGTGAATCTAAACTGCTCTAAACAATAAAATCCGTTAAAAGAACTGTCCTAGGCCAGGTGCAGTGACTCATGCCTGTAATCCCAGCTCTTTGGGAGGCTGAGGTGGGCAGATCACCTGAGGTCAGGAGTTTGAGACCAGCCTGGCCAACATGGTGAAAACCCCGTCTCTACTAAAAATATAAAAAATTAGCTGGGTGCCGTAGCAGGTGCCTGTCATCCCAGCTACTTGGAGGTTGAGGCAGGAGAATTGTTTGAACCCAGGAGGCGGAGGTTGTAGTGAGCTGAGATTGTGCCACTGTACTCCAGCCTGGGCAACAGTGCAAGACTCTGTCTCAAAAAAAAAAAAAAGCTGTCCTCAATCTCTCTCTTAGGGGCATTTGCATCCCACATACCTGTTGCATTTGGGGGAAGGTTGGGAGGCTCTCCTGCTCCAGGGCTGGGGCTTGTGTGTTTCATGTCCCCAGACACAAGCCTCAAGCCACAGATAAGGATGGAGATGGTATGAGAATAGACTCTTCCTCTTTCCAAGACTTTGGAGGCCATTGACAGCTTCCTTCTTGGTGCTCCTCGCTGGCATAGACATAATTCTTCCCAATCAGCCCTGACAGGTGTGCACGTTAGCCAGCCAGGTTAGGTAGGCAGAGGTTACCTGCACTGACCATGCCTCTGAGGTTTCTGACTCCTAAATGGGCCCTTCAGGAGGTACTTTTTTGTTTTGAGACAGGGCTTTGCTCTGTCACTCAGGCTGGAATACAGTGCTGTGATCATAACTCACTGTAGCCTCCACCTCCTGGACTCAAGCAATCCTCCTGCCTCAGCCTCCCACCTAGCTGAGACTGCAGGCACACAGCATTACACCTGGCCAATTTTTGTGGAGACGGAGTTTCGCTGTATTGGGCAGGCTGGTCTCAAACTCCTGGACTTGAGATCCTCCTTCCTTGGCCTCCCAAAGTGCTGGGATTACAGGCATTAGTCACCTCACTCAGCCCAATAACATTTTTGATCATCACGGGGAGGAGTGAGGTGGAGGATGCCACTGGCATTCAGTGAATAGAGAAAGACCTAGGATGTGGCTGAGCATCTTATAATGCATCGGACATTCCCCAACAGCAAAGAACTATCCAGCGCAAGACATCTGCAGAGGCAGCAGTGCTAGGCTAGAGTTGGATTGGTGGTACTTGAGTGCCATACACTTAGGATTATGTCCAGTAGGGTCGGGGAGGCTCAGATGGCTCTGGAATGGTAAGATTCCCCCACCCCCCTCAGTGGGGGAAATCTCAGGACAAACACCACCTGGCACCAGCATCAGGCGAGATCCTCCTGGTGGCCCCTCCCCGGGGTCCTCTGGCGGACCGCGCATTGCAGGGCCCCCTGCATGTCCCGGTTCTGCAGCGTGTAGATGGCCGGGTACAGCAGCGGGGTGACGTTGATGTAGATGAGCGAGACCAGCTTGTCCTCCTCGAGGGAACAGCTGCTCAGGGGCCTGGCGTACATGGCTGTGGCACAGCCATGGTGGAGCACGGCCACGGTGAGGTGGGACACCACTGTGTTGAAGGCCTTGCGGTGGCCCGCGCCCCCACCGACACGCAGGATGACCACCAGCACCCGGGTGTAGGAGAGCAGGATGAGGGGCAGGGACAGCACCAGCAGCAGCAGGCAGGCTGCCAGGAGGACGTGTTCCTGCAGGGCCTGGGACCCGCAGGCCAGCACCAGCACGGTAGGGTGGTTGCAGAAAATGTGATTGACCAGGCCGCCGTGGCAGAAAGGCAGCTGGAAGATGGCCATGGTGAGGTCCAAGGCCAGGATGGAGCCGGCCTTGCAGCAGGCAGCCAGCAGGCCCCAGCAGACACCTGTGGTCATGAGCTGAGGGTAGTAGAGCGGGTGGCAAATGGCCAGATAGTGGTCTAGGGCCATGGAGGCCAGCAGCAGGCACTTGGAGCCCCCCAGGGCCACAAGTAGCTGGGTGTATAGGCATGTACCACCATGCCTAGCTACTTTTGTATTTTTAGTAGAGACAGGGTTTCCTCCATGTTGCTCAGGCTGGTCTCAAACTCCTGACCTCTGGTGATCTGTCTGCCTCAGCCTCCCAAAGTACTGGGATTACAGGCATGAGCCACCGCGCCCAGCTGTTTTTGTTTTTAGAGATGAGGGTCTTGCTATGTTGCCCAGGGTGGACTTGAGCTTCTGAGCTCAAATGATCCTTCTATTTCAGCCTCCCAAGTACCTGGCACTACAGGCATGTGCCACCATGCCTAGGATTTAATATTGTTAAGATGCCAGTTCTTTCAAAAATCATTTACAGGGTCAACACAATTCCTGTCAAAATTCTGATTGTAGTTTTATGAAAACTGACAAGCTGGCCCTAAAATTTCTATGAAAATTAAGAAACCTGGAATAGTTAAAACAATCTGGAAAAAGATGTACCAAGTTAGAGGTCTCACAACTTCCCAGTTTAAAAACTTACTACAAAGCTATGGCCGGGCGCGGTGGCTCACGCCTGTAAGTCCAGCACTTTGGGAGGCCGAGGTGGGTGGATCACGAGGTCAAGACATTGAGACCATCCTGGTCAACATGGTGAAACCCCGTCTCTACTAAAAATACAAAAAATTAGCTGGGCATGGTGGCGCGTGCTTGTAATCCCAGCTACTCAGGAGGCTGAGGCAGGAGAATTGCCTGAATCCAGGAGGCGGAGGTTGTGGTGAGCCACCATGCCCAGCTAATTTTTTGTAATTTTTTTTAGTAGAGTCGGGGTTTCACCATGTTGACCAGGATGGTCTTGATGTCTTGACCTCGTGATCCACCCGCCTCGGCCTCCCAAAGTGTTGGGATTACGGGCGTGAGCCACTGAACCTGGTCTGTGATCATTCTTAACATGGGATAATTCTACTTCTGGCCACAAGAGGCCACCAAGGCCCAGCATATAGGACCCAAGTGGGCCCTCCTAGGCGTGGGCTCCCCTCTTGGGAGGCCGGGATGGCACTATTGTTCTAGGAAATATCTCAGGTCCAGTCGTCAGGAGTAAGGGAGTGAGACTGACAGGGAAGGAGTGGACAAGAGGCTGCGCATGTCAGAGAAGGGCCAGGTTGCATTTCAGACCTGGTGGTCAGCTCCTGGAAATTCGAGCCCTGAACATTTCTGTGATTAAAAATGCATGGCAGTTAAAGCTGCCAGTCATCATTATGGTAGCAGCGGTAGCAGGTGTGCCCCCAAACGCACTTCTTCCTCTGCTGTGCATGTGCGCGTGTACACACACACGATACAAAGACATAGAGATGTGCTCTCTCTCTTTTTGTCGGTATGGTTATATATATTTTCAGGGGCTTTTTTTTGGTTAATTGAAGTCTAATTTACATACGGCAAAATTCACCTGTGTTATGTGTATAGTTCAATAATTTTTCTTTGAGACGGAGTCTTGCTGTCACCCAGGCTGGAGTGCAGTGGTGTAATCTCTGCTCACTGCAGCCTCCGTCTCCCAGGCTCAAATGATTCTCCTGCCTCAGCCTCCCGACAAGCTGGAATTACAGACTCCCGGCCACCACACCCGGCTAATTTTCGTATTTTCAGTAGAGGCAGGGTTTCATCATGTTGGCCAGGCTGGTCAAGAAGCAATCTGCCCACCTTGGTCTCCCAAAGTGGTGGGATTACAGACATGAGCCACCATGCCCAGCCTAAACCATTTTTTTCAATTGTGATAAGACGTACGTAACATAAAACTTACCATTTGCAGGTACACAGCTCAGTGGCACTAAGTAAATTTGCTGTGTTGTGCAACAAGGCAGGTGTAGTTTACTCAACAGGAAACTGCCAAACTGTTCTCCTGAGAGGTTATGCCACCGGGTGGGTAACTTGGGAGGAAGGGCAGGGGTGGGCCAGCCTTCCCTCCAGCAATGCATTAAAGTTCCCATTACGGCTCACGCCAGTAATCTCAGCACTTCGGGAGGCCGAGGCGGGCAGATCACGAGGTCAGGAGTTTGAGACCAGCCTGGCTAACATGGTGAAACCCCGTCTCTACTAAAAATACAAAAAAATTAGCTGGATGTGGTGGCAGGCGCCTGGTAGTCCCAGCTACTCGGGAGGCTGAGGCAGGAGAATCACTTGAACCTGGGAGGTGGAGATTACAGTGAGCCGAGATCCACCACTGCATTCCAGCCTGGGCGACAGAGTGAGATTCTGTCTCAAATAGTAATAATAATAAATCAAAAGGAGTGAACTACTGATGGCCACAACTTGGATGGATCTCAAACACATCATGAGGAATCTAGAATGATTCCATTTCTAATAAGTTCTAGAATAGGCCAAACTAGTCAGAACAGGCAGTGGAGATTGGAACAGGCATGATGGAACTTTCTGGGATTCTTTTTTTTTTTTTGGAGACAGGATCTTGCTCTGTCACCCAGGTTGGAGTGCAGTAGTGCAGTGGCACGATCATAGCTCACTGCAGCCTTGACCTCCCGGGTTCAAGTGATTCCCCCACCTCAGCCTCCTGCCTAACAGCATGCCACCAAGCCTCACTAATTTTTGTAGCTTTTGTAGAGACAGGGTCTTGCCATGTTGTCTGGGCTGGTCTCAATCTCCCGGACTCAAGCAGTCTGCCCGCCTTGGCCTCCCAAAGTGCTAGGACTACAGTCACCACGCCTGCCCCATCTTTTCTTTTTCTTTTTATGCATTTCAAAGTAGCTGGCAAACATCACGATAAGCACTTCAGCATGCATATCATTAGCTGGAGTTGAATATGTGTTTACGGCTTCTTTTTAGGCAGGGGAAATTTACACAGTGAAATGCACAACTCTTTAGTGAACATTCACTGATGGCTAACAACCGCAGACACATGTGTGAGCCAAAGCCCCTTAGAGAGATATAGAATCAGGTGGGCATGGTGGCTCACGCCTGTCATCCTAGCACTTTGGGAGGCCAAGGTGGGTGGATCAACTGAGGTCCGGAGTTCAGGACCAGCCTGGCCAACATGATGAAACCCCATCTCTACTAAAAATAAAAAATTAGCCGGGTGTGGTGGCGAGCACATGTAATCCCAGCTACTTGGGAGGCTGAGGCAGGAGAATCTCTTGAAACTGGGAGGCAGAGGTTGCAGTAAGCCAAGATCACACCACTGCACTCCAGCCTGGGCGATAAAGCGAGACTCCATCTCAAAAAAAAAAAACAAAAAACTATGTATATATAATCTGGCTGGCCGGGTGCAGTGATTCATTCATGCTTTGGGAGCACTTTGGGAGGCAAAGGTGGGTGGATGGCTTGAGGCCAGGAGTTCGAGATCATCCCAGGCAATGTGGTGAAACCCCATCTCTAGTAGAAATATGAAATATTAGCCGGGCATGGTTGCAAGACAGCACCACTGTGCTTCCACCTGGACACAGAGTGAGACCCTGTCTAAAAAAATAAAAGGACTGATGAATGGATAAAGGGACAGATAGATACATGATGGGACAATTAGGGTCAGATGCCAGTAGTAGCATCTGGGAGGCGGCTATATGTGTGTTCATGGTACAGTTCTGTTAAACTTCTCTGAATGCTTGAAAAAGTACAAGATAAAAATGTTGGCAAAATTAATTGCCAGTGATTTCTCTTTCTGACTTTTTTTTGTTTGTTTCTGTATAGAGACAGGGTCTGGCTCTGTTGCTCAGGCTGGAGTGCAGTGGCGTGATCATAGCTTTCTGTAGCCTCAACTTCCTGGGCTCAAGTGATCCTCCTGACTCAGCCTCCCCAATAGCTGGGATTAACACGCCCAACTAATTTAAAAAATTTTTTGTAGAGCACTTTGGGAGGCCAAGGTGGGTGGATCACCTGAGGTCAGGAGTTCAAGACCAGCCTTGCCAGCATGTTGAAACCTCACCTCTACTAAAAATACACACACACAAAACATTTAGCTGGGCATGGTGGCACACGCCTATAATCCCCAGCTACTGGGGAGGCTGAGCCAGGAGAATTGCTTGAATCTGGGAGGCAGAGGTTGCAGTGAGCAGAGATCATGCCACTGCTCTCCAGCCTGGGTGACAGAGCAAAATTTCATGTCAAAGAAAAGTTAAAAAAAATGTTTTTTAGAGATGGGTCTTGCTCTGTTTCCCAGGCTGGTCTCAAACTCCTGAGCTCAAGGGATCTAACCGCTTCGGCCTGCCAAGGTGCTGGGATTACAGATATGAGCTACTTTGCTTGGCCTGATTTCTCTTTCTTAGTAGTACCTAAGAGAAACGTGCATCTTACAGGTGATAGTGTCCTAGGTGTGATGAAATATGGTATTATCGTCAAGAAGCTCAGCCAGGCTGGGTTTGGTGACTCACACCTGTAATCCCAGCACTTTGGGAAGCTGAGGCGGTTGAATCAGTTGAGATCAGGAGTTTGAGACCAACCTGGCCAACATGGTGAAACCTCGTTTCTACCAAAAATACAAAAAATTAGGTAGGCATGGTGGTGCACACCTGTAAACCCAGGTTCTGGCAAGCCTGAAGCATGAGAATCTCTTGAACCTGGTAGGCAGAGATTGCAGTGAGCCGAGATTGTGCCACTGCACGCTAGCCTGAGTGACAGAGCAAGATGACTCTCTCAAACAAACAAACAAAAAGAGCCGATCTCGGTGGTTCATGCCTGTAATCCCAGCACTTTGGGAGGCTGAGGCAGGCAGCTCACAAGATCAGGAGTTCGAGACCAGCCTGGCCAATACGGTGAAACACCAACTCTACTAAAAATACAAAAATTAGCCAGATATGGTGGTGCGCTCCTGTAGTCCCAGCTGCTTAAGAGACTGAGGCAGGAGAAACACTTGAACCTGGGAGGTGGAGGTTGCAGTGAGCCAAGATCACACCACTGCACTCCAGCCTGGGTGACAGAGCCAGACTCCATCTCAAAAACAACAACAACAACAGAGTAAGATCAGCAGCCAGGAACCAGGATCCTAGACACTGCCCACGGTGGCCACCACCTACTCCTTTTCTTTGAAAACTCTGGTCTCTGTCTCCTGGAATCTCCATTCTCTGATCTCCCAAGTCAACGTGGAACCCCCAGCTCCTGCCCTAAATGGCAGCATCACCTTCTTGGAGCACCCATGCCACATCCTCCTGTGGCATTGAGTATGTGGTTCCCCTACTTCCTCGCCTCCCCAACACCTGGAGGACAGAGATCAGACTCCAATCCCAGGAACCAGAAGGATGCCAATTGCACCACACTGCTGCATGCGCTGAGCCTTTGTAGGTGCTGGCATTTTTGTTTGGCTTTTTGCTGTTGTGTTTTTTTAGATAGCATCTCACTCTGTTGCCCAGGCTGGAGAGCAGTGGCTCAGTCTCAGCTCACTGCAACCGCGGCTTCCTGGGATCAAGTGATTCTCATGCCTCAACCTCCCAAGTAGCTGGGATTACAGGCGTCTGCCACCATGCCTGGCTAATTTTTTTTTTTTTTTTTGAGACAGAGTCTCACTCTGTGGCTCAGGCTGAAGTGCAGTCGCACAATCACAGCTCACTGAAACCTCTGCTTCCCGGGTTCAAGCAATTCTCCTGCCTCAGCCTCCCAAATAGGTGGGACTACAGGCATGTGCCACCACACCTGGCTATTTCTTTTGTATTTTTAGTAGAGACGGAGTTTCACTGTGTTAACCAGGATGGTCTCGAACTCCTGACCTTGTGATCCTCCCAGCTTGGCCTCCCCAACTGTTGGGATTACAGGAATGAGCCACCATGCCTGGCTAATTTTTGTATTTTTGGTAGAGACAGGGTTTTGCCATGTGGACCAGGCTGGTCTTGAACTCCTGACCTCAAATGATCTGCCCGCCTCGGCCTCCCAGAATGTTGGATTATAAGTGTGAACCAGCACACCTGTCCACAGGTGCTATTGATGCTGTTCCCTTTGCTTGGAATGCACTTCCCTACTTGGCTGCCTTTTTCTCACCTGCTCCCTCTTGCCCTCCTGCCTGTCTTCCAGCCATCTTGAAAAGACTCAGCTAGAAGACATCCCTGACTTCCTTCAGACCCTAATGCCCAGGCAACTTTGTTTCGCCATCCCGAGGCCACTCCTCCCTCCCCCAACAAAGACACTCTCCTTGGCCAAACTCCAGCCAGGCCCCTCTGAGCCCTTTCTTGGCTGGGCCTTGGCCTTGGCCCATAAAGACTTGAACAAACATGAACCTCGCTTTCAGCAGCTCAAGGCTGAAACTCTAGGATGGCCCCTGTCCCGTAAAGTGCCTGCCAAGAAAACTCAAGGCTGCCAGAAGTTACAGTTTGTTCCAGCAACACAGGACGAGAGCGCCCCTGTGTCCCAGCCTCCATGGGAGGGCAGGAACCTATGATAAGCACCGTTAGCAAACGGGTTCACGTGGACCAAGGCCCGATTCATGCGTTTTGTAACTTTTCACTCCCCAATCCTGAGTCCCTAGCCAACCCCTCCCTTTTCCATCTTTCTCCTTTTAAAACAATTTATTTATTTTTTTGAGACAGTCTTGTTCTGTTGCCCAGGCTGGAGTATAGTGGCTCGATCTTGGCTGACTGCAACCTCTGCCTCCTGGGTTCAAGCGATTCTCCTGCCTCAGCCCCCAAAGTAGCTGGGATTATAGTTGCACACCACCACGCCCGGCTAATTTTTGTATTTTTAGTAGAGATGGGGTTTCACCATGTTGGCCAGGCTGGTCTTGAACTTCTGAACTCAGATGATCCCCGTCTCGGCTTCCCAAAGTGCTGAGATTACAGGCATGAGCCACCATGTCCGGCCTTTAAATTTATTTTTTTAGAGACAGGGTCTTGCTCTGCTGCCCAGGATGGAGTGTGGTGGCACGATTGTAGCTCACTGCACCCTCAAACTCCTGGGCTCAATCGATCCTACTTCAGCTTACCAAGTAGCTTGGACTATAGGTGTGCTCCCACCACACCTAGCTAATTTTTAATTTTTTGTAGAGATGGGGTCCTGCTATGCTGCTGTTCTTGAACTCCTGGCTTCAAGCGATCCTCCCACCTTGGCCTCCCCATGTGATGGGATTACAGGTGTGAGCCACCATGCCTAGCATGCTTGCAAAACTTTCAAGTGCCACGAACCTGGCCCTGGTGGCTACTGGTGCTACCTCGATACCTTGAGCAGATGAGGAACAGGGACGGAGGGGGAGTTGTTTTTTTTTTTTGAGATGGAGTCTCACTCTGTTGCCCAGGCTGGAGTGCCGTGGCACAATCTCAGCACACTACAGCCTCTACTTTCCGGGTTCAAGCGATTCTCCTGCCTCAGCTTCCTGAGTCGCTGGGATTATAGGCGCACATCACCAATGCCTGGCTAATTTTTGTATTTTTAGTTGAGACGGGGTTTCACCGTGTTTGTCAGGGTGGTCTCGAACTCCTGACCCCGTGATCCACCCGCCTTGACCTCCCAAAGTGCTGGGATATCAGGCGTGAGCCACCGTGCCTGGCCTGAAGGGAGAGTTTTGGCTAGGTGAGGTTGATGGGGCTGATGTACTCAGTGTGAGTTGCCCCTGAGACAGGGGCCTCGGTTTCCACCTGGAGACGGCACGGCCACCCACTCTCAGAGGTAGTGGAGAGAGTCTTAGGTGACCAGGCTGGGCCAAGCTGGAGCCCACAGAGGTGGCAGGAGGCCAGTGTGGCTGAAGGGAGACAGAGTCATTAGGAACTCAGTCAGGTGAGCTCTATCAGGTGAGGGGGGTGGGGGGACACTCCTTTCTGGAGGGGCGGACCTGCTGCCTGCCCTAGGCCTGTCCCCAGCTGCTGCCTGCCCCAGCCCCATCCCTGCCTGATTCCTCATCCCACTCCAACCCCACCTCCTCCTGAGCAGGAGTCAGGCCCTTGGTTGCCATAACAACTGGATCCCGGCAGTAAAAATAGTAACTAATTTTTTATTCAACTTCTTTTGCTCTTGGAGAAGAAGAAAATCCATTTCTGGGCTTGAGTTTCACTTTGGGGGTCCCCTCTGGGGCCCTGAAATTTCCACTGCCAAGGTCTGCTTAAAGGTCAACAGCAGGCTGGGGCTGGGAGGAGGGCAGCAGGCCACGGGGCCTGGACAGGTCCAGCCCCAGCCTTCTGGGAGCTGTGGTTACCAGTGGCAGCCTGGCCGGGACAGAGGTGTTGCCGGTATCTGGGGACAGGTGTGTATCCTGGTGCAGTGGACAGTGAGGCCTGGACCTGCGGGGTCAGAGCAAGGGTCGTAGATGTCAAGGTCAGGGCAGAAGCCATCTTGGCTCGTCTTCCTTCTGTTTGACTTCTGTCTCCTGGAGGTGTGAGAAATCACCAGAACAGGAGTTCTGTGTCGGGAAATCAGCCTAGAGCCCAGAGAACTGGGCTCAGGGCAGTCCTACCCCCACAGGCTCTGTGACCTTGGGAAGGACCCCTAGCCCATCAACCTCAGTTTCCCTCATCTGCAGGAGGGCATAGGAGGCATTCATCTCTCCTATCTGAGGTCTCACTGGTTTTGTGACTTGTGATGCCCAGCAGGGAACTCATTACCAATCCTGGCTGGGACACATACATGCAGATGCCAGACACACAACAGAAACAAGACTTCAACAATGTGACTGCTCCTTACTATGCACCAGTGCTCAAAAGGCCATTTCTTCTGTTTCATTTCACTGTTTTTCTTTTTTTTTTTTTTCCTCTTTTTTCTTTTTTTGAGACGAAGTCTTGCTCTGTCACCCAGGCTGGAGTGCAGTGGCATAATCTCGGCTCACTGAAGCCTCCGCCTCCCGGGTTGAAGCAATTTTCATGCCTCAGCCTCCTGAGTAGCTGGGATTACAGGTGTGTACTACCACACCTGGCTAATTTGTTTTATTTTTAATAGAATTGGGGTTTCACCATGTTGGCCAGGCCAGTCTGGAACTCCTGACCTCAGGTGATCCACCCGCCTTGGCCTCCCAAAGTGCTGGGATTACAGGTGTGAGACATGCACCTGGCCTTTTTCTTTTTATTAGAGATGGGGTCTTACTCTATGGCCTAGGCTGGAGTGCAGTGGTCCCGTCACAGCTCATTGCAGCCTCCAACTCCTGGGCTCAAGTGATCTTCCTGCTTCAGCCTCCTGAGGAGTTGGGACTGAAGGTACATACCACCATGCCCAGCTAATTTTTAAATTTTTTATATAGATGGGGGGGTCTCACCATGTTACCAAGGCTGATCTTGAATTCTTGGCGTCAAGCGATCCTCCTGCCTCAGCCTTCCAAAATGCTGAGATTATAGGCATGAGCAGTGGCTCGCCCCAGCCAGTTTTTTTTTTAAAAAAAGATAGATGCTGGGTGCGGTGGCTCACACCTGTAATCCCAGCACTTTGGGAGGCCTAGGCGGGCGGATCACGAGGTCAGGAGTTCAAGACCAAAATGGCCAACATGGTGAAATCCTGTCTCTACTAAAAAATACAAAAATTAGCTGGGCATGGTGGCATGGCTTGTGCCTGTATTCCCAGCTATGTGGGAGGCTGAGGTAGGAGAATTGCTTCAACTGGGACCCGGGAGGCAGAGGTTGCAGTGAGCAGAGATCACAACACTGCACTCCAGCCTGGGCTACAGAGTGAGACTATCTCAAAAAAAAAAAAAAAAAAAAAAGATAGATATGTGAGAGAGGATTTATTTGGAGAATTGGCTCTTGTGATTATGGAGGCTGGGGTTGGAGGCTGAGATGTCCCAAAGTAGGTTGTCAGCAAGATGGAGGCCCGGGGATGCTGGGATCATGGTTCAGTCCAAGTTGGAAAGCCTCAGAACCAGAGAAGCCAATAGTGTAACTCTGGGTCCAAGGCTGAAACCCCGGGGGACCGAGGCGGGTGGGGTATGGTGGGGAAGGCAGGGGAGGGACATTGGCGCAAATCCTGAAGGCAGAGGTTGGAAAACCTGGAGTTCTAAGGTCCCAGGGCAGAAGAATATCCGGGCTCCAGCAGAGAAAGACCATCAGCTACTTATTTTTTTGAGATGGAGCCTTGCTCTGTCATCAGGCTGGAGTGCAGTGGTGCGATCTTGGCTCACTGCAAACTCCACCTCCCAGGTTCAAGCGATTCTTCTACCTCAGCCTCCCAAGTAGCTGGAATTACAGGCATGTGCCACCACACCCGGATAATTTTTGTGTTTTTAGTAGAGACAAGCTTTCACCATGTTGGCCAGGATGGTCTTAATATCCTGACCTTGTGATCTGCCCACATTGCCTCCCAAAGTGCTGGGATTACAGGTGTGAGCCACCGAGCCCAGTTTCTAATCCATCATCTGCCACTTCTAATCCACCATTCCGCCATCAGGGTAGTCCACTGGGCTTTACCTTCTAAGCATTCCTGACCCCTTCTCTGGTCCCCACCTCAGCCATCCGCACCCTACCCCCCAGCCTCCAACCCTGCCGTGGCCTCTGAAAGCATCCACCTGTAACCCTCTGATCCTCCCCAATGGGAGTGCTGAAATAAATAGATGGAGTCACTTGCAATCCCAGCATTTTGGGAGTGCTGGGGCAGATTACCAAAGGTCAGGAGTTCAAGACCAGCCTAGCCAACATGGTGAAATATGGTCTCTAGGAAAAAAATACAAAAATTAGCCGAGCATCGTGGCAGCACCTGTAGTCCCAGCTACTCAGGAGTTTGAGGCAGGAGAATCGTTTGAACCTGGGAAGCAGAGGTTGTAGTGAGCTGAGATCCAGCCACTGCACTCCAGCCTGGGCAACAGAGTAAGACCCCGTCTCAAAAGAAAAAGAAAAAAAGATGGAGTCCTTTGTCTTTTTCTTTTCTTGTCCTAACTCCCTGGAGGCAGAGGGAGTGGGTGGAATTATCTTCTGAATGTTATAGTAGAATCTCAAATAAAGCATTGTTATATATATATATATATATATATGTATTTTTTTTTTTTTTTTTTTGAGACGGAGTTTCGCTCTTGTTACCCAGGCTGGAGTGCAATGGCGCGATGTTGGCTCACCGCAACCTCCGCCTCCTGGGTTCAGGCAATTCTCCTGCCTTAGCCTCCCGAGTAGCTGGGATTACAGGCACGTGCCACCATGCCCAGCTAATTTTTTGTATTTTTAGTAGAGACGGGGTTTCACCATGTTGACCAGGATGGTCTCGATCTGTTGACCTCGTGATCCACCCGTCTCGGCCTCCCAAAGTGCTGGGATTACAGGCTTAAGCCACCGCGCCCGGCCTGTTATATTAAGAATAAGGAACAGAGGGGTGCATACCGTCTCCAAAAAATAAATAAATAAAAAAACAAAAGCAGTTTCAGCTGTGCCCTCTGAAACTTAATGTCTCTTGCTGACTTCATTTTTTTTTTTTGAGACGGAGTCATGCCCTGTCACCCAGGCTAGAGTGCAATGGTACGATCTTGGCTCACCGCAACCTCTGCCTCCTGGGTTCAAGTGATTCTCCTGCCTCAGCTTCCAGAGTAGTTGGGATTACAGGCCAGCACCACACCACACCCAGCTAATTTTTTATATTTTTAGTAGAGACGAGGTTTCACTGTGTTAACCAGGATGGCCTTGAACTCCTGACCTCATGATCTGCTCGCCTCAGCTTCCCAAAGTGCTGGGATTACAGGTGTGAGCCACCATGCCCACCTCCTATGTTTGTCTTCAACCTGGCTGCCAGCTTGGAATAACCAATGACATTAGAGATTCCCGTCTTCCTGATTGGATCAAACTCTGTGGGCACTTGGGAGTCTTTGTCAAAATGCATGTGAAGGTGACTTCCTTGCTATGGCACGCTCTGAATAAGTAGTCTTTGCATGCCCTCTTGGTCTATTGCTACAGATTGTCAGGTTTTCTGTTTTTTGTTTTTTGACACAGAGTCTTGCTCTGTTGTCCAGGCTAGAGTGCAATGGCCTCATCTTGGCTTACCATAACCTCTGCCTCTCAGGTTCAGTGATTCTCCTGCCTCAGCCTCTCAAGTGGCTGGGACTACAGGCATGTGCCACCATGCCCAGCTAATTTTTGTATTTTTAGTAGAGATGGGATTTCACTATGTTGGCCAGGCTGGTCTTGAACTCCTGGCCTAGTGATGTGCCCGCCTTGGCCTCCCAAGATGCTGGGATTATAGGCATGACTCACCATGCCCAGACTTAACTGTCATTATTTTTCTGCAGAATCTGTTTACTGCAACCAGCTTATTAGTCGGCTCCTTTTGTGTGGTTTTACATCATGAGATGGAGTCTCATTCTTGTCACCCAGGCTGGAGTCCAATGGCATGATCTTGGCTCACTGCAACCTCTGCCTCCCAGGTTCAAATGATTCTCCTGCTTCAGCCTCCCGAGTAGCTGGGATTACAGGCATGCACCCCCACACCTGGCTAATTTTTGCAATTTCAATAGGGACAGGGTTTTACTATGTTAGTCAGGCTGGTCTCAAACGCCTGGCCTCAGGTGATCTGCCCACCTCGGCCTCCCAAAGTGCTGGGATTACAGGCGTGAGCCACAGTGTCTGGCTACCAAGATATGTTTTTAACTCAGTTCCTTTTATGTCTATTACTTTAATTTTTCAAGATTCCTGTATAAATTTGCATTTTAGATCAGTGGGAGAAAAATACACTACCTAGACCTTCAAACACCATGGGTTTGAACTTCGAAGGTTCACTTATATGCAGCTTTTTTTTCAACCCAATTCAGAAGGAAAATACAGTGTTTGAGGGATGTGAAACTCGAATATACAAAGGCCCAACTTTTCGTATTCACAGTTCCCCAAGGCCAACTGCAGGACTTGAGTATGGCAGGCTTGGGTATGAGGGTGATATGGTTTGGGTCGGTGTCCCCGCCCAAATCTCATGTTAAATTATAATCCCCAGTGTTGGAGGTGGGTCTGGTGGGAGGTGACTGAATGATGGGGTTAGGTTTCTCCTTTCATGGTGTACTCATGATAGTGAGTTATCACAAGATCTGGTTGTTGAAAAGTGTGTAGCACGCCCCATCTTTCTCTGTCTTCCTCCTGCTCCGGCCATGTAAGACGTGCCTGTTTCCCCTTCCCCTTCTGCCATGATCAGAAGTTTCCTGAGGTCTCCGCAGCCATGCTTCCTGTATAGCCGGCAGAACTGTGAGCCAACTAAGCTTTTTTTTTTTGAGACACAGTTTCGCTCTTATTGCCCAGGCTGGAGAGCAATGGCTCCATCTCGGCTCACCACACCTCTGCCTCCTGGGTTCAACAATTCTCCTATCTTAGCCTCCCGAGTAGGTGGGACTATAGGCACGTGCTACCATATCCAGCTGATTTTGTATTTTTAGTAGAGATGGGGTTTCTCTATGTTGGTCAGCCTGGTCTCAAACTCCCAAGCTCAGGCAATCCACCTGCCCCAGCCTCCCAAAGTGCTTGCCTTACAGGCGTGAGCCACCATGCCCAGCTAAGAATCCCTCTATTAAAAAAAAAAAAGCATAAAATAAGTAATAAAATACTGGGCCGGGTGTGGTGGCTCACACCTGTAATCCTAGCACTTTGGGAGGCCAAAGACAGTGGATCATAAGGTCAGGAGATTGAGACCATCCTGGCTAGCACGGTGAAACCCCGTCTCTTAAAAAAAAAAAAAAAAAAAGTAATAAAATACTGAGGCATAAGCTTAAAAAGAAATGTTCAAAATTCATATGAGGAAAACTATGAAAACATTTTTTTTCTCAACTCCTTTGCCCATTATTTTTTTAGTGAAGGGGTCTCACTATGTTGCCCAGGCTAGCCTTGAACATCTGGGCTCAAGTCATTCTCCTGCCTCAGACACCTGAGTAGCTGGGACTACAGGTACTCTTGGCTCTCAAAACTTTTTTTTTGGCTGGGTGTGGTGGCTCACGTCTATAATTCCAGCACTTTGTGAGGCCAAGGAGGGCAGATCACCTGTGGTCGGGAGTTCGAGACCAGCCTGACCAACATGAAGAAACACAGTTTCTACTAAAAATACAAAATTAGCTGGGTATGGTGGTGCCTACCTGTAATTTCAGCTATGTGGGAGGCTAGGGGCAGGAGGTTCGCTTGAACAAGAGTGAAACACCATTTCAAAAACAAACAAAACAAAACAAACAAAACAAAAAAATACTTTTTTTTCACAGTCTCACTCTGTTGCCCAGACTGGAGTGCAATGATACAATCTCAGTTCACTGCAATCTCCACTTTCTGGGTTCAAGTGATTCTCTTGCCACAACCTCCATAGTAACCAGAGTTACAGGTACATGCCATGATGCCTGGCCAATTTTTTTTTTTTTTTTTTTTTTTGTATTTTTAGTAGAGATGGGTTTTGCCATGTTGGCCAGGCTGGTCTTGAACTCTGGACCTGAAGCAATCCACCCACTTCAGCTTCCCAAAAGTGCTGGGATTACAGGCGTGAGCTAACATGCCTGGCCAAAAGTCTTTTGTTCTTTCTATAATTAGCAAGCTTTCAGGAAAAAATTCCCTCCCCTTTTCAGACACGTACACGGTGGGCTCTGTGGAAAGTTGCACAGGGAGGAGGGGGTCTTACCTAAAACAAACCCACAATTATACAAACAAGACAGGCAGCGCTTTGTGCTTGCCTAGAGACATACCCACAACTACATAGATGAAAGGGAGTTATGTAGACAGCTTTACAGATAAGAGAAGTTACTCAAACAGCTACAGATATGAGAGGAATTTTCTTTTTAAGATAGAGTCCTGCTCTGTCACCCTGGCTGGAGTGTAGTGGTGCAATCTTGGCTCACTGCAACCTCTGCCGGGTTCAAGCAATTCTCCTGCCTCAGCCTCCCAAGTAGCTGGGATTACAGGCATGCACCACCATGCCTGGCAAACTTTTGTATTTTTAGTAGAGACAGGGTTTCACCATGTTGGCCAGGCCAGTCTCAACTCCTGACCTCATGATCCACCTGCCTTGACCTCCCAAAGTACTGGGATTACAGGTGTGAGCTACCACAGCTGGCCTGGAATTTCTTACAAAAGCTTTGGGACCGGGCACGGTGGTCAAGAGATCGAGACCATCCTAGCCAACATGGACAAACCCCATCTCTACTAAAACTACAGAAAATTAGCGAAGTGTGGTGGCATGTGCCTATAGTCCCAGCTACTTGGGAGGCTGAGGCAGGAGAATTGCTTGAAGCCGGAAGCAGAGGTTGCAGTGAGCCAAGATCACGCTACTGCACTCCATCTTTGGCAACAGAGCCACACTCTGTCTCAAAAAAATAGAAAATAAAAAATAAATAAAAATTTTAAATAGGAAAAAATGCAAATATTTATCTTATCTTTCCTAGTAAACAGTACCTAGAAGCAACCAAATAACTGAGAAGGGGGAACCAATACATTTAAGGCTCAATAGAAACACAATAGTTATTTCGCAATTCCTAATAACCCTTAGGTAGCCAGTGGAGGTGGCTGACGACTGTAATCCCAACACTTTGGGAGGCTGAGGTGGGCAGATCACCTGAGGTCAGGAGTTCGTGACCAGCCTGGCCAACAAGGTAAAACCCCATTTCTACTAAAAATACAAAATATAGCTGGGTGTGGTGGCACCGGTCTGTAATCCCAGCTACTTGAGAGACTGAGGCAGGAGAATCACTTGAACTTGGGAGGCGGAGGCTGCAGTGAGCCAAGATTGTGCCACTATACTCCCACCTGGGCGACAAAGTGAGATTCCATCTCAAAAAAAAAGAAAAAAAGAACACCCTTAGGCAATGATCACCAATGACTGCTAACATCATTTTGAAAAAAAATAAGAAAACCAGACATCCTGTGCTTCTGTACTGCTGTACACGACATCACCTACGAGTAATCGTGAAAGAGAAAAAAAAGAACTTGAGTCTAAGCCTCTCGTGATCTAACAAATTACAGGACATATAAGGGCACCAGAAAAATATGTCAATGATACCACAATCAGACAGTCTGCAAAATCCAGGCTGTGAGCAATTCTACACTTCCTTCTACAAATACAATACAAACAGTGGGAGGGAGGAAGAAAGGAAGAGAGGGAGAAGGAATATAAGAATCACAACAGAGTGAAGGAACACATCACTGGTGAATGTGGCTCCTATTATCTAAACAAGAGCTCACCGAACTTCTTTCTAATTAATGTGCTTTCTCTTTTAATTGCACTGGCTTGTACGTGTCTTCTGTGCCATCCTGTTTCCAGGTCTCTGCTGGGACAAAAATAGCAACAGGAAAAGTTGCATTTTATCAGGGGCTGTGTACTGAGAAGATGCTTGACACTGTCTCTATACTTTCATATTATGTATATAAAATGAATATATGTATGTACTACATATATTTGTATGTAAAATATAAAAATATGTATATAATATATATTTCTTATATAATTATATATTTACTATATATGTAATAGAAAATAGATACATTTTGGCAGGGCGTGGTTGTTCATGCCTGTAATCCCAGCGCTTTGGGAGGCCAAGGCCAGAGGGTCATGAGGTCCCAAGTTTGAGACCAGCCTGGCCAACATGGTGAAATCCCATCTCTGCTAAAAATACAAAAATTATCTGGGTGTGGCAGTACATGCCTGTAATCCCCGCCACTCAGGAGGGTGAGGCAGGAGAATCACTTGAGCCTGGGAGGCAGGGGTTGCAGTGAGCCGAGATCATGCTGCCCTACTCCAGCCTGGGTAACAGAAAGAGACACCGTTTCCAAAAAAAAAAAAATTTTTCGCAGAGAACAGGGTCTCACTTTGTTGCTGAGATTGGTCTCGAACTCCTGGTCTCAAGCGATCCTCCCACCTCAGCCCCCCAAAGTACTGAGATTATAGTCATGTCACTGTACCTGGCCTATTTTTATTTGAATTTTTAATTTTTTTGTAGAGACAGGATCTTGCTATGTCCAAGCTTGTCTCAAACCCCTAATCTCAAGCAATCTTCCCATCTCAGTTTCTCAAAGCACTGGGATTATAGGTGTGAGCCACCGTGCTTGGCCTTGTTTCATTTTTAAGTCTTTTTTTTCTTGAGACAGAGTCTTGCTCTGTCACCAGGCTGGAGTGCAGTGGTGTGATCTGGGCTCACTGCAACCTCTGCCTCCAGGGTTCAAGTGATTCTCCTGCCTCAGTCTCCCGAGTAGCTGAGATTATAATTGCCCACCACCATGTCCAGTAATTTTTGTATTTTTAGTAGAGATGGGGTTTCACCATGTTGGCCAAGCTGGTCTCGAGCTCCTGAACTTAAATGATCTGCCCACCTTGGCCTCCCAAAGTGTGGGGATGACAGGCGTGAACCACTGCAATCAACTAGTTTTTATTATTTATTTACTTTTGTTTAATTATTTTTATTTTAGACTTCTAGGCCAATAGTAAGTTTAAAAAATAGAGATAGGGTCTTCCTATATTGGCCATGATGGACTTGAACTCCTGGCCTCAAGCAATCGATCAGCCTCAGCCTTTCAAAGTGCAGGGATTAGAGTTGTAAGCCACCATGCCCAGCCTCAGACGGCATTTCTTTTCGTTTTTGTTTTGGTTTTTTTTTTTTGAGCTCTGTTGCCCAGGCTGGAGTGCAGTGGATCGATGTCAGCTCACTGCAACCCCTGCCTTACAGGTTCAAGTGATTCTCCTGCCTCGGCCTCCCGAGTAGCTAGGGTTAGAGGTTTGTACAACCACGCCTGACTAATTTTTTGTATTTTTTTTAGTAGAGACGGCGGTGGAGCGGGGAGAGTGGGTTTCACCACGTTGGCCAGGCTGGTCTCGAACTCCTGACCTCAGGTGACTCATCTACCTCGATCTCCCAAAGTGCTGGGATTAGAGGCATGAGCCACCATGTCCAGCCTAGGATAGCGTATTTTGGTGCTGCCTTGATTGAGAGAGAGCTCTGCAGAAGGTCTGGCGTGCTCCAAATGGCCCTGAGGCCTAAAGCCATATTATGTGATATATCCCAAGGAAGATGCCACGGTGCTAGAGATAACAATGGCACGAGGAGTCTCTGGCGAGCACTAATAGAAAAGCTGCAGCTCTGGGCACCATGGCTCAAGCCTGTAATCCAGTACTTTGGGAGGCTGAATTGAGAGGATCACTTGAGCCCAGGGGTTTGAGAACAGCCTGGGCAACATAGGGAGATCCTTCCTCTACAACAAATACAAAAAACTAGCTTGGTGTGGTAGCATGTGCCTGCAGTCCCAGCTACTCAGGAGGCTGAGGTGGGAGGATCACCTAAGCCTAGGAAGTGGAGGCTGCAGTGAGCCATGATTTTACCACTGCACTCCAGCCTGGGGGTCAGAGTGAGGCCCTGTCTGGTAAGGAGGAGAGAAAGAGAGAAAAGGGGAACAAGGGAAGGATGGGAGGAAGGGAGGATGGGAGGAAGAGAAAGGGAAAGAAAGAAAAGAAAGGCTACTGCTGCAGTGTAGATGCCAAGGATTATAGAACAAAGACCCATTCTTTTTTTTTTTTTTTTCCTTTTTTTGAGACAGAGTCTCACTCTGTTGCCCACGCTGGAGTGCAGTGGCACAGTCTTGGCTCACTGCAACCTCCATCTCCGGAGCTCAAGCATTTTGAAAGGCCTCAGCCTCACGAGTAGCTGGGATTCCACGCATGTGCCACCACGCGTGGCTAATTTTTGTATTTTTAGTAGAGATGGGTTTCACCATGTTGGCCAAGCTGGTCTCAAACTCATCACCTCAAGTAATCCACCCGCCTTGGCCTCCCAAAGTGCTGGGATCACAGGCATGAGTCACCACACCCAGCCCAAAGCCCCATTCTTTAGCACATTTATGATTCAAAATGCAGCTCTTTGCATGCCACAGGGGCCTGGTAGAGAGTAAGCACTTGACCATGGGACATCAAGAGACAACCAGACTGGAGTTGTTTGTTACCAGAACCATCAAATTATAATGTTGAATGTGCAAAGCAGTAATCGGTTATGCGATGGGAATGGCATTTTTTACATAAGGCCTGAGTTTGTACAGAGGGCAAAAATAAGTTACATAAATAGGGAACCCGTACCTCCGTGTAATTTACCTTCATTGAAATAATGCCTCTCCAGGCCGGGCACAGTGGCTCATGCCTGTAATTCCTGCACTTTGGGAGGCTGAGATGGGTGGATAACTTGAGGTCAGGAATTCAAGACCAGCCTGACCAACATGGTGAAGCCCCATCTCTACTAAAAATACAAAAAAGTAGCCAGGTGTAGTGATGGGCGTCTGTAGTTCCAGCTACTCAGGAGGCTGAGGCAGGAGAATTGCTTGAACACAGGAGGCAGAGGCTGCAAACGCAAAAAAAAGAAAGAAACAGTGCCTCTCTGACTTGACTTTATAAGGTCTCTGTTTTCTTGTGTTTTTTTGGGGGGGAAGGTTTTTGGGTTTTTTGTTTTTTTTATTTTTTATTTTTGAGATAGGGTCTCACTCTGCCTACCAGGGGGGAGTACAGTGGTGCGATCTCAGCTCGCTGCAACTTCCGCCTCCCAGGTTTAAGTGATTCTGGTGCCTCAGCCTCCTGAGTAGCTGGGATAACAGGTATGAGCCACAGCGCCTGGCCGGCAGTTTGATTTTTAAAGGTCAAACCTCCCCAGACTCCTAAGGACACTAGGGCCAGACAGCACCACAGAGGATCACCTGGAACCAACTAATCAGACCCAACCCTGCTTAGATCCTCCTTAGAACAACAACGTAAAAGCCTGAATTCATGGAACGCCGTCCTGCTTTCTCATGCAGTAGCAAACTTCAGATTCCAAAGAATATTGGGGCCAAACACCATTACAATAGGCCTGGCCAGGCTCAGTGGCTCACGCCTGTAATCCCAGCATTTTGAAAGGCCAAGGACAGAGGATCCCTTGAGATTAGGAGTTTGAGACCAGCCTGGGCAGTATAGTAAGACCCCGTTTCTACAGAAAAGTTTAAAAAAATAGCTGAGGCCAGGGAGGGTGGCACACGCCTGTAATCCCAGCACTTTGGGAGGTCGAGGTGGGCAGATCACCTGAGGTCAGGAGTTGGAGACCAACCTGGCCAATATGGTGAAACCCTGGCTCTACCAAAAATATAAAAAATTAGCCAGGAGTGGTGGCATACGCCTGTAATCCCAGTTACTCAGGAGGCTTTGGCAGGAGAATCACGTGAACCCAGGAGTCAGAAGTTGCAGTGAGCTGAGATTGTGCCACTGCACTCCAGCCTGGGCAATGAAGTAAGACTTCATCTCAAAAAATAAAAATAAAACAAAATAATAAAATCAAAAACAGCTGGGTGTGGTGGCTCAAGTATGTAGTCCCAGCTACTTGGGAGGCTGAGGTGAGAGGAATACTTGAGCCCAGGATCACTTGAGCCCAGGAAGTCAAGGCTACAGTGGGCCAAGATCACCCCTCCACTCCAACCTTGGTGACAGAGTGAGGATCTGCTTCAACAAAACAAAACAAAACAAAACAAAACAAAACAAAACAAAACAAAACAAAACAAAACCCTATCCTTCACAGTAGCTCAGCGTCCCTTCTGCTGCATTCCTTGGGTAAAGCAAGTCACAAGGCAAGCTCAGATGGAAGGGGAGGGGGAAGATAGATCGCACCTCTTTTGGGAGGCATGCCAATGTCACATTGTAAATTGCATAGAGGGAAGGCATGATGGGGTGGGTTCCACTCTAATAGGAACCCAGCTGAAGACTCTTTTACTGTCCTCATGGTCCAGACCACTGAGCGGTTCTGAACTTCTGCTCCAGCTAGTGCTAATTCATGTCAGCTGCGCCAGAAGATTTTTTTCCTTACAGGCAGGGTCTCCCTCTTTGGCTAGAGTGCAGTGGCGCGCCATCTCAGCTCACTGCAACCTCCGCCTCCCAAGTTCAAGCAATTCTCCGGCCTCAGCCTCTGGAGTAGCTGGGACTTGTGCCACTACGCCCCGCTAATTTTTGTATTTTTTCCTAGGGGTTTTGCCATGCTGGTCAAGATGGTCTTGAACTCTTGGCCTGAAGGGATCCACCTACTTCAGCCTCTCAGTGTTGGGATTACAGGTGTGAGCCACTGCACCAAGCCTAGCTATTTTTTTTTATTTTTATGTATGTATTTATTTATTTTTATTTATTTGTTTATTTTGTTTTTTGTAGATGAACTCTTGCTCTGTCGCCCAAGCTGGAGTGCAATGGCATGATCTTGGCTCACTGCAACTTCCGACTCCTGGGTTCAAGCAATTTTTTTGCCTCAGCCTCCTGTGGCTGGGATTACAAGTACACACCACCACATTCGGCTATTTTTTTTCATATTTTTAGTAGAGACGGGGTTTCACCATATTGGTCAGGCTGGTCTCAAACTCCTGACCTCATGATCCACCTGCCTCGGCCTCCCAAAGTGCTGGGATTACAGCTGTAAGCCACCTTGCCCAGCCTTATTTATTTATTTTTTGAATGGAGTCTCACTCTGTCACCCAGGCTGGAGTGCAGTGGTGCGATCTCGGCTCATTGCAACCTCTCTGTCCCAGGTTCAAGTGATTCTCCTGCCTCCCCCTCCCAAGTAGCTGGAATTACAGGCACCCACCATGCCCAGTTATTTTTTTATTATTATTTTTAGTAGAGACAGGATTTTGCCATGTTGGCCAGGCTGGTCTCCAACTCCTGACCTCAGGTGATCCACTAGCTTCACCCTCCCAAAGTGCTGGGATTACAGGTATGAGCCACTACGCCTGGCCAATTTTTTATATTTTTCTATTTTAAATTTTATTTATTTATTTAACTAGATATGGGGATCTCTCTATGCTGGCCAGGTTGTACTTGAATTCCTGGCTTCAAGCAATCCTCCTACTTTGGCCTCCCAAAGTGCTGAGATTACATACTACCTTCTTTTATTTTTGGTAGAGACAGGATCTTGCTGTCACCCAGGCTGGAGTGCAGTGGTACCATCATAGCTCACCGCAACGTCTGGGTACACCACCCTCCCAGCACCTTCACAAGTTCACCTACTCAGCAGCTCTCTGAATTCCATTCCCCCACCCCAATTTTTTTTTTTCTTATGGTGGCTTCATTTCCTGGGCATGATTGGTTAAATCATTGGCCATTTGTGATTAGCTAATTTTTGTATTTTTAGTAGAGGCGAGGTTTCACCACTTCAGCCAAGCTGGTCTTGAACTCCGACCTCAGGTGATCAACCCGCCTCAACCTCCTGAAGTGCTGGCATTACAGGTGCCAGCCACTGTGCCCAGCCCTTTTCAATAATTATTTCCACGGGAATTCAAATAATACAAGTATCATATAAAATGTGTTATTTCAAAAACACTATTGCTTAGGAGAAGCTAACGACCACTTTGGAAAACAGTGTGTTCCCTCCTATATGATCCAGCAATTTCACTTATTTCATCACTATTACTTAAGTAACAGTGTTGGGGCTTCCACTTCCTATATTGGTGGAGTAATAAAAACCAGAATTTGGCCAGGCGAGGTGGCTCACGCCTGTAATCCCAACACTTTGGGAGGCCGAGATGGGCAGATCACTAGAGGTCAGGAGTCTGAGACCAGCCTGGCCAACATGGTACAACTTCATCTCTACTAAAAATACAAAAATTAGCCAGACATGGTAGAGTGTGCCTGTAATCCCAGTTACTTGGGAGGCTGAGGCAGGAGAATTGCTTGAACCTGGGAGGGGTTGCAGTGAGCCGAGATCTCACCACAGCACTCCAGCCTCTGGGCAACAGAGCAAGACTCTATCTCACAAAAAAAAAAAAAAAAAAAAGGAAAAAAGAAAAAAATTGAAATGGTTTAAACAGTGCTGGGGAAAATGGATCTTCATATGCAAAGAATGAAACTAGACCCCTATCTCTAGTCATGTCCAAAAATCAAATCAAACTGGATTAAAGACTTAAATCTAGGACCAAAAACTATGAAACAACTAAAAGAAAACATTGGGGGAACTCTCCAGGACATTGGTTTGGGCAAAGATTTCTTGAGTAATACCTGACAAGCACAGGCAACCAAAGCAAAATTGAACAAACGGGATTACAGCATGTTAAAAAAGCTTCTGCACTGGCCGAGTGTGGTGGCTCACTCCTGCAGTCCCAGCACTTTGGGAGGCCGAGGTGGGTGGATCACTTGAGGTGGGTGGATCACTTGAGGTCAGGAGTTTGAGACCAGCCTGGCCAATGTGGCGAAATCCAGTCTCTACTGAAAAAACAAAAGTTAGCCAGGCAGGATAATGGGTGCCTGTAATTCCAGCTACTCAGGAGGCTGAGACAGGAGAATCACTTGAACCTAGGAGGTGAGGCTGCAGTGAGCCAAGATCATGACATTGCACTCCAACTTGGGCGACGGAGCAAGACTCTGTCTCAAAAAAATAAACAAAATAAAACGTAAAAAGCTTCTGCACAGCAAAGGAAACAATCAACAGTGAAGAGTCAATCCACAGAATGAGAGAAAATATTTGCAAACTACCCATTTGACAAGGGATAAATAACCAGAATATATAAAGATCTCAAACAACTGTATAGGAAAAAAATGTAATAATTCAATTTAAAAATGGGCAAATAAGGCAGGGCACGGTGGCTCACACTTGTAATCCTAGCACTTTGGGAGGCCAAGGCAGGCAGATCACTTGAGGTCAGGAGCTGAAGACCAGCCTGGCCAACATGGTGAAACCCCATCTCTACTAAAAATTTAAAAATTAGCCAGGTGTGGTGGTGCGTGCCTGTAATCCCAGCTACTCAGGAGGCTGAGGCAGGAGAATCACTTGAAATCAGGAGGCAGAGGTCAAAGTGAGCCAAGATCGCACCATTGCACTCTAGCCTGGGTGACAGAACGAGACTCTGTCTAAAAAGAACAATAAATAAAATAAACAAAAATGGGCAAAAGATTTGAACACACATTTCTTTCCTTTCTTTTTTTCTTTTCTCTTTCTCTCTCTCTCTCTCTCTCTCTCTCTCTCTCTCTCTCTCTCTCTCTCTCTCTCTCTCTCTCTCTCTCTCTCTCTCTCGTTCTTTCTTCTTTTTGTTTTTGAGACAGAGTCTCGCCCTGTTGCCCAGGCTGGAGTGCAATGGCACGATCTCAGCTCACTTCAACCTCTGCCTCCCAGTTTCAAATGATTCTCCTGCCTCAGCCTCCCAAGTAGCTGGGAATACAGGTGACTGCCACCACACCCAGCTAATTTTTGTATTTTAGTAGAGACAGAATTTCAGCATGTTGGCCAAGCTGGTTCTGAACTCCTGACCTCAAGCACTCTATCCGCCTCGGCCTCCCAAAGTGCTGGGATTATAGGCATGAGCCACTGCGCCAGGCCTGAATACAAATTCTTAAAAGAAGGCATACAAATGGCCAACAGGTTTAAGAAAAGGTATGCAACATCACTGATCATCAGAGAAATGCAAATCAAAACTGCAATGAGATATCATCTGACCATAGTTAAAATGGCTTCTACACAAAGAAGGGTAATAACACATGCTGGTGAGGATGGGGATAAAAGGGAACCTTCAGTCACTGTTAGTAGGAATGTACCTTAGTACAACCAGCAGGGAGAACAGTTTGGAGGTTCCTGAAAAGACGAAACATAGAGCTACCATAAGGTCCAGCAATCCCAGTGCTGGGTATATACCCAAAAGAAAGGAAATCAGCATGCGAAAGAGATGCCTTCATTCCCCTTATTTATTGCAGTGCTATTTACAATAGTCAAGATTTAAAAGCAACCTAAGTGTCCATCGATGATCAGTGGATAAAGAAAATGTGCTACAGATACACAACGGAGTGCTACTCAGCCACGAAACAGAAGGAGATCCTGTTGTTTGCAACAACATGGAGGGAACTAGAGATCATTGTTACATGGAATAAGCCAGGCACAGAAAGACACACATTGAATGTTCTCATTTATTCGTGGGACCTAAAAATCAAAACAATTGACCTTATGGAACTAGAGAGTAGAATGATGGTTATCACAGGCTGGGAAGGGCAGTGCAAGGATGGGTAGGGCTGGTGGGGCTGGTTAAAGAATACAAAAAAATAGAAAGAATTAATAAGACCTAATATTTGAAAGCACAACAGGGTGACTACAGTCAGTAATATTTTCCTTTTTTTTTTTTTTTTTGAGGTGGAGTCTCACTCTGTCGCATGAGCTCCCTGCAACCTCCACTTCCCTGGTTCAAGTGATTATCCTGCGGAGGGGAAAGAGGGGAGGGGAGGGGAGGGGAGGGGCATATGACAGCCTTGGAAAAAAAAAGTAAAAACAAAATTTAAAAAGAAAATGAAAAAGTAAGCCAGAGACTAAGAGAAAATGTATACAATACTAAAATCTTTTATCCAAACTACAAAAAGAACTCTTTTTTGTTTTCGTTTTGAGATGGAGTTTCTTTCTTGTCGCCCAGGCTGGAGTGCAATGGCACAATCTTGGCTCACTGCTACCTCTGCCTCCCAGGTTCAAGCGATTCTCCTGCCTCAGCTTCCCAAGTAGCTGGGGTTACAGGCGTGTGCCATCAACACGCCTGGCTAATTCTGTACTTTTAATAGAGATGGGGTTTCTCCATGTTAGTCAGGCTGGTCTCCAACTCCTGACCTCAGGTCATCTGCCCGGCTCAGCGCCCCAAAGTGCTGGATTACAGGCATGAGCCACTCGGCCTGGCCAAAAAAAACTCTTACAAGCCAACTATGAGAAGACAAAAAAAAAAAAAAAAATCCATTTTTTAAAATGGGATTTAAAAAATCTGAACAGGAATTTAACAAAAGAAAATATACAAAAGGTCAGGGCCAGGCACAGTGGCTCACACCTGTCATCCTAGTGCTTTAGGAGTCGAGGTGGGAGGATCACTTGAGGACAGAAGTTCGAGACAAGCCTGGTCAATACAGCAAGACCCCCATCTCTACAAAAGAAACAAATGAAATAAATTAGCCAAGAGTGGTGGCATGTGCGTGTAGTCCCAGCTACTCAAGAGGCTGAGGTGGGAGGATCACTAGAGCTCAGGAGATCGCTCCCACCTAGGTATTCGAGGCTGCAGTGAACTATGATCATACCACTGCACTCCAGCTAGACAACGCTGTCTCTAAAACAAAAAGGAAGATATTCAAAAGGCCAATAATCCAATAAGCACAAGATATTCCACATAAGCAGCCACCAGGGAAATGAAAATAAAAACCACAATGATATACCATTACATATCTGTTGAAATTAAAGACTAAACATACCAAGAATGGCAACTGGGCTCCTCATTCAGTGCCAGTGGGAAAGTAAAATGATATAACCAGTTTGGGAAACAGTTTGGTTCTTATTCTATGATTTAGCAAATCCACACTTAGCGAATGAACATGTATATTCACCCAACAACTTTTACATGAATGTGGGTTGCAGTTCTATTTATAATTGCCCCAAAATGAAAGAAACTCAATGTGCATCAGCTGGTGAATGGATAAATGAATTGTGTTATATCCTCGTGGTCAGATAATACTCAGCAATAAAAAGGAATGAACTACTGATACACATAACATAGAAAAATCTCAAAAACATGCAGAGGCCAGGCATGGTGGCTCATGCCTGTAATCCTAGCACTTCGGGAGGTTGAGGTGGGACGATCACTAGAGCTCAGGAGTTCGAGACCAGCCTGGGCAACATAGGAAGACCTCCTCTCTATTACAAAAAAAAAAAAAAAAAAATAGCCAGGCATGGTGATGCATGCCCGTAGTCCCAGCTCCTCAGGAGGCTGAGACAGGAAGATGGCTTGAGTCTGGGAGATCAAGGCTGCAGTGAACTAAGACCATACCACTGCACTCCAGCCTGGGCAACAGAGTGAGACTCCGTCTCTAAAAACAAAAAACATGCTGAGCAAAAGAAACCAGAGACAAGAGTACATGCCATATGATCCCATGGATGTGAAACTACAGAAAAAGAAATTCTCAAGTGACAGAAAGGGCTGGGTGTGGTGGCTCATGCCTGTAATCAAAGCACTTTGGGAGGATGAGGCAGGTGGATCACCTGAGGTCAGGCGTTCAAGACCAGCCTGGTCACCTTTAGAGATGGGCAAAACCCCATCTCTACTAAAAATACAAAAATTAGCTGGACATGGCAGTGCATGCCTGTAATCCCAGCTACTTGAGAGGGTGAGGCAAGAGAATCGCTTGAACCCAGGAAGGCAGAGGTTGCAGTGAGCCAAGATCACGCCACTGCACTCCAGCCTGAGGGACAGAGTGAGACTTCATAACAAAAATAAAATAATATAAAAATACAAAAAATTAGCTGGGCATGGTGGCAGGTTCCTGTAATCCCAGCTACTCAGAAGGCTGAGACAGGAGAATCACTTGAACCCAGGAGAGAGAGGTTGTGGTGAGCCAAGATTGTACTGTTGCACTCCAGCCTGGATGACAGAGCGAAACTCCACCTCAAAATAAATAAATAAATAAAGTGCCAAAAAGCGGGTGGTTGCCTAGCACCAGGGATGGGGGTTATGGAATAGTTTGGGGTGGCGGAAATGATCTCTATCTTGATTGCGGGGTGGTTACAAGGGTGTATACATTTGTCAAAACTGAGAGAAAGGTTCACTTAAACTGGGTGCCTTGTACTGTATATAAACTGCACCTGAATAACATTGATTTTTTTTTTAACAGATAATGGGACAAAATGGCAGGAAATTACTGCTTCTGAAAGCAGAATGAGTTCAGGAATAATTTCCTCTATGACAAGACCAGCACACCTTCATCTAGATAAGGCCGATGACAGCTCTTGCAAACAAAATGATGATGTGCAAATTGTGAATAATGGCGGTCCTCCACTACTGTAAATGGTTTCACAGGTCACATGCACATTAAACTAACTGTAGCCAGAAAATGAAATGAAGCAGCACGGTGATGACTCACAGGGGAGTGTGAGTTCCAGCCTCGGCTCTCTGGCAGGCTCTGGGGTGAGTGCATGTTTCACGCCTTTGGCCATAACTGCATGGAATTACAGCCAGCACGGATGATGCGGATTTTCATAGATAGAACTTTCATGCTTCTTCCCAGGAAAACAGCAAAACATCACTCGTTGACAATGGTTTAGTCTGCAGGTAGACATCTTGCCCTTTTTAATTCCTTGTGCTGTTTAACATTAAGACAAAAAAAAAAAAAAAAAAAAAAACAGGCCAGGTGCTGTAGCTCAAGTCTATAGTCTCAACACTTTAGAAGGCCGAGGTAGGAGGATTGCTCGAGGCCAAGAGTTTGAGACCATCCTGAGCAACAGAGCAAGAGCCCATCTATACAAACAAATTAAAAAATTATCCAGGTGTGGTGGCACACACCTGTAGTCTCAGCTACTCAGCAGGCTGGGGTGGGAGGATCACTTGAGCCTGGGAGGTCAAGGCTGCAGTGAACTATGATCGCGATTGCATCACTGCACTCTAGCTTGGGTGACAGAGTGAGACCCCAACTTTAAAACAAACAAACAAAATAAAACAAAAACCAGGGCCAGGCACGGTGGCTCACTCCTCTAATTCCAGCACTTTGGGAGGCCAAGACGGGCAGATCACCTGAGGTCAGGAGTTTGAGACTGGCCTGGCCAACATGGTGAAACCCTGTCTCTACTAAAAATACAAAAAATAGGTGGATGTAAGGTGGGTGCCTGTAATGCCAGCTACTCGGGAGACTGAGGCACGAGAATCACTTGAACTTGGGAAGCCGAGGTTGCAGTGAGCCAAGATCATGCCATTGTACTCCAGCCTGGGTTACAGGAGCGATTCCATTTCAAACAAACAAAAAAAAACCTTCAAAAATAACCAGATTGATTCCAGCAACCTAGAAGGAGGGTGTAGCTTCCTCTCGCCTTCACTGGGAGATACGCGGAGATAGAATAATTATCTTTATGACTCTGAAAATGCTTAAGACACCAACAACATGTAAACAACTCCTATGAGAGCTTTTCCATTCATACAAGATCCCATTTCATCCTTGCAAGAACACTGAGCAATAGATAGTATCTTAAAATTCCCATTTTATAACTAAAAAATTCACAGCCAGCTGTGGCAATTCCAAGGCAGGATGGAAGGACCGCTTGAAGCCAGGAGTTTGAGACCAGCCTGGGCAATAGAGCAAGACTCTGTTTCTTTCTGGTTTTTTTTTTTGAGACAGAGTCTATCTGTCACAAGGCTGGAGTGCAGTGGTGGCGCGATCTCAGCTCACCGCAAACTCCACCTCCCCGGTTCAAGCGATTCTCCTGCCCCAGCGTCCAGAGCAGCTGGGACTATAGGTACATGCTGCCACCATGCCCAGCTAATTTTTGTATTCTTAGTAGAGACAGGGGTTTCACCATGTTGGCCAGGATGATCTCGATCTCTTGACCTTGTGATTCTCCCACCTCAGCCTCCCAAAGCGCTGGGATTACCGGTGTGAGCTACTGTTTATATTAATTTTTTTTTCATATGTAGTCTTGCTCTATTACCCTGGCTGGAGTGCAGTGGCGTAATCTTGGCTCACTGCAACCTCCACCTCCTGGGTTAAAGTGATTCTCCTGCCTCAGTCTCCAGAGTATCTGAGACTACAAGCGTGCGTCAACACACCCGGCTATCTTTTAATATTTTTAAAATTAAACTTCAAAAATAAAGGCCAGGCATGGTGGCTCACACCTGTAATCCCAGCACTTTGGGCTGAGGCAGGCGAGTCGCCTGAGGTCAGGAGTTTGAGACCAGCCTGGCCAACATGGTGAAACCCCATGTCTACAAAAAATATTTTACAAATTAGCTGGGTGTGGTGGTGGGTGTCTGTAATCCCAGCTACTCCGGAGGCTGAGCCAGGAGAATCTCTTGAACCTGGGAAGTAGAGGTTGCAGTGAGTTAAGGCCGTGCCACTGCACTCCAGCCTGGGTGACAGAAGGAGACCCCGTCTCAAAAATAAATACATATATACATACATACATACATAAAGTCTCTCTTCTCATTGCCGTTATGTCTGAGTCAGAGTCTCCAAAGAGCCTGAACAAATAAAAAATTCTAGACTCAGAGTGGTTACTCAACCATACCTGCCTTGGATGTGACACCAAGGTTCTTTCTGGAAAGAAGCTTGCACTCCTGCTAAGATCACCAAGCTCTCCTTCCAATACTGCCTTCTTCCAATATCTCAAAGGGCTTATGAGGACTATCCTAAGAAAGAGGCTGGAACTGACAGCGATTATCCACCTCCCCTAAGAGGACCAGCATGGAGGATAAGCCCATCAAGGCCAATCCCCTTGTTTCACTTTTCAGGTTATTTCAGGATCTCATCCCCAGAAAAGTGTCTATCTTAAGTTCTCTCTCCTGTCCACCCTCTAATGCATCCCGTGCATTACACCCTCTAATTCAGGGCCCGACGTCTGTAAGATCCCTAGATCCTTGTCCTGTTCTGTGAGCAGCCCTTCAATTTTTCTTTTTCTTTCTTTTTTTTCCTGAGATGGAGTTTTGCTCTTGTTGCCTAAGCTGGAGTGCAATGGCACGACCTTGGCTCACTGCAACCTCTGCCTCCTGGGTGCAAGTGATTCTCCTGCCTCAGCCTCCTGAGTAGCTGGGATTACAGGAACCCACAACGGCACCCAGCTAATTTTGTATTTTTAGTAGAGAAGAGGTTTCCTCCATGTTGGTCAGACTTGTCTTCAACTCCCAACCTCGGGTGATCCACCCACCTCAGCCTCCCAAAGTACTGGGATTACAGGCATGAGCCACCATGCCCAGCCGCAGCCCTTCAATTTCTACTTCACCGAAACATGACTATTAACCTTAGGACATGACTATTACCTCAGGAACTGCTTCCCCAAGGTACTCTCAGGAGTGGCCTTTTTCTGTCCCATACAAGCCCCATAAGCCACGCTCTACGGTCTTGGAGAAGGAACCCTCACTGCTGCATCAAGACTATTGCTCCTCCCATTTCCGTTACTGTTTGGTTTTTGTTTGTTTCTTTTGAGACAGGCTGTTGTTCTGTCACCCAGGCTGGAGTGCGGTAATGTGATCACAGCTCACTGCAGTCTCAGACTCCTGGGTTCAAACAATCAATCCTCCCACCTCAGCCTCCTTAGTAGCTGGGACTACAGGTGCGCACCACCATGCCCAGCTAATTTTTTATTTTTGTAAAGATGGAGTCTCACTATGCTGTCCAGGATGGTCTCGAACTCCTGGCTTCAGGCCATCCTCCCACCTCTACCTCTCAAAGTGTTGGGATTACAGGTGTTGAGCAATCGACCATGCCAGGCCAGCAATTTTTTTTGAGTCAGGGTCTTGGTATGTTGCCAAGGCTTGTCTTGAACTTCTGGCCTCAAGAGATCCTCCTGCCTTGGTCTCCCAAAGTGCTGGGATTATGGACACGAGCTATGCCCAGCAGAAGCATTATTTTAGTCAGTTATTCACTTGCTCACTAAAACTTAAACTTCCTGAGACCAGGAACACATTTTACTCCTTTTTTTAGACAGAATATCGCTCTGTTGCCTAGGCTAGAGTCCAGTGGCACAATCTCAATTCACTACAACCTCTGCCTCCCAGGTTCAAGTGATTTTACTGCCTCATCCTCCTGAGTAGCTAGGATCAGCCCACCACAAAGCCCTGGCTAATTTTTTTTTTTTTTTTTTTTTTTTTGAGACGGAGTTTTGTTCTTGTTACCCAGGCTGGAGTGCAATGGCACAATCTCGGCTCACCGCGACCTCCGCCTCCTGGGTCCAGGCAATTCTCCTACCTCAGCCTCCTGAGTAGCTGGGGTTACAGGCACGCGCCACCATGTTCAGCTAATTTTTTGTATTTTTAGTAGAGACGGGGTTTCACCATGTTGACCAGGCTAGCCTCCAATGCCTGACCTCAAGTGATCTGCCCACCTTGGCCTCCCAAATCCTGGGATTACAGGTGTGAGCCACTGTGCCAGGCCATGGAACCCACTATACTGTTAATTTCCCCAACAGTGCGTGGCCCACAGGAAATCCACAGAATGTATTTTTGGAATGAATGAATGAGTTGCAAAGGAACGAGGGTAAATAAATAGATAACGAGTCCAGAACCGCGTGCCCCATACCCTTTTCAGCTCTGGGGAGATGGCGGCTCCCTGTGGGGTCGGGGGATGGGGGGTCTCCGTTCCTTCCGTCCTCCCGCCTCGTGGAGGAGTCAAGTCTCCGCAGGCGGAGAGCCCGGATGCAAGGGCTTCTAGGCGGCCCTCTCTATGGTGAGCCCCCGAGTCCCTCCTCCCCAGCACCCGGCGTGCCTCTATGGTTCTTCCTGTCTTTAGTCGGGAGGCGGCGCTGTGCGCAGGCGCGTGGTGACGCCGCGGCAGGGCCGGAAGGAGTGCAGCGGCTGCCTCAGCTGTGGCGACGGAGCTCACAGCTGCCGCTTCTGAGGAATAAGCGCCGCGGCAGCGAAGGCCGCCGAGCCCGCCTGACTAGCCGGGGAGTTGAGTGGCGAGTGAGTGTCGGCCGCGGGCGCGTTCGGGCTCCTGGGCAGGTCTGTGAAGCGAGGCGGCCTCTCCGCGGGGCGCCTCCGTGGAGCCCCGGAGGTGGGGGCGGGGGCGCGGGCCGTGAGGGCCTCGGAGCTGAGGGGCGCTGGCCGACGCCCGGGCAGGATCAGGCCCGGGGACTGGGCGTCTCTGAGCCCCGTGCAGTGGCGAGGCGGGACCGACAAAGGCGCTGGGAGGCCGGGCGATCTCCTCCGGTCACTTCGCGAAGTTTCGCAGGCCGGCCCGTCGGGACCGCTGCGCGAGGGCGACAGCCCGGGAGTCCGCGCTTTTCTCCACACGGCCCGAGGCCGCCGCGGAGGCGGTGTCCGTGCACCCGAGCGCGGCCTGGAGGAGCGGTGGGAGGCGGCCCGTGCCTGTGAACCCCAGCCCGGGCGGGCGGCGGTTTTCCCCTTTTCCCCTCATATCTAGAGCGGGTGTTGTTCAGCGAAAGTTGGTGACCGTCACTCGGCACTGGCGAGGGCACTGCAAGTGCGTCAAACCCTTTTGCGGGGAGCTGGGGGTTGCCCGGCTCGGGTGCCCGGGCGCTGGGCAGGAAGCGAGGCTGCTGTTTCCGCGGCGTGGTGGCCCTCGTCCCGGTGGAACGGTGATCCAAGACTTCGGGCTACTTGCAACCAATCCCGGCGCGTGCGCGGCGTGCGGGTTAGAGAAATTTCTGATACGTCCGCCAGGGCTGTGAATTCCTAAGGGCCTTGGTAGCAGTTGTCCTAGGTACTTTGATCGTGCAGAGAGCGTTCTTTTTTCTCGTTTTCTTTTTCTTTTGTTACTATTTTTTCTTTTTTTGAGACAGAGTCTTGCTCTTTCTCCCGTGGTGGAGTGCAATGGCGCGATCTCGGTTCGAGATCTCTGCAACCTCTGCCTCCCGGTTCGAGCGATTCTCCTGCCTCGGCCCCGGAGTAGCTGGGACTACAGGCGCTCGCCACCACATCCGGCTAATTTGTGTATTTTTCCTAGAGATGGGGTTTAAGCACGTTGGCCGGGCGGGTCTCGAAGTCAAGTGATCTTCCGGCTTAGCCTCCCAAAATGCTGGGATTACAGGTGTGAGCCAATGCGCTGGACCAGAACTTTTTTTTTGCTTTGTTTTGTTTTTTGAGACAGAGTCTCGCTCTGTCGCCCAGGTTGGGGTGCAGTGTTGCCATCTCAGCTCACTGCAACATCTGCCTTCCGGGATCAGGTATCCTCCAACTTCAGCCTTCCTAGTAACTGGGACTAGTGGCACGCGTCACCATGCCTGGCTATTTTTTTGGGGCGGGGGGGGATTGGTGGGGAGACAGAGTCTCATTATGCTGCCCTGCTGGTGGGTTTGAGTGATCTTCAGCCTCTCAAAGTGCAAGAATTATGGGCTTGAGCCACCACGCTCTGCCAGAACATTCTTTTCCCGCTGAAAAGGGAGAGAGGACCGGGAAGATTTTCCTTTTTTTTTTTTTTTGAATCGCTTGAACCCTCACGGCAGAGGCTGTAGTGAGCAGAGATCGCACCACTGCACTGCAGCCTGGGCAATGGAGCAAGACTGTGTCTCTCCCGCCCCCCCAAAAAAGGTGAAAGAACCCAGGAATGGGAAAGAATATTTACAATACTTTTTTTTTTCTTTTCGTTTTTTTTTAGTAATATCTCATTTCTTTCTTTTTTTTTTTTTTGAGGGAAAAACAGAAAAAGAAGGGGAAAAAAAGAAAAAGAGGGAAAAAGGAATTTTTACTTCATTCCTAAAATGGGTTTCAATAATGGCCGATCAATATTTTGAGTGTTTAAAGTGGTTAATGCATATTTTATGTGTTTAAAATGGAGACCTCTATTGTGTTTATTTATTCTGGTTCTGAGTTCAAGTCCTGGATATCGTTATCAATTTGTTGTCTCGTTGAATCTAAATCTCATTATGTGTCTTATGTATCTGGGTGTTAAGATCTCTTATTGTTACATTAATCCTTTTACCCTTGCATCCTTGTAGCTTTGAAATCTATTTTATTAAGTGTGAGAATTGCAACTCCTGCTTTTTATTTATTTATTTTTGCTCTCCATTTAGTTGGTGAGTTTTTTTTCATCCCCTTGTTTTGAGTCTTTGTATATCTTTAGATATATCGTTAGATTTTGTGGATAATGTATATTTTGTGTGTTTAAAATGGAGAGCTCTATTGAGTTTATTTGTTCTGGATCTTAGTTCCAGTCCCGGATATCGTTATCAATTTTCTGTCTCGTTGAATCTAAATCTCATTATGGGTCTTATGTATCTGGGTGTTAAGATCTCTTATTATTACATTAATTCTTTTACCCTTGTATCCTTGTAGCCTTGAAATCTATTTTGTCAAATGTGAAAATTGCAACTCCTGCTTTTTATTTATTTATTTTTGCTCTCCATTTGGTTGGTATGTTTTTTTTTTTTTTCCAACCCTTTATTTTGAGTCTGTGTATATCTTTGGATATACCGTTAGATTTTGTTTGTATCTTTTGATTCGGAGATTTGGTCGATTTAAATTTAGGGTTGCTGCCATTTGATATTAACTGGCTATTTTGTCCTTTCGTTGATTAAAAATTCTTCTTTATGTTAATGCTCTTTACTTTTTGGTGTATTTTTAGAAAGGGTCATACTGGTTGTTCTTTCTGTGTATAATGCTTCTTTTAGAAGTTCTTGTAAAGCAGGCCTGGTGGTAATAAAATCTCTGAGTACTTGCTTGTTCCTAAAAGATTTTATTTTTCCTTCAAATGTAAAGCTTAAATTGGTAGGATATGAAATTCTGGGCTGAAAGTTCTGTTAATTAAGTATATTGAATATTGGCCCCCACTCTCTTCTAGCTTGTAGGGTTTCCGTTGAGAGATCTGCTGTAAGCCTAATAGGCTTACCTTTATGGGTAACTTGATCTTTCTCTCTGGCTGCCCTTAATATTTTCTCCTTCGTTTCAATCTTGGTGAATCTAACGATTATGTGCCTTGGGGTTGGTCTTCTTGAGGAATATCTTTGTGGTGTTCTCTGTATTGCCTGGGGTTGAATAGTGTTCTACTTTGCTAAATTAGGAAAATTTTCCTGGATAATGTCCTGGAGAGTATTTTCCAGCTTGACTTCATTGTCTCTGTCAAATTCAGGTACACCAATCAAGCATATATTAGGTCTTTTCACATAGTACCATATTGCTTGGAGACTTTGCTCATTCCTTTTTATCCTTTTTTCTCTATTCTTGTCTTGTCGTTTTGTTTCATTAAGTTGGTCTCCGACCTCTGATACCCTTTCTTCTGCTTGATCCATTCGGCTGTTTAAGCTTGTACATATTTCACTAAGTTCTCGTGTTGTATTTTTCAACTCCATAAGTTCATTTGTATTCCTCTCTATATTGTCTATTCTTTTCAACATTTCATCTAACCTTTTTTCCAAGTTCTTAGTTTCTTTACATTGGGTTAGAACAAGTTCCTTTAACTCCCAGAAGTTTCTTATCATCCACCTTTTAAAGCCTACTTCAGATAATGGAACACAGTCCTTTTCCATCAGGGCTTGTTCTGCTGCTGATGAGTCCTTTTCCATCAGGGCTTGTTCGGTTGCTGATGAGTCCTTTTCCAACAGGGCTTGTTCCGTTGCTGATGGGTTCTGATTTTGAGTATACTCGGCCTTCTTAGGCTGTTTTTTTCCCTTCATTGTAGATGAACCGACTTTCTAATTAGGTTTCTGAGTCGACGTCCGACTTATTGATTCCCAGTGCTGGGATCCGAGCAACCCACTGTGGCAGCCTAAATAGCAGCGATAAGAGTGATGGTGCTCTTCTGCCCGGGAATCTCTGGTCTGGCTTCCCTCTTGAGTCCGCAACAAGCGGCTCTGACTTCCCGGAGCTCCAAACTCTGGTCAGTAGGGGAAGCAGTCCCGTTGGCTCTGCGTGAAGAGCTGCTGCGCCGAGACGCCGGCAAAACTGCTGCGGCGGCCACAAGAGTCGCGCTGGCGACCGGTGGGGCTCCTCCACTGGGAATTGGCTAATCGGTGAGTGACGAAAATTAATCTAAAGATGTGGCGTCGTCTCGTTCTCTCGAAGATTTTATGAAACACCTCGATTTAGTCAGCTTGCCTTAAGGAAGAAGACTAAGAAATGGCCTGGCTTTGCCTTGGGCTTTGCGTTGCATAATTTATTGCACCTAGGATGTGGGGAGTAGTGGTGGATTTGAGGAAATGTCTGGAGAGTCTGGGCCAGATTTTGGACCCCCTGGTAAACCTCATTCGAGGCTTTAGATTTTTACCCTGATAAAAGTAGCAGGAGCTAACAGAAGAAAACCCCTGAATCCCCTATGGAGAAATTTGATAAAGAAGGGCTAGGAATGGGTGAGGCAGATTGAAAGTTAATGAATAGGATCTTTGAGAGAGCTGGTGTTTGCAAACTCTACTATGAGCTACTATTTAATGTGTTTATGAAATTCTAGGCGTTACTGTATTCTAGATCTTTGGAGACATAGTTCGTTGTCATACGTGACATCATTATATCTGTGTTATTGTTAAAAAATAATAGAACATAGAGGGCCATGGTGGCTCACGCCTGTCATCCCAGCACTTTGGGAGGCTGAGGCATGTGGATGATTTGAGGTCAGGAGTTCAAGACCATCCTGGCCAACATGGTGAAAGCCCGTCTCTACTAAAAATGCAAAAATTAGCCAGGTGTGATGGTGCATGCCTGTAATCCCAGCTACTCAGGAGGCTGAAGTAGGAGAATCGCATGAATTCAGGAGGGGGGGCAGAGGTTGCAGTGATCCGAGATCATGCCACTATACTTCAGCCTGTGTGAGGACAGACGAGATCTGTCCCAACAAAAATAAATAAATAAGGCCAGGCGCAGTGGCTCACACCTCTAATCCTAGCACTTTGGGAGGTCAAGGCAGGTGGATCACCTGAGGTTGGCAGTTCCATACTAGCCTGGCAAACAGGGTGAAACCTGTCTCTACTAAAAATACAAAAATTAAAAGTTAGCGGGGCCTGGTGGTGCCAGCCTGTAATCCCAGCTACCCTGGAGGCGGAGGCAGGGAAAATCGCTTCAATATGGGAGGCGGAGGTTGCAGTGAGCCAAGATCGCGGCACTGCACTCCCGCCTTGGCAACAGAGTGAGACTGCATCTCAAAAATGGTAATTTAAAAAAAGAAACTGAGGTGCTGAAAAATACCTAGTCCCAAAACTTGTAAGGGTCAGTATGGAACTTGAACTCAGTTTGGACCCAGAGTTCATTGCCACCGATTATCCTGCAATACCTGTGAGTGCTATTTACTCAGAAAGTACATTTGTTGGAGAGCATCTACTATGTGCCAGCCAGTGTGCTATGTCCTGGGGCTTTGGGATCAGGTAACACTTTGGTTCTGCCTTTTTGGAACTTAAGTTTTAGTAGAGGAGACCGAAATTGCACATAGTTACCTGAAGAAGTATATGAAATTGTTGTTAGTACTTTGAAGAAATGAGGTACGTCGTATGATTGGACTAGAGGAGGAACATCTAGGGGATAGTCAGGAACAATTTTTCTCTGAGGAGAAAGCAAAGAACCCAATGATGAATCAAGTTAATTTGGTCCAAGAGGCAGTGAAGAAGAGTAGTGCAGCTAGGGAAGAGCCTGAACTGGAAAAAAGGAGCATGTCATCATATGTTCTAGGAGCTGAACCATTGTTACTACTGAATAGTGAATGCAGGGGCTAAGGGGAAGGAAGGTATGAGGTAAGATCCGCTGCGTCAGCAGGGTCCTGTGATGGTAGCGTTTTGTAGGCGATGGTAAGGATTTCGGTTCTACCATGGTGAGATTTGTGGTTTAAAAGAAATCATGCTATATGAAAATGTGTCAAGGGACGGAGCCTGTAAGGCAGTACTTGAGCTAGAAGCAGAAGCAGATCCTTTGGTCACAGAAGATTCAGTTCTAAAATGATCGTTGAAAAATTGATTTTATCCTCCACACATGAGGATGTACTTATCTATCCTAGTTTCTAAACCAATTTTCAATGGACAGTTGAGGAAAATCTTGATGTTTTATGTTAAACTATTTAGCGTGCCCACTGAAGATTATGAATTTAATTTTTGATTGAAAATCTTTGCTGTTGTGAAAATACACTGATGATAGGTTTCTTAGAGCTTTTAAACTCTAGACTAATTGTTTGCATAATTAATATCGTAATCATGGATGTTATTTTACCTTATCTTGCCCACATATTAAAGTTAACACAGTTTATTTTTCTCTGAACTCATCATCTGCTTTGTTCATCCTTAATAGCATCACTATCCTGTGGTCACCTGATCTCAGCATCTAGGTCAACTTTGATTCCTTTCTTCCTGCCCTGATGGTCAATTACATACACAAATCCCATTGACTCTAACCCTGCAGTCAGTGTCTTTTATTTTTATTCCTCCCCCTAGGTTCTGTTGGCTCTTGTTTCCTGGGTTTCCTGGCACCAGTTGTCTCCTACAGGCCATCTTACATGTTGCAGCCAGGTTGATTTTTCGAAAGCACAGCTGTCGTTGCATTGCTTCCCATTGGCTAGAAAATAAAATCTGAGCTCTGTTTCAGTTATCTGTCAGTATATAACAAACCACCGCAAAACTTACTGGCTTCGTAGAATAATTTTGTTTGTTGACAGTTTTATGAGTCAGGAGAATTTGGAAGTGTTCACCTGGGCCATTTTTCTCTGGTGCACATGCTGTCAGCAGAGGTGGCCAGTGCTGGAGGATCCACTTCCACAATGCCTCCATTCACATGCCTCCTTCATTCACATGCCTCTTCAAAGACTGCTTAAAGGCTGGGCTCAGCTGGCTCTTTCCCTCTGTGTGTAGTGTCAGGGTTTTCTGTGTGATCTCTCAGCAGGGTATTCACACTTTTTACCTGATGAGTCTGGGTTTTAGGAGCCCTAAGTTAAAGGTATTATGCTTATTTTTATTTATTTATTTTTGAGAGAGCATTTCACTCGTTTCCCAGGCTGCAGTGCAATGGCACAGTCTCGGCTCACTGCTACATCCACCCCATCTCTACTAAAAATACAAAGTTATCCAGGTATGGTAGCAACATGCCTGTAATCCTAGCTATTCAGGAGGCTGAGACAGGAGAATCGCTTGAACTCTGAAGGTGGAAGTTGGAGTGAAGTGAGATTGCAACTTCACAGCCTGGGCAACAAGAGCAAAACCCCGTCTCAAAAAACAAAAGGTAACTTGGAATGGGAAAATGAAGTTTTTTGTTTTTTTCACTCTTGATGGCATTTACCATATACAAAGTGGCTTCTCTTACTTTTTTTAACAGTCATATAAGAATAGCTATTTCCATTTTTCTGTTTCACAGGTAATAATAGTTAATAAACATAGCATAATAATGTCACACTTAGTATATGTCAGGAACTGTGCTAAAACTTTACATATGTAATTCAATTGATTTAATTTTTAAAAGTTTTTATTTTTTAAAATTAATGAATTTTTTTGGAGGTAGGTTTTTCCTCTGCCGCCCATGCTGGAGTGCATTGGTGCTGTCATAGCTCATTGCAGCCTTGAACTCCTGGGCTCAAAGGATTCTTTTGTCTCAGCTTTCACAGTAAAGCTGGGACCATGGGCATGCACCATTCTACCTACCCGAAACTAATTTTAAAACAACTGTATTCTTGTTTTACAAATGAGGACGTTGGCCCCGGAGATTAAACAATTTATCTGGAGCCATTGATTGACTACATGGTGAAATCAAGATTTCAATATAAACAATGTGATCTGAAACCCAGATGAAGAGACTGAGTTAAATGACCTGATACAGAGGCCTACATTTAGTCAAGAGTAGAAATTCCATCATTGGACTGCTTTCCTTCTCACAGGTTGGGGCCACTGGTGTGCCACTCATGAGGAGTTTTTTAAAGCATTACTAGTAATCTGCTTAACTACAAGCCTGACATTTCAACTAAATTGGCTGTAAAGTGAGTCCAATTTCCCTTTGATTTCCAGTGTAAAGTTGAAGGAAGCTAGTGGTGGTCAAAAAAAAAAAAATCTTATTTGGGGGTAAAAAAAAGTAGTTGATTAGATGCAGTTCAAATTTGATACCAGACCTATTTTTTAAAAATACCATGCTACTTACAAATAACATTATTTTAAATGAGAGACCCAAAGTTACCCTGGGATATGTCTTTTTTTCAGAGTCTCGCTCTGTTACCCAGGCTGGCGTGCAGTGGCATGATTTCCGCTCACTGTAGCCTCCGCCGCCTGGGTTCAAGTGATTCTCCTGCCACAGCTTCCCGAGTAACTGGGATTACAGGTGTCCAACACTACGCCTGGATAATTTTTTGTATTTTTAGTAGAGACGGCGTTTCGCCATATTGACTAGGCTGGTCTTGAACTACTGACCTCAGGTGATCTGCCCACCTTGGCATCCAGAAATGCTGAGATTACAGGCATGAGCCACCATGCCTGACCTGGATTTTTTTCTTTTCAATTAAATGTTAAGAGTTTTTATATTTTTTCCTGGTGGCTTGTCTTTTCACTCTTAATTTGTTTGGTGAGTAGACATGCTTAATTTTAATGTATAGGTTTCAGTCTTTTCTTTTATGGATAGTACTGTTTATGTCCTGTTTAGGATATCTTCTGCACCCCGAAGGCTGTGGAGATTTTGTTATCTTCTAGAAACTTATTTTACCTTTCCGTTTAAATCTGTAGTTCATCTAAAATGGTTTTTGTATAAAGCATGAGGAAGGGGTTGTTACCCCAACTCCCACCCCAGATATGGCTTTTGAGTACAGCATCATATAGTAAAAGTTCATGTTTTCACTGTTCTGCAATGCTATTTTTGTCATAAACATTCATATAAGGATGAATCTGGGGCCAGGAGGTGTGGCTCACGCCTGTAATCCCAGCACTTTGTGAGGCCGAGGTGGCAGATCACGAGGTCAAGAGTTTGAGACTAGCTTGGCCAACATTATGAAACCCCATCTCTGCTAAGAATACAAAAATTAGCTGGGTGTGGTGGTGCATGCCTGTAATCCCAGCTACTTGGGAGGCTGAGGCAGGAGAATTGCTTGAACCTGGGAGGTGGAGGTTGCAGTGAGCTGAGATCGCACCACTGCACTCCAGCCTGAGCAACAGAGCAACACTCTGTTGGGGGCAGGGAGTGGCGGGAGGAGAATCTATCTAATCTGTTCCTTTGGTCTGTTTTTCCCTTCTTTTGTCACTAGAACATTGTCTTAATTACGGTAACTTAATATAATACCTGCTAGTATAAATCTTCCTTTTGTTTTTCTTTATGAATGCTTTGGTTATTCTTGGCTGTTTTTCTGTAAATTCTAAAGTCATCTAGTATATATTTTTAAAACCTGATGAAGGTTGTGTTAAATCTACACATCAGTTTACAGTGAATGGATATCTTTAGAAAATGGTATGTCATACCAACCCATGAATATGGTATGTCAATACATTTATTTGGTATTTAATTTCTCCCAGTAATCTTTTTTTTTTTTTTAATTATAGAGATAGGGTCTTGCTGGCCTCAAACTTCTGTGCTTAAGCATTATCTGTTTGCCTTGGCCTCCACCAGGCCCAGCTGATTTTCAGTCTTTTTTTTTTTTTTTTGAGGTGTGGGAGTGGGGAGTCTTGCTCTGTCGCTCATGCTGGAGTGCAGTGGTGCAGTCTGGGCTCACTGCAACCTGCGCCTCACGGGTTCAAGAGATTCTCCTGCTTTAGCCTTCTGAGTAGCTGGCATTATAGGCACCCACCACCACGCCCAACTAATTTTTATATTTTTAGTACAGACGGGGTTTCACTATGTTGGACAGGCTGGTCTCAAACTCCTGACCTCATGATCTACCCGCCTCGGCCTCCCAAAGTGTTGGGATTCCAAGCGTGAGCCACTGTGCCTGGCTTTTTTCCTTTTTTTTTTCTTTTGAGATTAGTCTCACTGTTACCTAGTTTGGAGTACAATGGTGCGATCTTGGCTCACTGCAACCGCTGCCTCCCAACTACAAGCACTTACTACCAAGCCTGGCTAATTTTTGTGTTTGTAGTAGAGACAGGTTTTCATCATGTTGGCCAGGCTGGTCTCAAACTCCTGACCTCAACTGATCCTCCCACTTTAGCCTCCCAAAGTGCTGGGATTACAGGCATGAGCCACCGAGCCCAGCCGATTTTCGGTCTTTTTTTTCTTTTTCTTGAGATGGGTCTCACTCTGTCACCCAGGTTGGAGTGCAGTGATGTGATCTCAGCTTACTGCAACTTCTGCCTCTTAAGCTGAAGCATTCATTTCTTCCCAGCCTCCCGAGTAGCTGAGACCACAGGTGCATGCCACCATGCCCAGCTAATTTGTTTGTTTTTTGGTAGAGTTAGTGTTTCACCATGTTGCCCAGGCTTGTCTTGAACTCCTGAGCTAAGCAATCCGCCTGCCTCAGACTCCCAAAGTGCTGGGATTACAGGCATGAGCCACCATGACTGGCCTCTTTCTTCTTTAAAATAAGGCATTTGGAACTGTAAATTGCTCTTTAATAACTGTTTTACCTCCTTCCCATAAATTTTGATATGTTTTGTTTTCATTATCTTTCAGTTCATTTAGTCAAAATAGTTAACTAATTTTCATTGTGGTTTCTTCTTTAATATGTGGATTTTAAAAGTTGCTTCATTTCTCGCATCTCAGAATTTCCTAGTTATCTTTTTTTTGACTGCCGTCAGAGGACATGCTATATGATTTCAACTCTTCAAATTTGTTGAGGCTAGCTTTATGGCACAGCATACAATCTGTTTTGTAAATGTTCTTATACACTTGAAAAGAATGTGTATTCTGCAGTTACTGGGTAAAGTGTCAGTTAGGTCAAGCTGTTTGATAGTACTGCTCAAGTCTGTCCAGCTGTAAATGGATTAATCTTGTTTCCTTAAGCTCTGTCAATTTAAGTTCTCCCTCCCTCTCTCTCTCTCTCTCTCTCTCTCTCTCTCTCTCTCTCTCTCTCTGTGTGTGTGTGTGTGTGTGTGTGTGTGTGTGTATCCAGCCACCCCCATCTGCCAGCCTCCCAAAGTGCTGGGATTACAGGCATGAGCCACTGGTTCCAGCTTTTTTTTAAAAAATAGACACAAGATCTCACTATGCTTCCCAGGCTGGTTTTGAACTCCTGGACTCAAGTGATCCTCCTGCCTCAACCTCCCAAAGTGCTAGGATTATGGGCATGAGCTACCGCAGCTGGTGATTTTTTTTTTTTTTTTTTACATCAAAGTCTGGACATTATGAATGAAAAAAGTGGAGGGTCCAAATGGTATTCCTTCATTGTGGTTTCAGTTTTTTTAGGTGTGGAAATTAGAGTACTGGCAAATCATCTTGATCCTGTCATGGTTTGGTCTGTATTAGGTCTGTTTTCATTTTATTTTTAACTCTTAAGATTTGGCCCTCCTAGGATCTCAGATGAGTAGCTAGAAGTATAGGTCCATGCCACCCTGCCCGGCTAATTTATTTTTATTTTTTGTCTCGCTGTATTGCCTAGGCTGGTCTTGAACTCCTAGCGTCAAGTGATTCTCCCACCTTGGTCTCCCAAGGATTGGTTTCCTGGGATTACAAGTGTGAGCCATTGTGCCCAGCCTAGATTCATGTTTCTTTTTAATGCTTTTTGTGTCTTTAGTTTTTTTAAGAGGCAGGGTTTTGCTCTCACCCGCTGGAGTGCAGTGGCATAATGGTGGCACGTTGCAGTGTCAAACTCTTGGGCTCAAGCAGTCCTCCTGACTCACCTTCCTGAGTAGCTGGGACTACAGGCATACACCACCACGGCTGGCTAATTGTTGTTGTTATTATTATTATTATTATTATTTTAGGTGGAGTCTCACTGTTGTCTGGGCCGGTGTGCAGTGGCACTATCTTGGCTCACTGCAACCTCTGCCTTCCAAGTTCAAGCAATGCTCCTACCTCAGCCACTCAAGTAGCTAGTATTACAAACGCCCACTGCCTCCACACCCAGCTAATTTTTGTATTTTTAGTATAGCTAGTCCTTACTATGTTGTCCAGGTGGTCTCAAACTCCTGACTTTAAGCAACCCACCTTCCTCGACCTCCCAAAGTGCTAGGATTACAGGCGTAAGCCACCATGCCAGGCCTTGAAGTTCATTTTTTAATAGCTCTTTGAGTATCTGTGGGAGGTAAACTCTCTTAGTCTTTGCATGTCTAAAAATTGTTTTATCCCATCCTCAGGCTTTTTTTTTGAGACGGAGTTTCGCTCTTGTTACCCAGGCTGGAGTGCAATGGCGCAATCTCGGCTCACTGCAACCTCCGCCTCCTGGGTTCAGGCAATTCTCCTGCCTCAGCCTCCCGAGTAGCTGGAATTACAGGCATGTGCCACCATGCCCAGCTAATGTTTTGTATCTCTAGTAGAGACAGGGTTTCACCATGTTGACCAGGATGGTCTCAATCTCCTGACCTCGTGATCCACCTGCCTTGGCCTCCCAAAGTGCTAGGATTACAGGCTTGAGCCACTGTGCCTGGCCAGGCTTTTTTTTTTTTTAAGACAGAGTCTTGCTCTGTTTCCTAGTCTGGAGTGCAGTAGGTTGATCATAGCTCACTGTAACCTTGGAACTCATGGAGTCAGGCAGTCCTCCTGAGCTGGGATTACAGATGTGTGCCACCATGCCCAACTAATTTTTTTCAGTTTTTTGTAGAGATAGGGTCTCACTCTTTTGCTAGGATGGTCTCGAGTTTCTTGTCTCCATGGATCCTCTCACTTTGGCTTCCCAAAGTGGGGGGATTATAGGCATGAACCACTGCACCCACGCCCTGTCTTTACTTTTGAAAATAATTTAAGGATCATAAAATTTGAAGTTTACAATTATTTTTTCTCTGCTACTTAAGGAGACTCATGTCTTATTAGCATTAAGTGGTTCTTAGGAAGAGTCTTTTTTTCTGATTTTTTTTTTTTGTTGTTGTTGTTTTTTGAGAGAGTTTTGCTCTGTTTCCCAGGCTGGAGTGTAATGGCATGATCTTGGCTTACTGCAAGCGGGTTCAAGTGATTCTCTCATTTCGGCCTTCCGAATAGACGGGATTACAGACATGCACCACCAGCAATGTATAAGATTTCCCATTTCTTACATACTTGCCTTTTTGCCACGCTAACAGTTTGAAACATAATTCTTTTTTTTCTGTTTGTTTGTTTTGGTGGAGTGGATGGAGTGTCATCCAGCCTGGAGTGCAGTGATGCGATCTGAGCTCACTGCAACCTCTGCCTCTCGGATTCAAGCAATTCTCCCACCTCAGCATCCTGAGTAGCTGTTACAGGTGCCCACCATCACTTCCGGCTAATTTTTGTATTTGTAGTAGAGACAGGGTTTCACCGCATTGGCCAGGCTGGTCTTGAATTCCTGACCTCATGATACGATCAGCCAGACTCGGCCTCCCAAAGTGCTGGGATTACAGGCGGGAGCCAACGTGTCCGGCCGGAACAATTCATTTTCTGATTTGCCTTTCCCTGATTTTTAGTGAGGTGGAGCATGTTCTGTGTTTTCTCTTTTGTGAATTGCCTATTAATACCCTTAGCCTGTTTTTGTTAGCATATTTATATTAATATGTGAATTCTCTGTTAGTACTTTGTCTCTTTAATATGAGTATTTTACAAATACGCTTAATGACATACGTTTTGAGTTTGTGTGTGTTTTTTAAATCACTTCCTTGCATATGTTTTCTTAAGGAATGTTTTCAGCGTAAGCTTCATATGTTCCCCTGACCAGATACATGGTAAGAGTTTTGATACTCCCTCATTCTTACTATTCCTCTTTGATTCCTTTTCAGACCTTTTGAAGCAGATGGTCACCATGTTTAGATACTAGCAGTTGCATATGTGCATGTCTGCATTTGAAAATGGCAGAGGGAAACAACAATGAAGAGGTAATTCACTTGAACAACTTTCACTGCCATCGGGGACAAGGTACGTTTTTGTTTGCTCACACTTTATCCCTTTCCCTGTGGCTTTTTCTTTGAGTGTTACAGCTATATCTTTTTTTAAATGAACCTATTTTATACCATTTAGAATCCAGAGACATTTCATTTTTAGACATAAAAAGACTGGTTAGACTAGAATTAAATCAGACGATGATAACGCTGGCATGAGTGAAGTCTAAGACTTCATTCATTAGAACTACATTAATAAGCTATTAATTTGGTGGTGAAACGCTGCCAGTATGCAGTCATTGAGTCTTAAGAGACAGTGTCAGGGTCAGTTTTTGAAGGCATGGTGATTATAAAGGAGTGCTCCGCTAGACCTTTATTACCTGAAGTACTACAGGTGATGCTGAAGCAGGCTTGTCCTCACATGATGCTTAATTTCTTTTTTTGCCAGAATATTCTGCCTTAGCCTTTAGGGGAATTTTGGAACATGTTTTTCTTTGTTTGTTCTATGGGTTTCTTTGTTTTTGTTTCTGTTTTTGTTATTTTGAGATAGAGTTTCGCTCTCGTTGCCCGGGCTGGAGTATAGGGTCATGATCTCGGCTCACTGCAACCTCTGCCTCCTGGGTTCAAGCGATTCTCCTGTCTCAGCCTCCTGAGTAGCTGGGATTATAGTCATGTGCCACCAAGCCCAGCTAATTTTATAATTTGAGTAGAGACGGAGTTTCTCTGTATGGTCAGGCTGGTATCTAACTCTCACTCCTGACCTCAGGTGATCTGCCTGCCTCAGCCTCCCAAAGTGCTGGGATTGCAGACATCAGGCACCGTGTCCGGCCTGTTGTACAATTTTTAAAGTTTTGGGGAATTTTATTAATTTGTAAAAGGAATAGTGCTTGCATTTCTGTAACATTCTTAAATGTTTATGAAATTTCCTGTTAAGTTCGAATTCACATTTACACTTGTGCTAAAAGGAAGAAATTCATGCTGAGGTATACAATCCTTATGTTCATTTTTTGCACTTATAAATTCTGTGGAAAAGGTTACACTGGTTTTGTTTTCTCTCATTGATAATATTTTGTGTTTACAAAGATGATTTTTTTCTAGCTGAGAGTAAATTACATTGGACCTTACAAAAATGATACCCTTAGCCCATGTTTTGTTAGCATATTTGTATCAATATGTGAATTTTCTGTTGGGTGCAGTGGCTCAGGCCAGGCCAGGCACGGTGGCTTACGCCTATAATGCCAGCACTTTGGGAGGCTGAGGTGGGTGGATCATGAGGTCAGGAGTTCGAGAGCAGCCTGACCAATGTGGTGAAACCCATCTCTACTAAAAAATACAAAAATTACCTGGATGTGGTGGTGCGTGCCTGTAATCCCAGCTACTTGGGAGGCTGAGGCAGGAGAATTGCCACTGCACTCCAGCCTTACTATTGACTAGAATCCTTACTGATAACATAGTCAATACATGTTTCATACGTTATATGTATTATATACCGTATTCGTACAGTAAAGTGCGCTACAGAAAAGAAGTGTTGTTAAGAAAGTTGTAAAAAAGAGAAAGAAAATTTATTTAGTGTTCCCTAAGTGGAAGTGGACCATTCTAAAGGTCTTCATCTTCATCATCCTCATATTGAGTGGGCTGAAGAAGAGGAGGAAGAAGGGAGGTTGGTCCTTGTGTTAGTTTGTTCTCGACTGGCTATAAAGAAATGCCCAAGACTGGATAATTTATAAAGAAAAAAAGAAGTTTAATTGGTTCATAATTCTGTAGGCTGTACAGGAAACATAGCAGCTTCTGCTTCTGGGGAGTCCTCAGGAAGCAGAATCACAACAGAAGGGAAGGGGAAGCAGATGTGTCTCACGTGGCTGGAGCAGGAACAAGAGGGGTTGAGGAAGAGGTGCCACACTTTTAAACAATCAGATCTCACAAGAACTCACTGTTGTAACCAAAGGGGATGGTGCAAAATCATTCAGGAAATATGACCCCCATGATCCGTTTACCTTCCACCAGGCTCCATCTCCAACGTTGGGGATTACAATGAAATATGAAATTTGAGCAGGGACACGGATCCAAACCATATTATTCCACCCCAGCCGCTTTCAAATCTCTTCTCCTTCTCACATTTCTAGATACAATTGGGCCTTCTCAACAGTCCCCAAAGTCTTAACTCATTCCCGCATCAACTCAAAAGTCCAAAGGCTTATCCGAGACAAGTCTAGTCCCTTCCTCCTATGAGCCTGTAAAGTCAAAAACAAGTTTGTTTTTCTCAAGATACAGTGGGGGTACAGGCATTGGGTATATATTCCTGTTCCAAAAGGGAGAAATTGGCCAAAGGAAATGGGCTAGAGGTCCCACACAAGTCCAGAACCCAGCAGGGCAGTCATTAAATCTTAAAGTTCGAAAATAATTTCCTTTGACTCCATGTCTCACGTTGAGGGCACACTGTTGCAAGGGGTAGGCTCCCGAAAGCCTGTGCAGTCCTGCTGTCTCAGGAGTGACACAAGTGGAAGAAAATCTGCAAGTCAGTTGACCCACACTGTTGAAATCAGTGTTGCCAAAGAGTCCACTGTATATTTGGCTTTCAGAGCATTTAAAATGGAGTAAATTTTATGAGGTAAGTAAATCAAGAGTAGTGAAATTGCTCAAGCTATGCAAATTATGAGTACAAAAGTAGGAGTAATTTTTAAGATTTTATTAATAGTGTATTTTAACTTGGTAGTAATGGTAGCCATAATTTATGGGATTCAGACAGTTTTAAATCTTGTTATAACCCTTATTTATGATCATTTCAAAATTTTTTGTACGTGTATATCGGATTAATGTTGTTTTTTGTTTTTCTGAAAGACTAGAAGATGACTTCTGCTCTATGTAGTTGTTTTTTAATGGGATCTTAAATATACATGAACAGTTTCTTTAAGAACAGCTAATTCCTTTTGGAAAATTACTGACTTTGGAGATACATTTTTCTGTTAGACGAGCTATGTATACTCTGCACCCACTATTTTTCTGTTAGACGAGTTATATATGCTCTGCACCCATCATGAGAATTTTTTTCAGATGTATAGTGTTATTTTGTTTTTATTAGCTGTATTAACTTTTTTTTTTTTCTTTAGTGAAGACAGGGTCTCTATATTGCCTGGCCAGGCTGGTCTTGAACTGCTGGGATCAAGTGATCCAGTTGCCTCTGCCTCCTGAAGTGCTGGGATTACAGGCGTGAGCCACTGTTCCTGGCCAACATTAACAATTTTTATTATGCACCAACCTCTGTAGCTTTTTTTTTTTTAAATTTATAGTTCAATAAGTTTTGACAAATTGAATATACCACCAGAATTATGATATAGTACATTTTCTATCACTCCAACAAGATTCCCTTGTGCCTCTTTGCAGTCAGTCCTTACCCCACTTTAGGCCTGAGAAAACCACTAATCTGCTTTTTTTCACTTTGTAATTTCATGTAAATGTACATACTGTATATATTCTTTATACCTGAATTATTTTGTGAACGATAATGTTTTTGAGATTCATCCCTGTTACTGCGTATATCAGTAATTCTTTTTTTTTAATTGCTATATAGTGTTTTTACCTACTCATCTAGATTTTATACCTAGTGGAAATAGGCTTAGAAATGAAGATTAAATAAAGATTTTTAAAAATTTTGTCAGGAATGAAAAAAGGTACATCATGCAAATAGCGAAAAAGAAGAAAGAGGTGATATGTCTGTGTAATATCAGATAAAACTGATAGAAACTCCAGCCAGAAGCATTGATAGAGTTCATAATGATAAAAGACTCATTGTACTGGAAGATAACGTAGTTCTAATCCCTGTATACTTAGTAACATGATATAAAACTATACAAAGCAAAAATGGCAGATCTAAAAACAGAATTGGACAAATGTACAATTATAGTAGGGATTTTTAAGACTTGTTTGAGTAACTGAAAAAGTAAGCACACACACACTTGTATGAATATAGAAGATTGGAAGAACATGGTCAACAAATGTAATAAACATATGTGGGATTCTATACCCAGCGTAAGAAGAAATCAAAATTAGAAATATTTTGAATGATATGATAATGAAAATATGGTCTATTACATTTATGAGATACATCTAATGCCATGTTTTAAAGAAAACTTATGGCCTAAAATACGTTGGACAAGAAGTAAAGGTCAGCCAGGCACAGTAGCTCATGCTTGTAATCTCAGCACTTTGGAAGGCCAAAGTGGGAAGATAACTTGAGCCTAGGATTTCAAAACCAGCCTGGGCAATGTGGTGAGACTCACATCTCTACAAAAAATTATATATATAAAAATTAGCTGGACATGGTGGTCTTGGGTCAACCAGGTCCCAGGTACTTGGAATACCAAGATGGGAAGATTACTTGAACCCAGAAGGTCAAGACTGCAGAGAACTATATTCATGCTATTGTACTCCAGCCTGGGCAACCGAGAAAAAGAGACCCTGTCGCAAAAAAACAAACAAACCATCCTAGGCAACATGGGGAGACCCCACCGCTACTAAAATTACAAAAATGAGCCAGGCATGGTGTAACAAGCCTATAATCCCAGCTACTCAGGAGGCTGAGGCACAAGAATCACTTGAACCCAGAAGGCAAAGGTCGCAGTGAGCTGAGATTGCACCACTGCACTCCAGCCTGGGCAACAGAGCAAGACCCAGTCTGGGGGAAAAAAGGGAGAAGAAAAGCTGAGAAATTAGTACCCACAACCAGGGCTCAGCAAATTTAGAGAGCTAAGTAGTTAATACTGTAGCCTTGCAGGCCGTGTGGTCTCTGTTGCAAGTATTCAGCTCTACCATTGTAGCATGAAAGCGACTGTATTAGTCTGCTCTCACACTGCTATGAAGAAATACCTGAGACTGGGTAATTTATGAAGGAAAGAGGTTTAATTGACTCACAGTTTTACATTGCTGGGAGGCCTCAGGAAACTTCCTATCATGGCGAAAGGCAGAGGAGAGGCAGGTACCTTCTCAGGAGGCAGGATGGAGTGACTGCAAGCAGGGGAAATGCCAGATGCTTATAAAACCGTCACATACCTCAAGACTTAATATCACAAGAACAGAATGGGGAAACTGCCCCTGTGATTTGATTACCTCTACCTGGTCCTGCCCTTGACATGTGGGGATGATGGGATTACAGTTCAAGATGAGATTTTGGGTGGGGACACAGCCAAAGCATATTAGCAGCTATAGACAGTATATAAATGAATGTACATGGTTGCCTTCCAGTAAGGAAGTAAAGCAACATACCATTCTACACTGCAGATGGGAGTGTAAATTGGTCCAATTTGAAAAATCTGTTTAGCGTTGTCTACTAAAATGGAGCATATACTTACTCCATGACTCAGCATTTCCACTCCTAGAATATATCCAACTAAAATGAGTACACCAAAGACTTGCACAAGAATGTTCATAATGGCGTTATCTACAATAGCCTAAACTGCCACATACTCAAATGTCTATCAACAGAAGAATGAATAATTTATGTTAACTTCATATAGTGTGTTATATACAACAAAGTATTGCAGCAGCATGCGATACGGATGTATCTCAAAGATTATTTGCAAGAAAGCCAAGCAGAGAAGAATATGTACTCAAAAACATGCAAAACTTATCTGTGTAATTAGAAATCCTCCCTTTGGGGACGAAAAGAGAGCAGAGATTGGGAGATGGGAAGCATACGGAAACTACTAATGTGCTAGAAATATTTCCTGATCTTGTGGTGAAGATTATGCACAGATGGCTCTTTTGTATTAATTCACAGAATGTACACTTGATTTGTAGACCATGCTGTGTTCTTTTAATTATTTTTTTATTTTTTGAGATGGAATCTCACTCTGTCACCCAGGCTGGAGTGCAGTGGCACAATCACAGCTCTCTGCAGTCTCTGCTGCCCGAGTTCAAGCGATTCTCCTACCTCAGCCTCCCGAGTAGCTGGGATTACAGGCGCCTGCCACCGTGCCTGGCCAATTTTTGTATTTTTAGTAGAGATGGGGTTTCACCATCTTGGGAAGGCTGGTCTTGGACTCCTGACCTCGTGATCCACCCGCCTCAGCTGGGATTACAGGCATGAGCCATCATGCCCTGCCTGGCCTGTTTTCAAATTGATAAAAGGAAGTAAAAACCTTGAATAGAATTACTGCATCTAGATGGTTATAGTACCTATTTAAAAGGAAACTAGGAAAATTAAGTTGCTCACTGTCATAGATGCTACATGGGTGCTTGACTAAAGTATTGAAGCACGTTTGCTTAAATGATTCTTAAAGTTTATGTTTAAGCTGAACAAATTTCAATATTTTAAATAAAGTTTTACTATTTTTGCATGATAATTTTTTCAGACCAAGCAATTTAAATAAAATAACCTTTTATTCCTCAGAGGAATGGAGATGGATTGAGAGACCATTATTTTACTTTAAAGAAATTCGCAGTCAAGAAAATGTTACGAACAGATTTCTCCAGCCTAGTATGAGAACAAGTTGATAATATTGATCATAGTAGTTGTCGGATCTTCTCTAGCAGTTCCCAAAATGTGTTATTTACAGAAATCAGCATAGAAACATGGCTGTTAATGCTTAAGTGCAGGGACTGCTTGAGGAGCTAAGTGAACACGCTAGTAGCCATGAACTTGGCTTTAGGCTGTACCCTTGTCAGGACAAACTTAAAGGGTTGGATGTGATAGTGCCAGCGTCCCGGTAACAGTGTTCTCTGCTTTCCTGTAGAGTGGATCAATCTCAGAGATGGGCCCATCACCATATCTGACTCCTCAGATGAGGAAGGGATTCCAATGCTGGTCACCCCAGCTCCTCAGCAACATGAAGAAGAGGACCTGGATGATGATGTCATCCTGACAGAAGTGAGTTTTCTTTAAACATACAAGGAGACATAATTGCAAATTGGTGATCTGATTTTTCAGCCACTCTTGTGGGCCTTTTTGTAGAATAGCTGAGAGCGCCTCTTGAACTTGTTCTGAGAACAGACCCTTTTCCATTCTACCTCATGTACCCTTAGATTTAGAAGCTGTATGTTTCAGTCTGTTTTTGGATTGAATCTCTGCACCATTGTTTCATCTGAATGTTAATGCACCAGATTGCACTGTTGTCTTTGCCACAACATTGTAGTATATTTTACTGTTGGATTGGGTTCATTCTCCCCATATTATCCCAGTTTTCAGAATCATCCTGGATAGTCTTGCACTTAAATTTTTATATGGATTTTACCATCAACTTTTTTAGTTCCAAAATAAAAGTAGACTTGTGTATATATAAAATCAGTTTGCCTAATCTGAAACAAATCTTATATATAGAGCAGTTTTTATGATACTTCTCTTTCTAAGCAAGAAAAAATGTTGTCTTTGTATGTAGTCAAGCTGTCTTTTCTATTCCTCAGATAGAAAGCATTTTGAATTTTTCTTAATATAGATCTTAAACATTTTTTGCTTTTCCTGGTTATTTTATAATTTCTGTTGCCTTTTTTTTTGAGACGGGGTTTTGCTCTTGTTGCCCAGTCTGTGGAGTGCAGTGGCATGATCTCAGCTCACCGCAACCTCCACCTCCTGAGTTCAAGTGATTCTCCTGCCTCAGCCTTTTGAGTAACTGGGATTACAGTCATGCGCCACCACTCCCGGCTAATTTTTTTTGTATTTTTAGTCGAAATGGGGTTTCTTCGTGTTAGTCAGGCTGGTCTCGAACTCCTGACCTTAGATGATCCGCTCACCTTGACCTCCCAAAGTGCTGGGAATACAGGAATGAGCCACTGCACCCGGCTTTTCTGTTGCTTTTGTGAATGGCATTTTTTCTTTCATTGTACTTTTATTCATTTATTTATTTTGAGACGGAATTTCACTTTTTCACCCAGGCTGTAGTGCAGTGGTATAATTATGGCTCACTGCAATCTTCGCCTTCCAGTTTCAAGGATTCTCCTGTCTCAGCCTCCCGAGTAGTGGGATTACAGGTGTGTGCTGCCACATTCAGCTAATTTTTGTATTTTTAGTAGAGATTGGTTTCACCATGTTGGCCTGGCTGGTCTCGAACTTTTGGCCTTGTGATCCGCTAGCCTGGGCCTCCCAAAGTACTGGGATTACAGTCATGAGCCACCACACCCAGCCCTTTTATTGTAGTTTTAAACTGGTTTTTTTTTTTTTTTTGGCCCTGCACAGTGGCTCATATCTGTAATCCCAGTACTCTGGGAGGCCGAGGCAGGTGGATCACAAGGCCAGGAGTTCAAGAGCAGCCTGGCCAACATGGTGAAACCCTGTCTCTACTAAAAATACAAAAAAAATCCATCCTCCCTCGAGTTGCCTTGATGGCTTTAATCAGGCTTTGCTTAATCGTAGTTAGACTGACAGCCTTGATGTGATGCCTAGGTAGGGGTTCAGGAATGCAGCTGCAGAGCAATCAAAGTGGGGGAAAAGGGTCAGCTGGCACTGAGGAGGTTTTCTAAGGCAGCTTGTTCCTAACAGTGAGGCTTTCTCCTCTTTATTACAGTGGTAGGAGAGTCCCTGTGAGAGGCCTGACCCAGGTGTGGGGCATGCAGCCAGCCTGGGGGGTCCAAGGTGTGTTGCTGGGGCGCAGGGGAGGATTTGTGACAGCCCAGAGAAAGGGGAAAGGTGGCTGGGCGTGGTGGCAGGCACGTGTAATCCCAGCTACTCGGGAGGCTAAGGCAGAGAATTACTTCAACCTGGGAGGTAGAGGTTGCAGTGAGCCGAGATTGCACCACTACCCTCCAGCCTGGTAACAGAGCAAAGCTCCTTCTCAAAAAGGAAAAAGTCCTATTTTTTTAAACTGCAAGTCTGTTGCCTTTTTTTTCCCCCCAGTTTATAGATCCTAGTTGGCTTTATTGTGGTTCTAGAACCAAGCAACACTTCTCCATAAAATTCAGTAGGTGTTCCACTGAGCTGAGCAGAAGTGGTTGGCTTTATAGACAGAGAAGGGCTGAAGAGAGCAGAAGCAAAGTCCTTTCAAAGTTACTTTTCTTGTCAGTTTGGGACAGGGAGACAGAAAAGAGAAAACTTGTTTTGACTAGTTAATATGAGGCTTCTTCAGGTCACCTTTCCTGTATAAGGATTAAAGCAGAGGGATATTCATAAGATACCCGTTGAAAATTTAAACTGCCATGTTTAAGAAATTGGTTGTTCACTCTTTCTCTCGAATTCTGGGAAGATCAAATGAACTTCCCAGGTTTAGGTTTAGTAACGAGACCTACATAGATGACTGCATTTTGAGTTTTAGTCTGGTCTTTTGGGGTCTAGTAGAGACACTTAGTCCAAAACAGCGTGGCCTCCTATAATTTTTATGTAACTATTCATCCCTTTCTGTCAGGCTTTCACCCAGGGCCTGACCAAACCTTCGGGCATCAGTACCACTCTCAGCTACCATCATTTTGGGTTTCTGGTCCCAGGATAGACTTTATAGGTTCTGGTGTCATTATTATCACACATCTTTTTTTTTGTTTGTTTTGTTTTTCTTGTTCTAGCTGGAGCAAGATCATTTGACGTTTGACAAGTTGGTGTATAAAAACATTTAAAACTTTTTAAGGGGATACAGCACACCAGGGAGACTGCTGTTACGACTCTGAGGAGGGTAATACCAAGAGTTTGGGTGGAGTATGCTCCTCAGCTAGGGCCCTTGTGAACTGAACCAACTAAAATCAAATAGCCAGACAAGGTATCTACCTTGTTGCAACCAAGTAGTCTGCTGTGCAGTACCTGATGTATTTATTTGTGTGCCGCAAGAAGCATCATCAACTGCACAGATTATTCTCTGTTGAGTTAGTAGGTTATCTAGCATCCCATGACTGGGTTAAATTAAAGCAGGGAGTGCAAGTTACCTGCAGAGGCTACTGATGGTGAAATTTGAACTACAGTGTTGTCCTACCAAGTGAGAGTTAGGCATAAGTCAGGAAAAATGAAGGAAGGTAAGAGTCTTATTATGAGAGGGAGTCTTGCTCTGATATGGTTGGCAGTTGTGAAATGTCTCTGGTTATGGCATTGGCCATCCTAGTGAAGTCTGTACGTGGCCCATGCATTAGGCATGAGACTTGTTCCTTGACATTTACATGGAGTTGTCCAGCTTCAGCTCATAGGGCTTCAGGAAGTGAGCAGTTCTTCATTGGATAGTTGTAGCTGGATATTAGAGAAAACTAAAAGAATTCAGAATTCAGTGCAATGTACAGGCAGATAATGAAGACTTAATAAACAAGGCTACAGTCTGACGGGCATATTGGAATTTTCTTTTGAAATGTAATTTTCTTCTCTACAGTCACTCCCATTTCTACCAAAGATAATCACAGTAAGACCAGTCTGCCTGACTAACCACATATTTAAAACCACATATTTAAATTTGCTTTGCTGGAAATTTTGACAAGGAATCTCAAGTTAGAGTTTTAAAAATGTCTCTGCTAGGAAGGCAAACCAAGGCAGACATTAGTTTTTGCCTCCTGCATCCAACATCTGGAGGTTCCTGAGCCTGCCAGGAAGAGACAGATTTACTCACTGTAAGGCAGGGAATGCTTTAAGCCAGGCATTGTTTGTACATTTTGAAATACGGCATTCCAGTGAAGCCTTGGTAACATAACCAGTTTCCAGTTGTATCCTGTTATTTAAAGGACAAATACTTATTGAACTTATGCAAATAATGATATTGCCATAAAAATAAGAATAGTCCTGAATAGTTTGCAAATTCTTGAAGGATCCTGTTGGGAAGAAAAGAGATGTTTTATTTTTATTACAAAAATACACTTAGGCCCGGCACGGTGGCTCAAGGCTGTAATCCCAGCACTTTGGGAGGCCGAGGCGGGTGGATCACGAGGTCAAGAGATTGAGACCATCCTGGTCAACATGGTGAAACCCCGTCTCCACTAAAACAAAAATACAAATTAGCTGGACGTGGTGGTGTGTGCATGTAATCCCGGCTAGTCGGGAGGCTGAGGCAGGAGAATTGCCTGAACCCAGGAGACAGAGGTTGCGGTGAGCCAAGATTGCGCCATTGCACTCCAGCTTGGGTAACGAGAGCGAAACTCCGTCTGAAAAAAAAAAAAATATATATATATATATATATATATATATATATACACATATATATATATACACGTATATATATGTACTTAACCAAATTGCTGTAAGTTATAAAAAGTTTAAAACAGTTTCCTTAAATCTGGAAAACAAAACATTAAAAGAACCAGCAGTGTTTCAAATAAGCCATAAAAAGTGGTTATTCTTCTTTATCAATTCAGTCTCGTGTAATTTTTGCTGTTTGATTTTGATTAGCAGTTACACAAATTTATTAGAATTTTAGATATTCAGTTCAATAGTATGAACTCAAACCTGTATTCGTTAGAGTTCATTTCATTTTTCCCATATACGTCTTTTAAGACACAGCACTTTAGAATTATAATTGGTTGCAAAGAGTTTTCAGAAAAAGTGTCAGAACAGAGTAACTGTGGATAGCAAGACTTAAAATAGCCATGGCTAAAAACCTGATGAGAGTTCATTATAATAATGACACAGTTGACAAGGAGATTTAGTTATTTCTGAACCAAAATTATGACTGGTAGCATTTATACCAAGACATACCAGATTTCTAGGCGCTTCATATAATTTTTGGAATATAAAAAGCATCTATATAGGCCGGGCACGGTGGCTTATGCCTGTAATCCGGCACTTTTGGAGGCTGAGGCGAGTGGAACACTTGAGGTCAGGAGTTCGAGACCAGCCTTATCAACATAGTAAGAACTTGTCTTTACTAAAAATACAAAAATTAGCCAGGTGTGGTTGCACATGCCTGTACTTCCAGCTCCTCAGGAGGCTGAGGCAGGAGAATAGCTTGAACCCAGGAGACAGAAGTTGCAGTGAACCATGAAAAGGATGTTTGTAAGGCCAGTCCTCTGTCCTTATAAGAGTTGTACTGGGTTTCTGGGTTGTAAATCAGTTAGGGAGGGGTCTGATTTGCCTTGATACCCTCTGTTGATATCATTCCAGCCTGTACAACAGAGGGAGATCCTGTCTCAAAAAAAAGATAAATTCATGGTGGGCATTTTCACTGATCAGAAGACATACAACTGTTTTCCGAATGGTCTTGTCAAAAATACTCAACTCATGTGAACTAAAAGGCATTGGAGTTAGGTCCTGTTTTTCTGATAAAAGATTGAATAGCTTACTTTTTCCTTAAACCAATTATCAGAGTTCTCTCATGTATTTTGGTAGAGAAATATCACACATACATAATGCACGTATAGACACGGAGACACAGAGAAGCAGATCTTACAGCCTTCATTAAGATTTCTTTGCCAGTTGTCAAATACAGTTTACACTTGAACAACATGGTGGTTAGGGGTGTTGACCCCTGTGCAGTTTAAAATATGCATATAACTTTTGACTCCACAAAAACTTAACTGCTAAAAGCATGCTGTTGACTAAAGCCTTAACTCCTTAATACTACTTAATAACTACTCAACTATTAATAGTATACTGTTGACCAATAACATAGTTGGTTAACATACTTTAGCTAGTATATTATATATATGTAGTATTGTATAGCACATATATATATTATATATGTGTGTGTATATATACACCCAGAAACCCAGTACAACTCTTATAAGGACAGAGGACTGGCCATATATGCATATATGTGTCCTGTGGCCTAATATATACGTGTATGTGTGTGTGTGTAAAATAATATATGTAATATTTTGTGTATATACATATATATGTATGTATATATATAAAATATACTACATTCTTAAGTAAGCTGAGAAAAGATGAAGAAAATCATAAGGAAGCCAGGCACAGTGGCTCACGCCTATAATCCCAGCACTTTGGGAGGCCAAGGTGGGTAGACCACAAGGTCAGGAGTTCAAGACCAGCCTTGCAGAAATGGTGAAATCCTATCTGTACTGAAAATAACAAAAATTGGCTGGGTGTGGTGGCAAGCACCTGTGATCCCAGCTACTCAGGAGGCTGAGGGAAAGAATTGCTTCAACCTTGGAGGTGGAGCTTGCAATGAGCCAAGATCGCTCCAGTGCACTCCAGCTTGGCAACAGAGTGAGACTCCATCTCAGGGGAAAACAAAAGGAAGATATATTAACTATTCATTCAGTTGCAGTGCGTCATTATAAAGGTCGTTATCTGAGTGGTCTTCGCATTGAGTTGGCTAAAGAAGAGACTAGGTGTTGCAAGTAGAAGAAAATCCACATATAAGTTGGCCCTGGCAGTTCAGACCCTGTCATTTAAAAGTAAACATAGTTTCTATACCCTCTTTACACCATCAGTCCTTCGATCACCTATTACAGTGCCCTCAAGCAATTTTAATCTGACACCACTCAGTTTGCACTTCCACAGAGATGACTCCCAGATGAAAAAAGGTATACAATTTACAAAACTTAGATCGAAACACTATACTAATTTGACCAAACAAAGAAAGGCAAAGGTAAAGGCCCAGTTAAGACTAGATGCTGGCCGAGCATAGTGGCTCATGCCTGTAATCCCAGTACTTTGGGAGGCAAGGCAGGCAGATGACTTGAGGTCAGGAGTTGAAAGCCAGCCTGGCCAACATGGTGAAACCCCATTTCTACTAAAAATACAAAGATTAGCTGGGCATGGGAGCAGGCACTTATAATCCCAGCTACTCAGGAGGCTGAGGAAGGAGAAGCACTTGAACCCAGGAGGTGGAGGTTGCAGTGAGCCAAGATGGCACCACTACACTCCAGCCTGGGCAACAGAACAATACTGTGTCTCAGAAAAAAAAAAAAACAACCCTACATCGCTAGGAAAAGCATCTTAAACAAAGGTTAGATTTGTTATACAGATTTTAAGCCAGTGTCCTTTTCATTATAAATGTTTCCAGTGATTTAGGTGCAGAGACACTTAAAAATGGAGATTTTCTTTATAGATGTAAGTTCTCTCTCTTTTTTTTTTGGAGATGGTGTCTTGCTCTTGTTGCCCAGGCTGGAGTGCAGTGCCATGGTATCAGCTCACTGCATCTTCCGCCTCATGGGTTCAAGCAGTTCTCCTGCCTCAACCTCCGGAGTAGCTGGGAGTATAGGCGCCCACCACTGTGCCTAGCTAATTTTTATATTTTTAGTAGAGACGGGGTTTCACCATGTTGGCCAGGGTGGTCTTGAACTTTGGACCTCGTGATCTGCCCACCTTGGCCTTCCAAAGTGCTGGGATTACAAGCGCAAGCCACCATACTTGGCAGATACAAGTTTCTTTTACAAAGAATTTCAAAATAGCTAAATGTCAGAAAGTCATGTTTTGGAGACTGATTTAGTTCCATGGCAGTCTTGTCTTTTTTTTTTTTTTTTTTAAAGACGGGGTTTCTTCATGTTGGTCAGGCTGATCTTGAACTCCTGACCTTGTGGTCCACCCACCTTGGCCTCCCAAAGTGCTTGGATTACAAGCGTGTGAGCCATTACGCCTGGCCAGCAGTCTTTTCAATTCAGCTTTTTTCTTAATTAGTTACTGACTTCAGGGCTGCCAAATACTTACCAGAGCTTTCCTAAGGTGGTGTTTCAGCATTTAAATGAGGTGGAATTCGGCTTTTTCCTTCAAAAGGTGAACTATAGGGCACAAAGACTGTTTGTGTGTAGCCTCTGTAAGCTGGCAGAAACTGGCTTAAGATCTGTATGTAGTAGTTTATCAGAAAAGGATGTTTGTAAGGCCAGTCCTCTGTCCTTATAACATTTGTACTGGGTTTCTGGGTTGTAAATCAGTTAGGGAGGGGTCTGATATTTGCCTGAGACCCTCTGTTGGTAGGGAGTTTAGCAACAGTGTGCTTTTTCTTAGAGCATAGGAATTTAGGGAGTCGCCACACCAGTCATCCTGAACCCTTGACCTCATAGGTAACTTTTGTTTCCTTAACTTTAAGGGTAAGGTCAGGCCCAGTGGCTCATAACCTGTAATCCCAATGCTGTGAGAGGCCCAGACAGGAGGATCATTTGAGCCCAGAAATTCAAGGCTGAAGTGAGCTGTGATTATGCCATTGTACTTCAGCCTAGGTGATAGAGTGAGACCCTGTCTCTAATTTTTTTTTTTTCTTTTAAACGAAGTCTCCCTTTGTTGCCCAGGCTGGGGTGCAGTGGTACAATCTCGACTCACTGTAACATCCACCTCCAGGGTTGAAGCGATTCTCATGTCTCAGCCTCCAGAGTAGCTGGGATCACAGGCCTGTGCCACCATGCATGGCCTTTGTCCCTAATAGTTTTTTTTTTTTTAAGTCAAAACCTTAGAATTTGTCTTAGTTGATAAAGGGGCATCTATTTTGGTTTCAGGTAACACCACAGAGCTCTGAAAGATTTTGGGAATGGCTTTCTAAAGGTCGTGTCTGATATTTCAGGCTTTGCCTGGCCCATACATAGACTGGATGGTACTTGTCAGATCCTGAATGTCATCCTCAGGAAAATAACATTCTACCGCTTTTATCTATTTTTATTCCCCCCCTTCCTACCAATGTGTGTTAGCTGGTAAAAAGTCATGTATCCTAGGGTCATAAGTTATAATTAAGACCTTGAATTCTTTAAAATATGTTTGAAAGTCTTCTCTCGGTTTAGGACATTTTAAAACTATGGCCCATTCAATAGCATGTAAGTTAGGAATTACATGCTACATTTTCAGGTCGTTCTGTTTCATAAGGAAACAGTTGAACTGTTTTTTCAGAGAAGAAAGGCAACTCAGTTAGTAGACTGTGAATATTCAGGAATCGATGCAATATTCAGGTAAAGTGGGATAGAGGAGGAGAGCAGTAGAAGCTGCATTGGTCTGTCTGTGGTATGGGAGGTAATCTTGCATTTCTAGTTTTTCATTAGCTTTTTGCAGTGAATCTTTCAAAAAACAAAAAGCTATTTTAGAATCCTGTTGTCTCTTTGAGGCTTCTGAATGCCAGTAAGAATCTCGTTCTCTCTGTGTAATTTGGAGGCTTAGGATTCAAGTGAATTTCTTGGATGAACACTGTTTTTCATCTGGAACATTCCACATCATAATTCTGAATTATTTTTGGTAAAGTCTGCCACTTTTGTAAATATTTGTAGCTCCTGGGGCCAGAAATTTTGTACATGAAAAAGGCAGGACTCCCAGAAGGCAGAGTACAATTTTTAGAAATTAGGGATCCTGTTTATATGTTGGTTCTTATGTATCTCAGGACCAAGATGGCTTTGGCTACAAGATACTCAACATAGCCAGTAACCTTCCAGTTTGTCTGACCGAGTCAGACACCTGAGGCCTTCCTCACCTTAGCCTGCAAGAGAAAGAATCCCACAGATTCCAAAAGCCTGAGTTTATACCGTTCCTGCACTCAATACATCTGGTATGAGTTAGCTTTAAAACTGCACCCCTGTATGCTAGCAGCAAATGGAGTTGTACCCATATTTCTTTCTGGCCATAATGTTGGGGGCTTGACTCAAGCCATAAAGACCTGTGTAAAGAAGGAGCAAAAGAATACAGTTCTTGCCAGTGATTTGTGAGCCACCACATTCCCAAAAGTCATGTGCCCTGCCACAGCACAGATTAATCCTAGATAGCGCAAAGTCAGATGCTCTCTCACACGCTGCCTGACTTGGTACCCTCAAAGTCAAAGAGATAGTTGCTAAAAAGAGCAGAGCTCAGACCTGACGACTTTGAACGCTTGCAGCAACATGAGGAAAATACTCCCCATAAAAGGGAGTTAGTGTTTTTTGCTGTGTTCCTTAAGTTACCTCAAGATCATCAACAGTCTCTGTCCCTTTTGGGTTGCCAGACCTGTCAAAGGACAAAATTACAACAAATTTAGCATAAGGATCTCAATTGCCTTTATTGTGATTCTAGCATCAGGCAATGCTTCATTGCAAAACGGAGAGTAAGTCTTCTTGTTGCCCTTTCTTTTTTCTTTTTTTTTTAAGACAGTCTCGCTTTGTTGTACAGGCTGGAATGCAGTGACCCGATCTCAGCTCACTGCAACCTTACGGGTCCAGGCAATTCTCCTGCCTCAGCCTCCTGAGTAGCTAGGATTATGGCGTGCACCACCATACTCAGCTAATTTTTGTATTTTTAGTAGAGATGGGGTTTCAGCCTGTTGGTCAGGCTGGTCTGGAACTCCTGATTTCTTTTTTTTGTTGTTGTTTTAAATCTTTTTTTTTAAATTTTTTATTGCATTTTAGGTTCTGGGGTGGGTACATGTGCAGAACATGCAAGACAGTTGCATAGGTACACACATGGCAGTGTGTTTTGCTTCCTTTCTCCCCTTCACCCACATTTGGCATTTCTCCCCAGGCTATCCCTCCCCAGCTCCCCGCCCCCCGGCTGGCCCTCCCCTTTTCCCCCCAATAGACCCCAGTGTTTAGTACTCCCCTTCCTGTGTCCATGTGTTCTCATTTTTCATCACCCGCCTATGAGTGAGAATATGCGGTATTTCATTTTCTGTTCTTGTGTCAGTTTGCTGAGAATGATGTTCTCCCGCTTCATCCATGTCCCTACAAACGACACAAACTCATCATTTCTGATTGCTGCATAATATTCCATGGTGTATATGTGCCACATTTTCCCAATCCAGTCTATCATCAATGGGCATTTGGGTTGATTCCAGGTCTTTGCTAGTGTAAACAGTGCCGCAGTGAACATTCGCGTGCATGTGTCCTTATAGTAGAACGATTATAGTCCTTTGGATATATATCCAGTAATGGGATTGCTGGGTCAAATGGAATTTCTATTTCTAAGGCCTTGAGGAATCGCCACACTGTCTTCCACAATGGTTGAACTAATTTACACTCCCACCAACAGTGTAAAAGTGTGGAACTCCTGATTTCAAGTGATCCACCCACCTGAGCACTCTCAAACTGTTGGAATCACAGGCGTGAGCCACCATGCCCGGCCCTTGTTGCTTATTTTAATTTCATACTTGATCACCTTATCATTATTGTCTGTAGTGATTTTTCAGTTGACTCTTAAATTTCTTGAAAACTTGCATCTGATCTGTCTCCAATTTTTATACTTCTTTCACTTGTCTAATTATATTATGGTACCTCCTCAAAAATTTTAATAGTGTTGACAGAGAAGAACAAGAATGGCCACCAATGTAAATGGAAATACGGTGTTTTTTTTTTTTGGAGACAGAGTCTTACACTGTCGGTTAAGCTGGAGTACAGTGGCACTATGTCGGCTCACTGTGACCTCCACCTCCCAAGTTCAAGCAATTCTCCCGCCTCAGCCTCCCAAGTAGCTGGGACTACAGGCATGTACCGTTTGTGTATTTTTAGTAGAGATGGGGTTTCACCGTGTTGGCCAGGATGGTCTCGATCTGTTGACCTCATGATCTGCTGGCCTCAGCCTCCCAAAATTCTGGGATTACATGAATTAGCCACCACGCCCAGCCCATGAGAACTTTTAATGTTTCTGTGATTGTGCCTTTTTGCTTGAGGCACTGTTTTTTTAGTTGTTAAGGAACTAGTCATGTACTTTGACTTTAAAGGTTTTTTTTTTTTCCTAGAAGCGAATGTAGAATTGATACATTCTATTTCAGCATCTTAGAGAGATTGTCATATGGTTTTTCTTCCTTGACCTGTTAGTTGGTAAGTTACTGTGTGTTTGGAAAGACTCCCCCTTGGTTGTGGCATTGTAGTGGTAACATGCTGCTGGGGATTCCATTTGCTAATATTAGTATTTTCTCCGTAGATCTCATAAGTGAGATTGGCCTATAGGTTCGTGTGTACTTCTGATATCCTTAACAGATTTTTTTTTACATATATAAACATGATTCTGACTTTATAAAAAGTTTAGAAGTTTTTTGTTTTTTGTTTTTTTTTGAGATGGAATTTCACTCTGTCGCCCAGGCTGGAGTGTGCAGTGGTGCAGTCTTGGCTCACTGCAACCTCTGCCTCACAGGTTCAAGCAATTCTCCTGCCTCAGCCTCCCAAGTAACTGGGATTACAGGCACGTGCCACTACTCCCAGCTAATTCTGTATTTTTAATAGAGACAGGGTTTCACCATGTTGGTCAGGCTGGCCAAACTCCTGACGTCAGGTATCCACCTGCCTTGGCCTCCCAAAGTGCTGGGATTACAGTGTGAGCCACCACGCCTGGCCAGAAGTTTTCTTTATTTCTTTGAGGGTTTCTTTGTTTTTTTTGTTTTTAGAGTCTATGGAACGAGTGCATTCTTTGACATTTTGAATATATTCTGTAGAATTAAAACAGACTGTTGTTCTACTTTCTCTTAATCTGTGACTCGTTATGTTTTTTCCCCCTTTTTTCTTGATTTGAACTAACCACTATCTGTCTTCCCTCCTTCCCTTCCCCCACTTGTTTTCCTTCCTCCTCCTCTACCAAAGAAACAGCTTCTTCTCTTCTACAAGTCTACTTATATGTTTTGAAGAGGTTATTGTTGTTGACATGTTCTCTTACCTAATCTTCCATTTCGTCTATGCCTTACTCTGGCTGTTTTATTCTGACCTGGCTTTCAATGCACTAATTTCTCTCTTCAACTATATTTACTTAAAATGCTATCTATCTAGCCAGTCTTACTGTATTTTTCCATTCTGGAACTTGCATTTGATCTTCTACTTCTTGGATACAGTTCTCAATCTAGTCTTTGATTTCTCTAAACATGCTAATTGTTATTTTAGAATTCATGTTGATAACTTCACTGTGTGAAACCTCTGTAGGTTTGTTGCTGTTGTCTGTTACTTCTCTTGTTATGGTTTTCTATTGTTGCCTTAAGTTGTTGTTTGACTAGTTATTTTTGATTGCGTGTAAGTCATCGTATACGAAAATTTTGAGATTCTGTGTGATGTTATGTTTCTCTATAGAGGACCTTAATTGGTTTCTTGAAGAAGAGTAAAAACAACAGCACCTCACATTCAGGGAGTTAAACTCTCTATGCTGGGCTTCAGTTCCCAGGTGGTCCAGGTCCAGTTTGCCGCCTTTACTTCAGTGGCATAGTCTTCAGGGACTCACACTAAAGCCTGAGGTTCACCATCTCCTTTCTTCTAGGGACTTCCTAGGGGAACTGTTGTTACCAGTGTGGCATGTATCCTTCCAGGTCTTCTCTTTGAATTTGTATGTATCCATGGGCACATACGTGTGTGTACCTATGCATACTTTTAGAAATGATTTTGTGTCTTGCATGTTTTAAGTAAATAACATCATTGTATGTATGATTTTGTAACTCACTTTTCTTGACTTAATGGCATTTCTTGGGTGAGCTTTCCATTTCATTACAGATTGAGCTACCTCTTTTTTTGGTGGGGATAGTCGTAGAGTATTTTGTAGAACAAATAAGTAATAGTTTATTTAACCATTCTCTTGGGGACAAAGTTGAGAGTGTCTCTAGGTTTTTTTCTGTGTATGCTGAATATTCTTGTATATGCCCTATTTAGATACATGAGGGTTTATAGAACAGTATGAAAAAGTGATGACAGATTATATACATTTTTTATTTTAATAAATACTGCCAAATTGCTCTCCTAAGTTCACCAGCAATAAGTGATAGTATGAGTTCTCACACATCGGCCAAGCACAGTGGCTCAGGCCAGGCACAGTGGCTCACGCCTGTAATCCCAGCTCTTTGGGAGGCTGAGGTGGGCTGATCACCTGAGGCCAGTAGTTCAAGACCAGCCTAGACAACAGGGCAAAACCCTGTCTCTACTGAAAATACAAAAATTAGCTGGGTGTAAAAGTGGGCGCCTGTAATCCCAGCTACTCGGGAGGCTGGGGCAGGAGAATTGCGTGAACCTGGGAGGTGGAAGTTGTAGTGAGCTGAGATCACGCCATTGCACTTCAGCCTGGGTGACAGAGTAAGACTGTCTCAAGAAATTAAAAAAAAAAAGGATTTTCACACGCATCCTCACCAATGCTTGGTATTATCTGATTTAAAAGTTTGCTAATATTACAGGGGAAAAAGATACTGTCTTGTTTTAAATTTTAGTGAGACTTAGATTATTTGTATATGTTTTTTGAACATTTCTTATTCTTCTGGTGTGTTAACAGTCTTTCATTGTTTTCTCTGCTGTGGAGTTATTTTTGTTGTAGTGGTCTCGGGTTAAATTATAATTCATGGTGGGGTGCAGTGGCTCACACCTGTAATCCCAGCATTTTGGGAGGCCAAGGGAAGCAGATCACTTGAGGCAGGGAGTTTGAGACTAGCGTGGCCAACATGACAAAACTCTGTGTCTTTTAGATGCAGAAAAATTAGGCTAGACACGGTGGCTCACACCTATAATCTCAGCTCTCTGGGAGGCAGAGGCGGGCGGATCACAAGGTCAGGAGATCGAGACCATCCTTGATAACACTGTGAAACGCTGTCTTTACTAAAAATACAAAAAATTAGCTGGGTGTGGTAGTCCCAGGTACTCTAGAGGGTGAGGCAGGAGAATCACCTGAATCCGGGAGGCGGAGGTTGCGGTGAGCCAAGATTGCTCCACTGCACTCCAGCCTGGACGACAAAAAAAAGGAAGAAAAAGCAACACAAAAATTAGCTGGGCATGGTGCCACATGCCTGTAATCCAGCTACTCGGGAGGCTGAGGCACAAGAGTCACTGGAGCCCACGAGGCAGAGGTTGTAGTGAGCTGAGATCGCACAATTGCACTCCAGCCTAGGTGACAGAGGGAAACTGTCTCAAAAATAAAAATAAGTAAAATAAAAATAAATTACAATTGAAACTGTATCTCAAGCTTTAATCTAAGAATGGGTACTTTGATTCTTACAGATGCTATACAGTGTGATCAGATTTAAATGTTAAGATAAAGAATAGGTAGGTATTGTTAAAGAGAGTGTGTTTTTGTTTCTTTCCTATCCTATCTCGGAAGCTCAGTATAAGTACATAAGGAGGGATAGGCATAGGAAAGAAACTGAATTATTATTATTAAAATTTCATTTTTTCTTAGACACATAAACCTCAGACATCACGACCCAATCTCATCAAACCAGCTGCCCAGTGGCAAGATCTGAAAAGATTGGGAGAAGAAAGGCCTAAAAAGTCTAGAGCAGCATTTGAATCAGATAAAAGCCGCTATTTTTCAGTGTATAACAACCCATTGTTTGATTCTGGGGCACAGGATGATTCTGAGGATGACTACGGTGAATTTCTGGATCTTGGGCCTCCTGGAGTCTCTGAATTCACTAAGCCAAGTGTCCAAACAGATAGAGAACCCAATCCTGGACCGAGTCGTAACCAAGCAGCAAATGACATTGTCAGCCCCAGATCAGAGCAGAAAGTAGTCATCTTGGAAGAAGGTAGCCTTCTTTACACAGAAAGCGATACTTTGGAAACTCAGAACCAGTCATCCGAAGACTCAGAAACAGAGCTGTTATCAAATCTGGGAGAGTCATCTGCTCTGGCAGATGATCAGGCCATCGAAGAAGACTGCTGGCTAGATCATCCTTACTTCCAGTCTCTGAACCAACAGCCCCGTGAGATAACAAACCAGGTTGTTCCTCAGAAACGGCAGCCTGAAGCAGAGTTGGCCCGCTTGTTGTTTCAACATGAATTCCCCGGGCCAGCTTTTCCAAGGCCAGAACCCCAGCAAGGTGGGATTTCAGGCCCCTCTTCTCCTCAGCCTGCCCATCCTCTAGGAGAGTTTGAAGACCAACAGTTAGCAATTGATGATGAAGAGGCAGGTCCAGCCTTTCCAATGCAAGAATCTCAAGAGCCGAATTTGGAAAACATCTGGGGCCAAGAGGCTACAGAGGTAGATCAAGAACTTGTTGCACTATTAGTGAAGGAAACGGTAAGTTTTATTTAATCAAGTAAATAATTGTAAACACTACATATACTGATTGATTTTTTTTTTTCATTGCAAAAAAAAAAAAGTTTGTATATGTGGACTTCGTTTTCTTTAGAGGTATATATCTAGATATACAGAATAGAAGAGAAATGCTGAAGACTTGACAATGGAATCAGCCTTTCTTTACTATACTTAACCTTTCAGGAAGCTCTCTGCGATTCTAACTTCATATCGTGGTTGTCTAGTGCTGTTGTACCTGCAGTCCCTCTTTTTTTTCAAAGGCCTTGAGTTCACTCCAGTTGCAAACCCTTAAAGCAGGTTTATTGAATTACCTAGACCTATCCTATGGCAGTCACTAGCCCCTTGTGGCTGTTTACATTTAAATGTCTTACCGTTAAATAAAATTACAACTGGCAGTTTCCATTGGCACCAGTCACCAGTCACATCTCATGTAGCCACATGAGGCTGACAGCTTTACCTCATCATCAAGCATAGAGGAGAATGTTTCTGTCATCATACAGAGCTCTTTTAGTGCTGATATTAAGCATAACACAAGGTATTAAATCCAGTAGCCACTGTTTCCCTTCCAACAAGTCCCTTAACCCTGCTTTACCCAGGTGTTTTTTGTTTGTTTGAGATGGAGTCTCGCCCCATCACCCAGGCTGGAGTGCAGTGGCGCAGTCTCGGCTCACTGCAACCTCCGCCTCTTGGGTTCAAACGATTCTCCTGCCTTACCCTCCCTAGTAGCTGGGATTACAGGCACCTACCACTTCGCCCAGCTATTTTTGAATTTTTTTTTTTTTTTTTGGTAGAGACGGGGTTTTACCACGTTGGCCAGGCTGGTTTCAAATTTCTGACCTCAGGTGATCCACCCCTCTCGGCCTCCCACTGGGATTACAGGTGTGAGCCACCGTGCATGGCCGCCCAGGTGTTTTTTTATCTAGCCACTAGATTGTGTGCTGCTTGAGGACCCTTATGGGATTGTGCCTTATTTGTGTTTCGATTTCCTTTTCCTAGACAGCTGCTCAGTATTTGTTGAAACAATAATGAATGGATCTGTAACATGGGGACAGAGAACCAGATCTCGAGACCTTTCTAGACCTTGTCTTCTGTGTAGACAGCTTGATCTGGGAACGAGTTTTGAACTTGAAGACACACACAGACCTACTACACAGCCCTTTTCTAGTCTTTAGTCATTTTATTATACTTTTTGCCATCTGTCTTGTATTGCCATTTGAAACCATTCTAGTTAATGAAATGTAAATTATGTTCTCATTTGTTTCTAGGAAGCAAGATTTCCAGATGTAGCAAATGGGTTTATTGAGGAGATAATTCATTTGAAGAATTATTATGATCTGAACGTGTAAGTATACTACCATCGTTTTTTTGTTGTGGTGGTGGTAAAATATATATAACATAAAATTTGTCGTTTTAATCATTTTTAAGTATACAATTCAGTGTTAAGTAAATTCACATTATTATGCAACTATCACCATCATCCATCTCCAGAACTCTTTCATCTTCTCAAACTGAAACTCTGTCCCCATTAAACACACTCCCCATTCCTCTCCCCAGCCAGTGACACCCACCATCCTACTTTCTGTCTTCATGGATTTGGCTACTATCAGGGACCTCGTGTATTTGTTCTTCTCTGACTGGCTTATTTCACTTGGCATTATGTCTTTTTTAGTGACCCTGTTCATTCTGACATTAGTCATATACACACTGTTTTCTGCATCTTATGGAATACTGCATGGTTATAGAATTATGAGGCTGATTTTCTGAGCATTGATACTACCTGTGTTTTAGTCAAGATGTTCAAATACATTTTCTTCCCTAGAATTGTAACAAAAAATATTCCGCAACCACTCTGTTTGGAGAAATACGTGGAAGCATTTCTTAATTTTTATTATAAAAGGGGTAAATCTGGGCCAGATCCCAGCACTTTGGGAGGCCGAGGCAAGAGGAGTGCCTGAGTCCCTGAATTTAAGGCTGCAGTGAGCTATATTCCTACTACCGCATGCCAGCCTGGATGACAGAATGAGACCATATCTCTATTAATACATACGCTTTTTTAAAAAGTAAGTTTTCCTGAAGAGTATAAAAGGAAAAATAAGTCATAATTTTCCCCTTCCTCTGATCTGCAAAGGTGAAACAGTTGTGTAAGAAAAAAAAATTTTTTTTTTAAGATGGAGTCTCATTCTGTTGCTCAGGCTGGAGTGCAGTGGGGCAGTCTCAGCTCACTGAAATCTCAGCCTCCCGGGTTCAAGCAATTCTCCTGCCTCAGCCTCCTGAGTAGCTGGGATTATGGGCGCATGCCACCATGCCCGGCTAATTTTTGTATTTTTAGTAGAGATGGGGTTTCACCATGTTGGTCAGGCTGGTCTTGAACTCCTGACCTCATGATCTGCCCTGCTCGGCCTCCCAAAGTGCCGGGATTACAGGCTTGAGGTACCACACTCAGCCTAGTTGTAAATTTAAACAAAATAGACAGTTCACTAAACACCTTTCCTCAAAGTTCATGTCTCATACTAAAACTGTCAGTCCAAGGGTGCAGGCGAGTTTCTTCTCTGCCAATGGTGAGAAGGAAGGGTCCCTTTCCAGGTACTTAGCCCAATGTAGGTACTTTTTTCTAATTTGTACAATGACACTGTTGGAGCTGGTAGTGGCCTTGTCTGATCCCACCACCTCTGTACAGAGGCAACCACTGTCATCAGATATTTATTTATTTATTTATTTATGAGACAGAGTCTTGCTTTGTTGCCCAGTCTGGAGTGCAATGGTGTGATCTTGGTTCACTGCAACCTCCCGCGTATAAGTGATTCTTCTGCCTCAGCCTCCTGAGTAGCTGGGATTACCGGCATGCAACCTCACGCCTGGCTAATTTTTGTATAGAGATCTTGTTTCACCATGTTGGTCAGGCTGGTCTCGAACTCCTGACCTCAGATGATCCAACTACCTTGGCATCCCAAAGTGATGGGATTATAGGCATAAGACACCACGCCCGGCCTGTCATCAGATTTAAACAGAACTGCATTCAGGTTTCTTAGTGTATCTATCTCTTTAGCCTCTTAATCTCACTTACTTTTTTAAAAATATCATTAACTTTCCCCATCCAGCAGTTTCAAATATAAAAAGTTGAAAGACTGTGCAATGAATACCATGTGTCTACCATCTAGATTACTATCTGACATTCTGCTGTAAAGATTTTTACTTCGTCTTTAAAAAAAAAATGTTACTGTGGACTTAAGAGTTTTTAAGTGTTGTTTTAGATCAGTCACAATCATTTTCTTTTTGTTACTGAAATTGTCCCAGATATGACCAGCAGTGTCTTTTGGTCTGATGCCTTTAGTCTTTGAGTACTTCCTTGCTTCCTAATATACCTTGTTGTCCCAGGCTTACCTTGAATTCTCTGCCCAGAACCTGAAATCATTCTCCGAGAGACCCAGCTTTCTTAGAATGAGGATTGATATTTTTAAACGTCTCAGGGCTAGATGTGCTCACCATTGCTACTGGCGTGTCATCTCTCTAGGTCCTTTCAAGGGACAGACCAAGGAAATATTTTGGTTGGTAGTTGTTTTTTGTTTGTTTGTTTGTTTGTTTGTTTTTGAGATGGAGTCTTGCTCTGTCACCCAGGCTGGAGTGCAGTGGTGTGATATCAGCTCACTGCAACCTCTGCCTCCTAGGTTTAGGTGATTCTCCTGCCTCAGCCTCCTAAGTAGCTGGGATTACAGGCGCCTGCCACCACACCAGGCTAATTTTTGTATTTTTAGTAGAGACAGGGGTTTCACCATGTTGGCCAGGTCTCAGACTCCTGACCTCATGTGATCCACCCGCCTCAGCCTCCCAAAGTGCTGGGATTACAGGCGTGAGCCACCACACCAGCAAATTTTTGTACTTTCAATAGAGACGGGGTTTCGCCATGTTGGCCAGGCTGGTCTTGAATTCCTGACCTCAGGTGATCCACCTGCCTCAAACTCCCATAGTGCTGGGAATATAGGTGTGAGCCATGCACCTGGCCTTTCCTTAAGCTTTATAAATTTTACTTAACATGCTTCTCAGTAAGGCAAAACCGTTAAGCACATAGGCTACCAGGCCATAGATTGGTGATATTGATCAGTTCTAGAAATTTTGTAGCTATTTCCTGTCTTGTGTAACTTCACCCACATCTTCCATGTCTCTAAATCCACCTCTTTGAACTCAGCTCACTGCAACCTCTGTCTCCCAGGTTCAAGCGACTCTCCTGCCTCAGCCTCCCGAGTAGCTGGGACTACGTGCACGTGTCGCCATACCCAGCTAACTTTTTGTATTTTTAGTAGAAATGGGGTTTCGCCATGTTGGCCAGGAAGGTCTCCATCTCTTAACCTCGTGATTCGCCTTCTTGGTCTCCCAAAGTGCTGGATTATAGGTGTGAGCCACCACACCCGGCCCAAGTGTAATCTCTTTTTAACCCATCCACTGTGTTACTGTATTTCAGTTATGTTATTTTAGCTTTTAATTCTCTTGGTTATTTTCCTAGAGTTTTACTCTTTGCCTGTATTTTTAATTCTTTTTGTTTTCTTTAAACAATAACATACCTTCTCTTCTTTTTTTTTTCTTATTGTTAACAAATAGTTGGTATTTTCTCAAACAATAACAGCTTCTATGTGAGTTTGATTGTCCTGATGTGTTAGGTTCTTGGGAATCGTATTCCGTGTTTCCTGCTGGCTCCCATGGTGCCTTGCTCTCTTGTGTGTTCTAAGTTTGACTGTAAGCTCACGTGTTGAGGTCTTGATAGAGTTGGTTTCTTTAGAGAGGATTTGCTTTTGCTTCCTGCAAGTCCCCAGAGGCATGTTAAGTAAAATTTATAAAGATTAAGGAAAGGCCAGGTGCGTGGCTCACACCTGTAATCCCATCACTATGGGAGGCTGAGGCAGGGGGATCACCTGAGGTCAGGAGTTCAAGACCAGCCTGTCATGCTTCTTTCAAGTCCCCAGGGGCAGTGTTAGTTTGAAACTGCTTTAGATTCCTGTCTTGAAGTTTTTGCATTACTCACTTTTTTTTTTTTTTGAGACGAAGTCTTGCTCTCTTGCCCAGGCTGGAGTGCTGTGGTGCTATCTCGGCTCACCGCAGCCTCCATCTCCCGGGTTCAAGCGATTCTCCTGCATCAGCCTCCCACCACACCCAGCTAGTTTTTATATTTTTAGTAGAGCTTTATTTTTTATAGCAGTTTTAGGTTTACAGCAAAAGTGAGCAGTGATGACTACCTTTTTTACAATGAAATATTTCTTGTAGGCTTCCAGTCATCTAAAAAGCAACTTATATGTGTGGATTGCTTTAACAGTTCTTCAACAGTACTGAATTAGGATGTTATTTTTTTGTAGTTGTTAACTAGGCATAAGGTAGTCTAGGTGACATATCTTTGGTAATTGGCTGTGTTTTTCATATATTTATTTACTGATTGTATCTCCCTTGCATGTGAATTGTTTACTTCTCTCTTTGAATTCCTTTTTTTGGGGGGTGTTTTTCTAGTTATGAAATAATACGTGTTTAATTACAGAAAATGTAAATGATAGAAAAAGTATAAACTTAGCTTATTTATATAATAGTGATTTGAATGCCAGATACCATGTTTTAGTATTTTTTAACAACTTAACCTCATATAAATTGAGTATACTTTAATACTTCCCTCCCCTTCTGTGAATGAACATGTTTTAAATATATCTTTAAGATTATCTGTAAAAATCACTAAAATATAATCAAATTGACACCTGTTAACAGTTCTGTTCTCCTACTTCCTAAGTCTCACACATGCACTTATTTTTAGGGACTTGCTGACTCTCTGTGCTTTTTGCGTCACTCAGAAGCAAACATTGATCCTTAAACACATAAAAATTCCCATGAAATTGAAAAAGCAAGGGAATGTGCAGTAATTGTATTGCATCTTTTCAAGCCAATCTTGTTTTCCTGACACTGCTTTTCTTTCCATTAGTCCCTGGGCTCCTAGGACAATGTTAATTTCACAACTAAACTAAAATGTTGTTGATGTAATCTGGAAGTGAGGCCCAAAGCTGAGTAGAGCAGGCTGGGATTTTGTTGTAGCTCAGTCTCAGTTGCTTTATGTGCGTCTTTAAATGACCTTCAGATGGAACCATCTGGCCTTTTCTGTCACCAGGCAGGAGTGCAGTGGTGCCATCTTGGCACACTGCAGCCTCCACCTCCCAGGTTCAAGTGATTCTCCTGCCTCAGCATCCCAAGTAGCAGGGATTATAGTCATGTGCCTCCACACCCAGCTAATTTTTGTATTTTTAGTAGAGACAGGGTTTCACCATGTTGGCCAGGATGGTCTCCATTTGTTGACCTTGTGATCCACCTGCCTCTGCCTCCCAAAGTGCTGGTATTACAGGCATGAGCCACCGTGCCCAGCATCTGGCCACTTTAAGCAGCGAGGGCCTATTCATCAGAGAACTTCACATGGCAGGTAATATATTCTGGCTGGTTAACTTAGACCTTTCACTCACACGTGGTCAACTTCAGCTGGATGAAGGCAGCAACAACTCTCAGAGTTGCAGTGTTGGATTAGTAGCCTGACTTACTTTTACAGGAGTGCCTTCTCTAGATCTGCTAGCATGTCAGGTCAGCTCAAGCATGAGATCACGTGAAGAGCTGGACAGGTTGAAGTTTAACCCAGGCTTCCCCACTGCTTTTGCCCCGGAGTGCAGATATTAGAACAGAGGCTACCACTTGTTTCTGTAGAAGAAAAACTTTGTCCTTTATTTTCTGTGCCTCCAAATGTCACTTAACCTTCAGAAGAATTCCATTGGTAAGCATACTGAAGGGATTAAACTAGAAGTGAATTTTGACAGTTTCTAATGAGAGCTTCTGATTTCTGCTGTGTGGAACTTCATATCTATAACATTTCAGTATCTGAAGTTCTTAATATTGTTGAAAATACGAATTGGGAAGAGATGACCCTCTCAAACATGTTTTGTTTTGTTTTGTTTTGTTTTGTTTTGTTTTGTTTTCAAGAAATCATATCTACTATTTCACCTGTATATCATCTAGGGGTGTACTTATGTATCGTGTAATTGAGAAAACACATAAAAACAGACAATTTTAAAGCTAGTCTGTGTCTGGTTTGTAACCATGTTGAATATGCACACGTAATGAGTTGTCTGGAACTCAGGCCTTTCCCCACAGACGGGATTTTTGCTGGTGGCTAATTCTCAGGTCAGCCTTCAAAGATTTGCATAACCTTAGTGCACACTAGTAAATTCTAGGACAGGGAATTACCACTGATGACAGTGGTTTTAAAGGAAAATGTACTCAGAATTCTTATCTCTCTGTAATAGGAGGAGGATGCTGCTTTTTTCTCTGTTTGGGCCTCTGACGTTGTGTTCTGTAGACTGGGCAGGCTGTGGTGGTAGGGAAAGTGGGAGCTTAGAGATAAAAAGCATATGGGACTCGTGGAAATAACAACAAAGGGAAATGCATTGAGTTGTCAGGATGAGGGAGAGGGCTTTGACATGGGGCCCTGGCAGGGGTTGCAGAATAAACGAACTTCTCCAAACCATTCCCCAAACACTGGCACCTGGGTGAGAAAAGGAGCTGGAGCTGGGCACTTTTTCTCTCCTCCCTTTTCTGCCAGACCTCCTACCCTACTATTATAGGCCTTACTATTGACATCTGGCAAAAGAGAACTGGTAAAAAGGGAGATGTGTGAGAATTGCAAGTGTGACACCTACAGGGCTCATCCTAGGAATCTCCTGGAGTAGGAGGAAGAAGTAGAGAGAAGAGGAAGTTCGCATTACCCTCTGAGCAAAGAAGCTTCCTTGCTACTGAATGTGGCTAGAGCTGCACGCCACCCACGCTGTCTTTACTGCTGTGCAGTCATTCCAAGGTGGTTGTCTGATTTGACTGTGAACAGCGTGGATAGTTAATATTTGTTGGGTCTGGGTGGTGATACATCATTGTGTGTTATCTCCCGCTGTATATCCTTACTTTGGAAGTATTTCACGATGATAATAGACAAAGCTAGTGGGTTTGTTGTGAAGAGAGTCTGTTCATAGGAAAACATGATCTATTCATCAGCCTGGCCTAGCAGTTAGTTAAATAAACCAAGTGTAACTCAGATGGCTCATAGGGCTTTATCTTACCATAGAGTTTTATGTCACCATAGTGGTATAAAAAGTATTAATGAATGAACAGAAGGTCTTTTATATTTGATTTATTTATTACATCTCTTAACAGACTATTTTTTATTATAAATGTGAATACACAGGTTCCCACTTCTTGTTTGTTCATAGTTTTCTTGACAAACAGTAGCTACTTTTACACATTTACAGTTTCATAGTTTAACCAATAATAGTTTCAGTGACTTCATTACATCAACACCCAACTGATAGATAAGAGGATTTTGTTTTCATCAGTATGTTCATTGCTTTTTAAATTTTTTATCTTTCCCGAAGGTAGGAATTCAATACAGTTGTTTATTTATTTGTTTAGTTTTTCTGGGCTACCAACATCTTAATTTCTTGATAGGCCAGTTGTAATGTGTGACTAGGGGCTCTATTCTTCAGACATTGCATTTGAAGCAATGGGTAGGTGTGGGATTTGGAAGCAGTGTGAAAGTAACCTCGTTTGTTTTTGCAGACTTTGTAATTTTCTTCTGGAAAATCCAGATTATCCAAAGAGAGAAGATAGAATCATTATAAATCCCAGTAGCAGTCTGCTGGCCAGCCAAGATGAGACAAAGGCAAGTGTTGTGTTCTTGTCTTGCTACCTGGAAATGCCCTGCTGTTTTTGTTGTTATCTCTGTGGGAAGAAAGTGCTTTGTTGGGACAAGTTTTTAAAGACTAGCAGAGGGATATAGGATTTGAGAATATATCTATACTTCAGTGGGATCTCCCAATCTGAGCCACTTTGAATTCTGTCTTTAACTCCTACCTTTCCATGTAATTCTTATCTTCCTTTTCCCACAAAGAATTAAACGAATCTTCCATATCTTTAATCCTATAAAGCAAATTCCTAAAGCTAAACAAGAACTGGCCAGGACTCTAACATTTTATTATGAAACTTTTCAAACCTAAAGGAAAGTTGAAACTTTTACATTGATTACCTATATACCCAACACTGGTACTACTAAAAAGTTAACAGTTTACTGTATCCTCTTTATCATACCTCTGCCGTCGGTCTGTCCATCAGCACATCTTTGTTATGTTTCGTTTCATTATAATGTGTTTCAGAGTCAATTGCAAAAGCATCAATACACTTCCCTGTAAACGCTTCAGCATACATATCATTGCCTAAAGTTGAATCTCTTTTTTCTTTTGATGTGAGATTTGTATACAGTGTATACACCTGTTTAACCCAGATCTCATATCAAGATGTAAACAGTTTGGCTTTTAAAAACTGTAATTATTGTCATTATTTGTGATTCAAGCTGGCATTTAGTGTGTTATATGGTAAAGTATGGTTGAGAACTAATTTTATTAAGATCCGTTGCTTGATCTTCCAACTCCACACAAATTCTTTGACTATGTCTTTTACATGTTCTATAATAGGAAAAAAAAATAGTTGTTTGTAAAGATTTTATGGAAAGAAGGTGGCTGAAAGATTGGTTTAAATCCCCAATGATATTTCTTCACGAGTTATAACTAGTAAAACTAGTCTGTAGGCTCCAGATAGGGTTGTTGAACCTCTCTGAGCCACCATTTTCTCATCTCTCTTATAGGGCTGGTAACTTCCTTATAGAGTAATTAGAAAAAAATGAGGTTATTTTCTTGTACATGTAATTCTTAAAATGATTTTCCCTACATGAGAAATGTACTGTCTGGCCTCTAATTGTATGCTTCTCTCTCATTTCAGTTGCCTAAAATAGACTTTTTTGACTATTCTAAGTTGACTCCTCTAGACCAGCGCTGCTTCATCCAAGCTGCTGACCTCCTCATGGCCGACTTCAAAATGCTCAGTAGTCAGGACATTAAGTGGGCCCTGCACGAGCTTAAAGGACACTATGCCATCACCCGAAAGGTGCTCTACTTGGTCTTCCTGTTGGTGTCACACTTCTTGACTACATCTTCCCATGATAACAGAATAAACAGTTCAGCGTGTAGAAGTTGGGATTGTTTATGATTGCAGAGAGCTAAGGAATTTGTTAGAGTGAAGATAAGTAGATAGGTATTTGCTGATTAGGAAGGGCTAAATGAAAAGAAATAATAGATGAGAAGCAGAGAAGTTCTGGTTTGACCGTAAAAACACAGAGGGTAATACATTTTACTGTGGAATGCAGGAGTATGAAAGATGTGTTCTAATCTTGCTTCTTTCTGATTTGCTTTCTCACTTTGGACAAGTCACACTACCATCCATCCCCCAGGTGGCTCAGTTATCAGTGATACGACATAAGGTCTGTAAAGAGTTCAGGAACTCAGCAGTACCCCATCAGAAGAGAGTGGGCAGCTCCTGACAGCTCCCAGCATTTTGTCCCCAGGATCCTAAAGTAGATAGCACTTAAAGGCCTCTTAAGGGTGAAAAGGGTGCTGGTTTGTGGTGGATAACACAGACGTGTCTTTCCATGAAGCGCAGCACACAGTGCCCACTTTGTACACAGGAGCACACGCACCAGCAGAGACTTTGGCTTACTCCTCTTGGTCACCGTTACTGCCATTAAATGCTGTTCTCCTGCTGAAATTCTTGTGATTCTCAGCAAACACTGTGACTTTCTTTTGACCAAAGGATAAACAAATGTGGAGTTATCGTACTGGTTATCTCTGGGTCTTACCTGCAGGAAGGTAAGACCCAAGGACTATGTGGCTCATGCTGAGGTCTAGGCCAAGCCCCTTCCACCTTTTTTTTTTTTTTTTTTTGACATGGATTCTCATTCTGTCACCCAGACAAGAGTGCAGTGGCACAGTCTCGGCTCATTCCAGCCTCTGCCTCCCTGTTTCAAGAGATTCTCTGGCCTCGGTCTCCTCAGTAGCTCAGACTGTAGATGCACGCTACCACCTCTGGCTGATTTTTGTATTTTTAGTAAAGATGGGATTTCACCATATTGGTCAGGCTGGTAAGGCACCTTACCTCTTGTGATCCTGCCAGCTCACCCTCCCAAAGTGCTTGGATTACAGGTGTGAGCCACCACACCCAGCCAAAAAAAGACTTTGAGAGAAAAATAGAGGGGCTTTGAAAGGGTAAAACAGGTAACAACCTAAGGTAGATCAAGGGTCTCCAGAAGGGTCTCCCTGAGCAAGGGACCTTTAATCACAGACCCAAGTAGGAGTTTGGTGAAAGGGGGTTTGGAAGATGTTATTGTCATTTATTGGGTTGAGGACTAACTAGTATAAAAATCTTGTTTGAAGGGAAATAATTATGAATTCCGTCTTGTGAAACATTGGTTGCCAATGTACTAAGAAGGGCCTTGTGAGTAAAAAATAATTCATTGGCAGGTTGAATGGACTAAAAAGTTTGGAAAATACAGACAGTAGATAGAATTTTTTGGGGGGTATCTCCTTGAGTTTTATGGTGATAGGACTTTGAGAGTCATCAGCGTATGGAAAATAATCTCACCAGTCCGAATGAGATATCAGGTGAGAAGAGAGGACTCCTGACATGTAAAGACCAAGCAGAGGAGACAGGCAGACAGGAAGAGGGGAAGTTGAGAGAGTGGAGCAGTCTGTATCATCATCATCATCGTTACTGTTATTTAGAAACAGGGTCTCTCTCTGTCACCCAGGCTGGGGTACATTGGCACAATCATGGCTCGTTGCAACCTTGACCTTCTGGGCTCAAGCCATCAGATGTGCACCACCACACCTGGATGATCTTTTTATTTTATTTTTCGTAGAAATGGGGTCTTGCTAGATTGTGCAGGCTGCTTTTGAACTCCTGGCCTCAGGCTGTAATCCTGCCTCAGTCTCCCAAAGCGCTGGGACACCACCATGCCCAGCCTACGTTATTAAACACTGCTAAGAGTTTGTACAACATGAGGACTAGAATGCAGATGGTGGACTTGGTCACTCGGTACGAAGCATAGATGAGTAAGTACAAAGGCAGGGCAGATGCCAGATTAGAGACAGCTGGAAAGCTTGTGTACATGAGTGTGAGGTAGTAAAGCAGCAGACAGCTCCTTCTTTGATAAGTTTCTCTACAAAGAGGAGAAGAAGAAAGGGGCTGGCCTCGAAAGAGGGATGAGATCAAGGGAGAACGTATTTTCATTTTTTTAGGATGGCAAAGACTGGAGCACTTTTTCTTTCTTTTTTTCAGACCGAGTCACACTCTGTCGCTCAGGCTGGAGTACAATGGTGCTATCTTGGCTCACTGCAACCTTCAGCCTCCAGGTTCAAATAATCCTCCTGCCTCAGCCTCCCAAGTCGCTGGGATTACAGGCACCTGTCAGCAGGTGCCTGTAATTTTTTTTAGTAGAGATGGGGTTTTGCCATGTTGGCCAGGCTGGTATTGAACTCCTGACCTCAGGTTATACATTCATCTCAGCCTCCCAAAGTGCTGGGATTACAGGCATGAACCACTGCACCTGGCCTGAGTAGAGCACGTTTAAATGTTGATAAGAAAGATGTAAGAGGGAGAAGCTGAAGGTAGGAAAGAAAAGGAATCCTCACTAGTGGGAGGATTTTGAACTCCAGCATGGTGTTGAAGGGTGGGGTGGATATAGATGCACGCAGAGAAGAGTGTGGGAGAAGCAGATTTGGGGAAAGTGAAGAGGAGCATTGGCCAGAGAAAGAACATGGAAGATTTGCCCATAGAATGGAACTCACCAGCCCATTGTCATCTGATTTTAACCTGTACTTACGCAAGGACAGCTTGGACAGTTTTGTTTTATATGAGACAGGATATAGTGCAGTGGCGCCATCTCAGCTCAGTGCAGCATCGCCTCTCAGGTTCAAGTGATTCTCCTTCCTTAGCCTTTGAGTGGCTAGGACCACAGCTGTGCTCCACCACACCTGGCTGTTTTTTTTGTATTTTTAATAGAGATGGGTTGTCCCCCTGTTGCCCAGGCTGGTCTCAAATTCCTAAGCTCAAACGATCCGCCCCACTCAGCCTCCCATGGTGCTAAGATTACAGTTATGAGCCACTGCACCCAGCCAACAGATTTTATTTTCCCTAGTCACTTTCTAACCTGTGAGTGTTTTGCTTCCACCACTGTACCAATTTATGAAAGTCAGAGAAATGAAAATAATATTTTGCCACTGCCTTTTTATTTGTTGGTTTGTTTTTTGAGCACAATCTCACTCTGTTACCCAGGCTGGAGTGCAGTGGTGCAGTCTCGGCTCACTGCAACTTCCCCCTCCTGGGTTCAAGTGATTCTCCTGCCTCAGTAGGAGTAGCTGGGATTACAGGCACGCAGCACCCCACCTGGCCAGTTTTTCTATTTTTAGTAGAGACGGAGTTTTGCCATGTTGGCCAAGCTCGTCTTGAACTCTTGACTTGAGGTGATCCACCCGCCTTGGCCTCCCAGAATGCTGGGATTACAGGCGTGAGCTACCAGCCCAGCTGCCACTGCCTGTTCTTGTTAGCCGTGCTGGGAAGAAAGTTGAAACTATGTTAAATGGCATTTTTGGATTGCCTGTTTCATGTATTCTTATTTTCCATTTATGGAGGTAATCTTTCCCTTTCTCAATTTTCAGGCCTTTTCCGATGCCATTAAAAAATGGCAGGAGCTATCACCAGAAACCAGTGGAAAAAGGAAGAAGAGAAAAGAAATGAATCAGTATTCTTACATCGATTTCAAGTTTGAACAAGGTAATGCAAACTGTGTTGCTGGCAGTGTGTAGCTGCAACGCTGTACCTTTTCTTCCCACGGTCAGTGAAGAAAGTCGTGCTGCTGGTGTCTGCCGAGCATCTGACCAGGCCAGTCCAAGGAGTGACTGACAGGAACTATTTTCACAGCGCATCAAAATTTTTAGAAAGTGGCTGCACTTGTTGGCTTCCTTCTTCATACTTAAGATAAACTATGACAGAAAAACTTTGTGTGCTGTTAGAAAATTCATGTGTGGGAAGGTATTTTTGGGTGTGCTGTTAAGCTTGGGGAAAAAACTGGTCTTAAAGGCGTGGTGTTAATTGGCTGTATTATTAGGTGAAACCACCCAGACTTTTGAATGAGGGCTTACTGCAGAGGGTCATTTATGCACCTGAGAGGATGGCTAATAGCCACATGTTTCTCCAAAATTCTATCATTCTTATTGATGAAATCAGTGCTGGAAACTGTTTTGAAGAGGTTACTTCAGGTCTAATCCCCAAAAACGTAAACTTGTTTAGTTTTATAACAGATTTTTTCTGAGTTTACTACAACTTTTTCTAGAGATCATGCCATAAACAGGAACATTTCCCTTTCCTTTTCTCTTGTGTTTCTGTTACATGTGTACTTAATTACTGCACTTGATTTCAGGTATGACTAAGTGGAAACTTGGGTAACTATAAAGTTGGAAAGAATATGAATTTACTATGAACTCTTCAGTAGCGAAAAGAAAATCCCTTAGGCTATGACTCCTGAGGTTGCTAAGCCAATCTGTGCAGCAGTGGTCTGCTAACATGACGTTCCCCTGGCCTGTGGCAGAATGTAGAACTAGGGACAGTGTGCAGGTGGGTTTTCATTCAGCCGAGTTTATCCAGAGGTCACAACAGGCATCCTTGTGCGTAGCCATACAGCGTTTGTGTCTGACTTTAGTGGTGGAAAAAGTACTACTTTTCAGGATAGTTTACTCCCTTGTTGGTCAACTCTGTCTTTTAGACAGTTCTTCCTTTATATTAAGTCAGTATATGCTGTCCTCAAATGTCCTGCCGTGGTTGTAGTTCTTGCCTTCCACCACTGTACAGTGATAGAATCTGGAGAGACAGATTCTGGCTGTTGCCCCTTCGTCAGCCTGACTGCCCTTCTGCCCTTCCCTGCGTGCCCTTCTCTAGCTTGTCAGCATCATTTTGAAAGTTGGGGTGAAGACAGGACATCATATTTTACATGAGGTCTGCTCCCATTCAGCCTTGGTCTTTTCACCCACATTTCTGTGAAGTCATACACCTCTAGGTTTTTCTGCATCTCACATTTTTCCCTGTAAACTTCATTTTATTTGGTTCAGTCCTTTGTTTTAGGAATAGCACTTTAATTCAGATGCTGATTCTTAAATTGTACATATCAGATACTCTTTTTTTTCTTTTGAGATGGAGTTTCGCTCTTGTTACCCAGGCTAGAGTGCAATGGCGTGATCTCAGCTCACCGCACCCTCCGCCTCCTGGGTTCAGGCAATTCTCCTACCTCAGCCTCCCCAGTAGCTGGGATTACAGGCATGTTCCACCGTGCCTGGCTAAATTTTGTATTTTTAGCAGAGACAGGGTTTCTTCATGTTGATCAGGCTTGTCTTGAACACCCAACCTCAGGTCATCCGCCCTCCTCAGCCTCCGAAAGTGCTGGGATTACAGGCATGTGACACCATGCCCTGCCATTATCAGATAATCTTTAAGGACCCTGGAAGCATTATATAGAAAATATTCTTGATTTATATTAGTAGTTTAATGTTTATGACTCACACTTAGCCTTTTTTAACAGCTTTTTATAAGGACATGGGCTAAGAATCCCTCATCTGCTCCAGGAATCCCATTTTTCTCCTTTTCGGTTTGTTTTCTATCTAAGCACTGCTCTTTGGGCTATAATTGCTTGACTCAGGAGTGAAACAGAGTTCTCTCTGCTCTGTCCTTTTTATGGTCATGCAGGAAAATGCATTAGAGGGAATTTTGTAGACCTAATTGCATTTATTTTAAAAATAAAGGACTGAAAATAACTCTTACTGCTTGAACATGATAAACTGCAAAAAGAACTGAGTAAAGGCGAAAGAAATAATAGAAGGTGAAAAAGTGTTTTAATTTATGGCATTGATAATTATAGTAATTAACATTTATTGAGTACTTAATATGTACCAGGCACTTTTCTAAGTGCTTTAATAGATTAACTTATGTTTCAAATAGCCTTATGAGATGTATGTGCCATTATTATCATTTTACAGAAAAAACTGAAGCACAGAGAAGTAAAGTAACTTGCAAGATGTTTCATAGCAAGTGGCCGACCTGGGAATCTGACTTCAAAGCTTGCTCTCTAAACATATGCGTTTCTATTCTTATAAAACCAAAAACAGTGGGGTTTTTGTTTTTGGTTTTGGGTTTTTTTTGTGTGGGGGGGTGACAGAGTCTTGTTCCTGTCACCCAGGCTGGAGTTAATGGCGTGATCTGGGCTCACTGTAACCTTCTTCTCCGGGCTCAAGTGATTTTCCTGCCTCAGCCTCCCAAGTTGCTGGGATTACAGGTGTGTGCCACCACGCCTGGTTAATTTTTGTATTTTTAGTAGAGATGGGGTTTCACCATGTTAGATAGGCTGGTCTTGAACTCCTGACCTCAGGTAATCCACCTGTCTCGGCCTCCCAAAGTACTAGGATTACAGGCATGAGCCACTGTGCCAGGACCGAAAAAGTTTAAACTAGTGAGAATGAGCAAGAGAAAAGGAGAATTAAAATAAAATGTATTGGGAACCAAATGGCAAATGTTAACATCAAGAGATGACCAATAAATTAAAAATCTAGATGAGATAAAGTTTTCTAGTAAAACATAAATTTGTCAGGTAGTGTGGCTCACACCTATAATCCCAGCACTTTGGGAGGCCTCAAGGCTGGTGAATCGCTTGAGCTCAGGATTTCAAGACTAGCCTGGACAACATGGCAAATTCCCATCTCTACAAAAGATACAGAAAAATTAGCTGGGCTTGGTGGCACCTGGCTGTATAGTCCGAGTTCCTCAGGAGGCTGAGGTGGGAGGATCTCTTGAGTCCAAGAGTTGAGGCTGCAGTGAACTATGAATGTGCTACTGCACTCCAGCCTGAGCAACAGAGCAAGACTCTGTCTCAAGAAGAAAAAAAAAATCATAAATTACCAAATCAGCAAAAGAAATACAAAACCTGAAGAGATCAATTACATATCGGTTATTTGTCATTCTGCTATCTTTTATTCTCATGTTATAATATATTGTGGTGAATATAGCCTCTATTCCTTCTGCCCCTTATATATTTGAATGCTTTCAAAATAAAAATGATTGAAAAACATTCAGCATATTTGCACCCACCAGAATGGCTAAAATTAAAAACTGATGATAGGTGTTGGTAAGAACATGGAGAGACTGGAACTCACGTGCATTGCTGATAAAGGAAGGGTGTAAACAGGTACAACGGAAAACTGTCATTATTTTCTAAAGCTGAAAGTCAGCCTATCCCATGATCTAGCAATTCCCAGCTACATGGGAACAATAAATAGGTGTAAGCAGCACTATTCAGATTAACCTAAAATGATAAACCCATGTCCTCAGTATCGAAATAGATAATAAGTTGTGGTATATTCACATAGTGCACTTCTGACAGGTAGGAGATGCCTTCTAATTGGAGCATAAACAGAGGGAAAAAACCAGAACGAGCAAAGAGTGGGTGGTAGATTGGCAAATGGTATAAAGCTCAGTCTTTCCAAATGGTAGAATGTGATACAGAAATCATGAAACATTGCCAGAGAGAAGGTGGAGGATGAGGCCAGGAAAAGTGGACATAGCTGGCCCAGATTCCTAACACACACTTGTCTGCATGCTTTTGCATCGTCATATATCTTCTAGGTGACATAAAAATAGAAAAGAGGATGTTCTTTCTGGAAAATAAGCGGCGACATTGTAGGTCCTATGACCGGCGTGCTCTTCTTCCAGCTGTGCAACAAGAGCAGGAGTTCTATGAGCAGAAAATCAAAGAGATGGCAGAGATAGGAAGATGTGCTCTGGTCTTGGGATGTGTTTCTGGGATTCTAGTCTGCTCTCAGGGTTTAGTTAGTACAAAACTGTCTTTTAAGATTTCCCTTTTCTTTAGAGAGTGATTAACTTGGATATATAACAACATTTTTTAAATTAAAAAAAATACTGGGTTTTGTCATAATACTTATGTTTGTGGTTTCATAAATCAGATTTATGTTAGAAAATAGAAAATTTTAATTGTAGCTTTGTGTATCTCTTTCACCTCCTCCCTCAACCTCTAATGGAGAAAAACCAGAAAGAGATTCCATTTCTCTCTTAAATTTTTCTAAATATAGGATCAAATGTGCAAGTCAGCTGGAATGTATATATTGGTTGTTTAATAAGTATCTTCTAGACCAGTGGCTCTCAAAGTGTGACCCAGAGATCCCTGGGTTCCTCAAGACTCTTGGAGGTCTGGGAGGTCAAACCTCTCTTAACTATGCAAGACATTACAGTGACCCTTAAACAACATGAGGGTTAGGAGTGCTATCCCCCTGTGCAGTTGAAAGTCTGCATATATTGTTTGACTGCCCCAAAACTTAACTTCGAACAGCCTACTGTTGACAGGAAGCCTTACCCATATAACAGTCAATGAACATACTTGGTATGTTTTGTGTATTACAGGCTGTATTCTTACATTAAGATAAGCTAGAGAAAAAAACGTTATTAGGAAAATATACTTACTGTTCATTAAATGGAAGAGTGGATCAGCATGAGAAGGTCTTTATCCTCATGGTCTTCACGTTGAGAAGGCTGAGAAGGAGGGGTATGTTGGTTTTGCTGTCTCAGGGTGGCAGAAGCAGAAGAAAATCAGCACATAAGTGGGTCCCCGTAGTTCACACCTGTGTTGATCAAGGAAAACTATTTGCTTTTTCTCCGTATTGAATCTGTACCAGCAGAACAAAAGCAGTTTTCCCTTGGTGTGTATCAGTCCAGTGGCACAGAGCCATCCTCATAATCAGTTTTCTTCACCACCATGCTCTTACATTTTTAAGACATACCAGTTTCACCTAAAAATGTCTTTGATAGGCCAGGCAGGGTAGCTCACACCTATAAGGTCCCAGGCATGCTTTGGGAGGCCGAGGAGCGCAGATCACGAGGTCAGGAGTTTAAGACCAGTCTGGCCACCATGGTGAAACCCCGTTTATACCAAAAATACAAAAAAATTAGGAGGACGCCTGTAATCCCAGGTACTCAGGAGGCTGACGTACAAGAATCGCTGAACTTGGGAGGCAGAGGTTGCAGTGAGTCGTGATCAGGCCACAGCAGTCTAGCCGGGGTGGCAGAGCAAGACTCCGTCTTTGGGGGGAAAAATGTCTTTGATAAAGCAGTAAAAATTATTTTACCCAATTTTGACCCTTGAAAACATCTTTTTAATATTCTATGTAATAAAATGAAATGCTTCTGCCACATTCCAGGATATGAAGCTTGTCTTATATCCAAGTACGGAAAAGTGCTTGTGCAACTGAGCCACAAAGCAGCTGCATTGGCCACTTTTTACTTGGAAAAAAGTGACTGACAGCAAAACTATGATTATTCAAAATTAGGTATTTGGCAGGCATTTTCTCAAAAATGAAGTGATCATTTTTGACCAAAATTCTAGATTTTTAAGCCGAAATTAGAATTTTTTTCTTATTTTCATTCATCTGTTACAGAATCACATTTATTAATATCACATATCTTATCAGATAAGTACTTAAAGTATTGGCAGATCAATGGATGTATTTTAATTGATTGTAGTCATTTATTTTTGGTGATGTTCACATTGTCCCATCTCTGGTTAGTGGCTACCCCTTCAAGTTGGTCTCTCTTTACCTGACCCCAGTAGTCTCTGACAACATCCTTGCCTTTGGGCACAGCAAGGTGACCTTGTTTCAACTTCTGCTTTCTCTGACCTGGACTCAACAATTTCTCCAAAGTGCCGCCTTTGCATTTTTTTCCTTTTCTCTTTTGACAGAGGATCCCCATGTGTCACCCAGGCTTGAGTGCAATGACGAAATCATGGCTTATTGCCTCAACCTCCTGGGTTCAAGCAATCCTTCCACCTCAGCCTCTTGAGTAGCTGGGACTACAGGTGTGTGCCACCACACCTGGCTAACTTTTTTGTATTTTTTTGTAGAGCCTGGGTTTCCCCATGTTGTCCAGGCTGGTCTTGAACTTTTGGCCTCAAGCTGTCCTCAGCATCGGCCTCCAAAGTGTTGGGGTTACAGGCATGCACCACCATGCCCTGCCAAATTTATTTTCTTTTCTCTATGCTAAAAATCTTGGTTCTTAATAACATGAATAACATTCTTGTCAGATTATATCTGAGAATATAAAATTAAAATATTTTAAAGTCACTTGAAATAAGTCTTGGTGCTTATGCCATTAACTTGATAAACAAGTTTCTGGCCAGGCACGGTTACATTACGTTACGGCTCACGCATGTAATCCCAGAACCTTGGGAGCCCAAGGCAGGTGATCACTTGAGACCGGGAGTTCAAGATTAGCCTAACCAATATGGCTAGGGGTGCAGGTATCTTGGCCCTGGCATCTTGAAATGTATTATTTCAGAGTCACGCCTTTGATGACCTTGGCAGTGGACCAGAGTAATTTGTTAAGGCCTTTTCACAGCCCACATTAGTGCCAGAATTTCTGCCCTACATTTGATTTTCTTATTATTGGCATTGACAAGGCCCCCTTTTCCAGATAGCCCCATGGGCCTGGACCACAGAGATTGCATCTTGTGAGTCTGTAGAAACAGTCAAGACCTTGGCCTGTCTTAGGTCCAGGGCTCAGGTTCATGCAGATTTTCCTGGTCGTCTGTGCTTGAAGTCCCTGTAAGAGGCTCTGGGTTGGTTTCCTGTAGGTAGAGAGCTTCACGTCCTGCCCTTCACTGGCCTCTTTTCATGAAGTTTCTATCATCTAGACCATGGCTTCCTTTTCTTCTTCAACCACATGTCTGTTATTGAAACTCTGGAAGTAAGTCAGGGGTGATGGCTCATGCCTTTAATCCCAGCACTTTGAGAGGCCAAGGTAGGCGGACTACCTGAAGTCAGGAGTTCAAGACCACGCTGGCCAAGATGGTGAAACCCTACCTCTATGAAAAATACAAAAATTAGCTGGGCATGGTGGCAGTCACCTGTAATCCCAGCTACTTGGGGGGCTGAGGCAGGAGAATCACTTGAACCCAGGAGGCTGAGGTTGCCAGGAGCCAAGATTGCATCACTACACTCCAGCCTGGTGACAGAGCAAGACTCCAACTCAAAAATAAACAAAGGGAGAAATACATAAATTTCTCCCTATATTTAGAATATTTATATATATATATATATACCTATGTTACATATAAATATGACATATTTATAAAGCAATTTATATATTTAATATAGTACTATATTGAATATATATTTTATATACATTATACACACATATGGAAAGGAGTTTATGTGTTTCTCTGCTGTCTGACACTTCCCCGCTTATTCCCAGTTGTTTCAGTCTTTGTCTCTGATTGCTGGAGAGACTATATGTCCTTGGAATTTCCTGGGTGATAGGCATGTCTGTTACTCACAGTGGCTCCCCAGGGTTACACCTGAGTTCATGCCAACCAGATGGCTTGGCAAGGGGTCACACATACCAGATGACCAACCATGTGATTTGAAGGTTGTGACTTCAAGCCACATGGTGTCAGCCCGACTCCCAGAAAGGAACTAGGGGGCTAGAGATGGACTGAGCTGCCTGGCCAGTGACTGAATCAACCCGGCCACTGTAATAAAAGCCCTGGATGTGGAAGCCCAGGGGAGCTTCCTTGGCTGGTGACACACATCAGTGTGCTGAGAGGATGGGGCGTCCTTAGGACACAGAGAGGGCATCTTTGACACCCTCTCAGAGTTTGCGTTTTGTGTCTCTGCTTTTGGCTGGTCTTAACTTTTGCCAGTGTTTTTCTTACATAAAACTGTAATGAAAGTATCAGGCCAGGCACAGTGGCTCATACCTGCAATCTCAGCACTTTGGGAAGCAAAGGTGGGTGGGTCACCTGATGTCAGGAGTTCAAGATCATCCTGGCCAACATGGTGAAACCCTGTCTCTACTAAAAAAAAATAAAAATAAAAAATTCGCTGGGTATGGTGGCATGTGCCTGTAGTTCCAGCTACTCAGGAAGCTGAGACAGGAGAATCACTTAAACCCAGGAGGCAAAGGTTGCAGCGAGCCAAGATAGCATCACTGCACTCCAGCCTAGGAGACAGAGTGAGACTCCATCTCACACAAGAAAAGGAAGTATCATGCTGGGCTGGACACAGTGGCTATGCCTGTACTCCCATCACTTTGGGAGGCTGAGGCGGGCATATCACCTTAAGTCAGGAGTTCGAGACCGGCCTGGCCAACATGTTGAAATCCTGCCTCTACTAAAAGTACAAAAAATAGCCACGTGTGGTGGCACACACTGTAATTCTAGCTACTAGGGAGGTTGAGGCAGAAAAATCACTTGGACCTGGGAGGTAGAGTTTGCACTGAGCTGTGATTGTGCCACTGCACTCCAACCTGGGAGACAGAGTGACACTCTGTCTCAAAAAGGAAAGCAAAAAAACCAAACAAACTCTAGCTTGGGATCAGCCCTCTCTTCTCCTTATTCCTTTTAAAAAAAACTTTAAAAAAAATAGATGTAGATGCCATGTTACCCAGGCTGGTCTCAAGCTCCTGGCCTCAGATGATCCTCCCACTGTGACCCCCAAAAGTGCTGGGATTATAGGTGTGTGCACTGCACCCAGCCTTATGTTTTTTTCTTTCTTTTTTTTTTTTGAGACAGAGTTTGGCTCTTGTTACCCAGGCTGGAGTGCAATGGCGCGATCTCGGCTCACCGCAACCTCCGCCTCCTGGGTTCAGGCAATTCTCCTGCCTCAGCCTCCTGAGAAGCTGAGATTACAGGCATGCGCCACTGTGCCCAGCTAACAGGATTATCCTTCAGAGCTAATAAATATATTCAAGTAACCACAACCCTGTTAATGAAAAATGTCACTTGACAGCAAATATCAATTCAGAGCAATCTGATCACACTTACTGTGAAGATGAGAAAACTTCATGTTTATTAGGTTTCCCAAGAGATGCACTGCACTGTTCCCTTGAAAACACACAGCTCATGGCCTACTTCAAAACACACAGCTCATGGCCTTGTTCAAAACACATATCCTCTTCAAGGTAACGTACAAACATGTCAATACGAGGCAAAAATTAAGTCTGAGTTCTCACATTTCAAAAACATACACTTAACATCAAATAAAAATTTATTTTTACCTGAATTTATGGGAACTATCACATGGCGATAAATGTAATAGATATACTAAGTAGTATAGGTAAAAAGAGTGCTTGCTTCAGTACCACACGCATTAATAGATACAAAGATTTAAAGATAAAAGATTTAGAATAAAAAGAATCCTCTCATAAAAAGGAAACCAAAATTATATTTATGTGTATATAACAGCTATAACACCTATCACACAACTTTATAGGAACAGCATCTATTAAAAAATACCCGTATTTCCAAAGTATTTAAAATAAGTGTAGTAATAATTCTGTGCCCATCTTTTTCAAAATAAACCACTAAATGTATAGTACATATTAGACATATTAGTATATATCTAAGATGTTAAAAATCACAACTAAATACTCAGAATTCAGTAACAAACATTAAACAGCGAATAAAAATTTGTATCACAAGAATTTAGGGGAACTACCACATAGCTATAAATACAATAGATTATCATGTAAGTATCATAGATAAAGAGGCTCCCTTCAGGAGCACATATTATAATAAAACAATTTAATAGAAGATTTAGGATGAAAAGAATTCTTAAAAATGAAAAGAAGATTATATTTATGTATATATAACAGCTGTAACTCTCATCAAAAACTCTACAGGAACAGCATGTTTTCAAAAGTACAACAATTTCCAAACTATTTGAAATAAACATATTAATTATTTGATGGCCAACATTTTACAAAGAAACCACAAAAATGCATATGCATGAAGCTATCTGTTACAATCCTATGGCACTCATATTTTACAAATAAGTCCGTGCCAATCTGAGCCCCTGCACTGTGCCTTCAAATTCTCCTGGACTGGGGCAACCAAGTTTACAGGAAACAGAACCTCCAGGTTCCACCCCAGGGAGGCTGGAACTCAGCAATATAAAAAGGGAGGTGGTGCTGCAGGAAGGAGTGGAATCAGAAACACCCCTGGTTTCTCACTGTCTTCCACAGATTCCTAGAAGTACCGTCTCCCCGCCCCCAACTCCTGGAAGGGCAATCTATTGTCCTTTATTCAGCTCCTTCTAGAACAGTCCAGGCTCTTCTAGATGATCTGCAGAAATGGCTCCTCTCCTTTTTCCTGGTGTCTGTCATTAGCATTGGAATCAACTTCATGCTGAAAATCTGCATTTCCCCTGGGCCTGGTTTTCTGGAAGTGAGAGAGGTGGTCAGGTTTCAAGGAAGCAGTTCTCTAGGAAGGTCATTCACGTCCCATGTCAATTCTAACTAGAGTTCAGAGCAATTGATCAATCCAGTTTCATCTCCTGCCCTTCATTCTCTAGCCTGCTTCTGAACCGTGCTGTTCAATTGTGATACGCACACTTTGGTGACCCTGACTCCAAAACTCACTTATTACACCCAAGGCCATCCCCAGTTATCTATTTCCTTGCCAGGACTTCGAGTCGGTCTGCCCAGGGAGTAAGGAACCCTCAGACAATGTGGCTTTAGACTTCATCACATGTGGGGCTTTTCATGTCACTTAAGATCTAAACTGCTAACCACGCTAGATACGTTTCTAATGTGACAACATCACAAACCAGGAGTCCCGGAGCCTAATCCATAGTCCTACTTCCTAATGTTGAAGTCTCATGCTGAGTCCTCAACGTGGTTAGCTGCACAAGATGTAAACCGAATCTTCACTGAATCCTTGACCCACATAGGTAATTCAAATGTGTCAATCCTAATGAACTTCCTGGAACTCAGTATTTCTGATGAATTTTGAGACAGGGTCTCACTGTGTCAACCAGGCTGGATGGAGTACAGTGGCAGGATCAGGTCTCTCCCTCAGCCCCAGTGTCCCAGGCTTCAGCGATCCTCCCTCCTCAACCTCCCGAGTAGTTGGGAATAGAGATGCCTCCCATATCATCCAGCTAATTTGTGAATTTTTGTGGAGAGTGAATCTCGCCAAGTTGCCCATGCTTGAAGCTACATCAAGCAATTGAGTTCCTTGGATTTTCTAAATAGACACAAAATTCTGCCTTGACTCCGGGGGATGCAGACATACCTTCTCTCAGGCCGATGACCTCAGGCCTCCACGGTCCTGTAGCTCTAAGAAAAGAGGGCACGATTTCGTGCCCATACCCAGTGCTCTGGGTCATAAGCCTGGATCTGCAATAACAAACGCCCCTTGAGAACATGGGGACCCTCCAGGATACCCCTCCATCCCCTCTTCCAGCCTCCAACCTCCTGATGCCTCCCCATCTCCCCATAGCGCACCCACCTCTTTCAGCTCCTCCAGGGAAACTCAAGCCCTGCAGCGCATGGAACAGAAGAACTGGAACTGAAGCTTCTGGAATAAGCATCGCTGGGAGCGGTCCTTCCCATACAGAAAGTTGAAGATGGCTTGTTTGGGGCCCTGGCTGTCCTCCTCCATGTCACTGGCCAGGTAGCTGGGGGCAGAAATCAGACTGCTGCTCAGGGGCACCACCGGGAAAGTCCTCTGGCTGAGGTCAGCTTCCCAGAGAGGAGGGCGGAGGACCTTAGCTCAGGACTGGCACCCACCCTGCAGAGAGCCATGCCTTCCTCAGGAGGGCCCTGCTGGACAGATGTCTACTGAAGGGCGCCCCTCACACCTTCGGGATGGAGACAAAAAGCCAACTGGTGGCCAAGAGTGGTGGCTCAGGCCTGGAATCCCAGCACTTTGGGAGGCTGAAGTGGGTGGATGACTTGAGGCCAGGAGTTTGAGACCAACCTGTTGAACATGGCGAAACCCCATCTCTACTAAAAATATGAAAATTTCCTGGTGTGGTGGCACACACCTTAGTCCTAGCTACTCCAGAGGCTGAGGCACAAGAATTACATGAACCCAGGAGGCTGAGGTTGTAGTGAGCTGAGATAGGTCTGCTGCATTGTAGCCTGGGAGACAGAGCGAGACTCTCTCTCAATAAATAAATAGGATGGGAATGGCGGCTTATGCCTGTAATTCCAGCAATTTGGGAGGCTGAGGCGGGTGGATCACCAGGTCAGGCGATTGAGACCACCCTGGTTAACACAGCAAAACACCGTCATGTCTACTAAAAATACAAAACATTAGCTGGGCGTCATGGCATGGGCCTGTAGTCCCAGCTACTCAGAAAGCTGAGGCAAGAGAATTACTTGAACCTGGGAGGCAGAGGTTGCAGTGAGCCAAGTTGGTGCCATTGTACTCCAACCTGGTTGACAGAGCAAGGCTCCATCTCAAAAATTATATATATATATATACACATATATACATACATATATATATACATACATATATATATATATACATATATACATACATATATATACATACGTACATATATACATACACATACATATATATATACACATACATATATATATACATACATATATATATGTATATGTACAAAATTTAATAAATATGTAAGTAATTGTCCAAGTGTGATAGCACAGCCCTATAGTCTGAGATAATCAGGAGGCTGAGGTGGGAGCTTGAATTCTGGAGTGGGAGTCTGCATTGAGCCGAGATGGAGACACTGCCCTCCAGCCTGGGCAACAGAGCAAAACTCTGTCTCAGAATAAAATAAGACTGTGGAGCATCGGGTGGGAGCTGGTGGAGAAGAGGGGTAGGAAACTGTGGGTGTGGAAGCTGTGCCCTCCCCCAGGCTCTGTGTTGGAACAGGAACACAGTTTCGTGGAGAAAGACCTTATCTTGTTGGATACCCTCAGATCTTTGTCCCAGGCCAGGAATCTTTTCACGATAGGATCCTCTGTGATTAGAGAGCAGATGTTAGCATGAGAAGCAGAAAGGAGTTTCTATGGGAGAAACAGGGCAGCCAGGAGAACTGTGCCTCCCTGGGAAAAGTCTCAGGATAGTGGCCTCGGGTAACGTGGATGGGAGAGGAGAGAATGACTTTCACTGGGCAAGGGAGAGAGGCTCCCACTCTGAGACTGCCCTGAGAAGAGGCTGAAGGAGGACCTGGGTGTGAGAATCTACTGGCTAGAGAGCTGGGAAGAAGCCAGGATGCCCTCACCGCTGACACACAGTGTCTCTTTTTTGAAAGAACGGGATTGGTGGTGCTTTCTGGGGTGTCCTGCTACCAAGCAGCCTGTTGAAGGCCTGGTGGTGCTCAGGGAGCACGGGTGACACTCGTCTTCACTTCATTTTCATTTTGAGCCCCTGAAGTGTCTCCAGCACCCAGGTCTCCTCAGGCTTGGGGGGGGTGCACTCCTTCTCTGTCTCCTCCTCGGGATCCTCCTCAGATTCATCTGACCACTCCCTCTTCCTTTTACAGCAAAGGATCCATTACGGGAAAGCAGGCCATCTCCTAATGCTTCTGCAATTGATCACCATAGACCCTGACCCAAAACCCCAAAGCACTCTCCACCCTCCCCAGCCCCGCAGACTCTTGACTTTCCCTTGCTGAACCCCATGTGCCTCTTCTCCTCTTCTTCATTTTTCATCTCTCTGTCCTCAGAACACTTCATTTCCTTCTCTGGTCCCTGGCTCTCTGGGCCAACCTTTTTTTTTTTTTTTTTTTGAGACCGTCTTGCTTTGCCACCCAGGCTCCATGGCCAATTGTTGTGGTGTAGTCTCCTCTTGCTGCAACCTCCGTCTCCAGGGTTCCAGTGATTCTTCAGCCTCCCAAGTAGCTGGGATTACAGGTGCCCACCATAACACCTGGCTCATTTTTGTGCTTTTAGTAGAGACGGGGTTTTACCATGTTGGCCAGGCTGGTCTCATACTCCTGGCCTCAAGGAGTACTCAAGGCAGAAGTGATCCTTCTGCCTTGGCTTCCCAAAGTCCTGGGGTTACAGGTGTGGGCCACTCCACCCAGCCGTAGTCCCTTTTTTCTTCCCCCACACACTCCCTCAGATGTTCCTTCCTTCCTGACTCTTGGGTCTTTCTTTCTTCCTTTCTTTTTCTTCTTCTTTTTTTTTTTTTTTTTGGAGACAGCGTCCCACTCTCTCAACTAGACTGGAATGCCGAGATGCAATCTCAGTTCACCATAACCTCTGCTTCCCAGGCTCAAGAATTCTCCTGCCTCAGCCTTCCAAGTAGCTAGGATTACAGGCATGCACCAATACTGCCTGGGTAATTTTTGTTATTTTAGTAGAGACAGGGTTTCACCGTTTTGGCAGACTCATCTCGAACTCTTGACCTCAGGTGATCCAACTGCCATGACCTCCCAAAATGCTGGGATTACAAGCAGAAGCCATCGTGCCCAGCCCCCTCTCTTCTTCTTGGTCAATCCTCTGCCATCTCTCCTTCCTCCAGTCCCCTCGCCTGATGGTCCTGGCACTTCGTTGTCCACCACCTCCGGGAGGAGTACCCTAAGGTGCTAGGCTGGGGGGCTCCTCTCCTCAACCTGGGGCTGAGGTTGACAGCTGGCCATGATCTCTTCCAAACTCTGTTCCCTCCCATGAAACCTGGACCCCGTTCTGTTCAAAGCCTTCATCCAGTCTGTACTAGGACCCTGAGGAGGGCATTGTCTAGTCTCAAGGCTGGGGAGAAGTCGGGTATGGAAAACAGCTCTGAGAAGATGCTGTTGTCCACCTGAGCTCCCAAGCACCCACGGAGGTCAGTCCTTCCAGTCAGGAAGTTTGGAATTGCAGATGTGTTTGGTCATTCCAACCTGGCCAACTGTTTGAAGAAAAACATAGAGGTGAGGCACGGTGGCTCACACCTGTCATCCCAGCACTTTGGGAAGCCGAGGAAGGGAGATCATGAGGTCAGGAGTTGGAGACCATCCTGGCTAACACAGTGAAACCTCATCTCTACTAAAAATACAAAAAATTAGCCAGGCATGGTGGTGCTGTCCTTTAATCCCAGCCATTCGAGAGGCTGAGGCAGAAGAATCGCTTCCACCTGGGAGGCAGAGGTTGCAGTGAGCCGAGATTGCGCCATTGCACTCTAGCCTGGGCGATAGGGCAGGCTCCTTCTCAAATGAATGAATGAGAAAAGTCATCAAGGGACATTAAGTTTCAGGACAGCTAAACTGCTTTCTTTATTTTTTTGATTTTGTTTTCCTTTCTTTTATTGTTATTTATTTTTTGGAGACAGACTCTCACTCTGATGCTCAGGATAGAATGCAGTGGCGCAATCTTGGCTCACTTGCAACTTCTGCCTCCTGGGTTTAAGCAATTCTCTTGTCTCAGCCTTCTGAGTAGCTGGGAACACAGGCATGCACCACCATGCCCATCTCATTTTGTGTTTTCAGTAGAGACTGGGTTTCACCATGGTAGTCAGGCTGGTCTCGAATTCCTGACCTCAGATAATCTACCCACCTTGGCCTATCAAAGTGCTGGGATTACAGGCATGAGCTTCTGCACCTGGACTTGGTTTTTCTTCTGAGACAGGGTTTTGCTCTGTCACCCAGGCTGGAGTGCAGTGGTGCAGCCATAGCTCACTGCAGCCTCAAAGTCCTGAGTTCAAGTGATGTTCTTGCCACAGCCTCCCAATATGCTGGGATCTCAGGCATGAGCCACCATGCCTGGCCTGAAAGCAAGCTTTCTTATCCCTATCACTGACCTTTATCAAGTCTAGTCAAATCATCTGTGGCCTCCCAAGTGTCCCTCAGTAGTGATGCTTTGGATCCTCTGAGTCCTCCCACATGGAAAGCTTACCCACTGGGGTGCATTTCTCATTGAGAAAGCATGGTTATGGAAACTGTCCTCTTTTTTACAAGAACAGGATTGGAGGTGCTTTCTGGGGTGTCCTCCTACCAGGCAGCACGGGTGACACTCGCCGTCTCTTTATTCTCATCTTGAGCCCACACAGGGTGTCTAGCACCGGGGTCTCCTCAGGCTCAGGGGTGCACTCCTTCTCTGTCTTCTCCTCCAGCTCCTCCTCCGATTCGTCCGACCAGTCCCTCTTCTTTTGCCAAGAAAGGAAACTAGGCGGGCTGGAATCTACCCAAGGAGATGAGTAAAGAAAGCAGGTCACTGTGTAATACTTCTGCAATTGATCACCTTAGACCCTGACCCAAAACCCCAATGCACTCTCCATCCTCCCCAGCCCCGCAGACTGTTGGCTTCTGTGAGCCATTTGTCCATCTTTCTCCCTTGATGAACCCCATGTGTCTCTCCTCTCAGCTCACTGGAACCTCCGCCTTCCAGACTTAAGCGCTTCTCCTGCCTCAGCCTCCTGAGTAGCTGGGATTACAGATGTGCAGCAGTATTACCAGGATTATGTTTGTATTTTTAGAAGAGATAGGGTTCCATCGTGTTGGCCGTGCTGGATTCAAACTCCTGACCTCAGGTGATCTACCTACCTCAGCTTCCCAAAGTGCTGGGATTACAGGTGTGAGCCACTGTGCCCGGCCCCCTTCCTTCTTCTTAGTCAATCCTCTCCCATCTTTTCTTCCTCCAGTCCCCTCGCCTGATGGTCCTGGCACTTCATCTTCTACCACCTCCAACAGGGAGCACCTCAAGGTGCTAGGCTGGGGGCTCCTCTCCTCAACCTGTGGCTGCGGTTGACATCTAGCCATGATCTCTCCCAAACTCTGTTCCCTCCCATGGAACCTAGTTCCTGTTCTATCCAAAGCCTTCTTCCAGACTCGACTAGGACCCAGAAGAGTGCATTTCGTATTCTCAAGGCTGGGTAGCAGTCGGGAGTGGAGAACAGCTCTGAGAAGATGCTATCATCCACCTGAGCTCCCAAGCGCCAACAAAGTTCAGTCCAATCAGGAAGAATGGAATCTCTCATGTCACTGGTTATTCCAACCTGGCATCCCGTTTGAAGACAAACATATTAGGTGGGTATGGTGGCCCATGTCTGTAATCCCAGCACTTTTGGATGTCGAGGCGAGCATGAGGTCAGGAGTTCAAGGCCATTCTGGCTACCACAGTGAAACCTCGTCTCTACTAAAAATATAAAAAATTAGCAGGCATGGTGTGATCCTGGCTTGTAATCCCAGCTACTCGGGAAGCTTAGGCAGGATAATTGCTTATCCAGGAGGCGGAGGTTGTAGTGAGTCAAGATCACGCCATTGCAGTCCAGCTTGGGTGATAGGGCAAGACTCTGTCTCTAAAAAGCAAATAAAGTCAGCAAGAGACATTAAGTGTGCACAGCTTAAACTGCTTTCTGTGTTTTTTTTTTAATTTAATTTTTATTTTTATTTAATTTTGGAGACAGTCTCACTTTGTCACCCAGGCTGGAATGCAGTGGTGCCATGTTGGCTCATTTGCAGCCTCTGCCTCCCTGGTTGAAGTGATTCTCCTGCCTCAGCCTCCCGAGTAGCTACGATTATAGGCTTGCGCCACCACAGCTGTCTAATTTTTTATGTTGAGTAGAGACAGGGTTTCACCATGTTGGTCAGGCTGGTCTCCAACTCCTGACCTCAGGTGATCTACCCACCTTGGCCTCCCAAAGTGCTGGGATTACAGGCATGAGCTACCTTGCCTGGCCTTTGTTGTTCTTGTGAGACAGGGTTTTGTACTGTCATGCAAGCTGGAGTGCAGTGGTGCAGTCACAGCTCATTGCAGCCTCCAAGTCCTGAGTTCAAGCGATGCTCTTGCCTCAGTCTCCCAATGTGCTGGGATCTCAGGCATGAGCCACAACGCCTAGCCTGAAACCAAACTTTCTTATCCCAATCACAGAACCTTATCAAGTCTAGCCGAGTCCTCTATGGCCTGCTAAGCATACCTTATAAGTGAAGCTTAGGAATGTCAAGTCCTCCTGCATGGAGAGCTCACCCACTGTGGGGCATATTTTTCCCATGTGACAAGTATAGTTATGGGAAGCTTCTTTTTAAAAGAACAGGATTGGAGGTGCTCTCTGGGGTGTCCTCTTACCAGGCAGCCTGTTGAAAGCCTTGTAGTGCTCAGGGAGCACGGGTGACACACACTCTCGCTTTAACTTCATCTTGAGCCCACACAGGGTGTCTAGCACCCAGGTCTCCTCAGGCTTCTTCTCTGTCTCCTCCTTGGGCTCCTCCTCAGATTTGTCCAACCACTCCCTCTTCATGTTCCAGTAAAGGAACTTACTCGGGGTGCCGGGATCTACCCAAGGGACTGAGTAAAGAAAGCAGGCCACCGTGTAATTAATGATTCTGCAGTTGATCACCTTAGACCCTGACCCAAAACCCCAAACCGCTCTCCATCCTCCCAGCCCCTCAGGCTGCTGGCTTCTCCCTTGCCGAACCCCATGTGCCTCTCCTCCTCCCCATTCTTCCATTTCTCCTCAGAATGCTTCCTCATTTCCTTCCCTGGTCCCTGGCTCTCTGAGTCCCTCATTTTTTTTTTTTTAAAACAGAGTCTTGCTTTGTCACCCAAGCAGGAGTGTAGTGGTGCCTTTTTAGCTCACTGCAGCCTTCATCTCCTGGGTTTCAGTGATTCTCCTGCCTCAGTCTCCCAAGTAGCTTGGCTTACAGATGCCCACTATAACACCTAGATTGTTTTTGTATTTTTTGTAGAGACCGGATTTTAAGATGTTGGCCAGGCTGTCTCAAACTCCTGTTTTTAAGTGATCCGCCTGCCTCAGCTCCCCAGCATGCTGGGATTAGAGGTGTGAGCCACTGGGCCTGGCCTGAGTCCCTCCTTTCTTTTCACACACCCTCCTCAGGAGCTTCTTCCTGACTTGTGGGCCCTTTTTTTTTTTGAAACAGGGTCAGGCCGGCTGCGGTGTCTCAAGCCTGTAATCCCAGCACTTTGAGAGGCCGAGGCGGGTGGATCATGAGGTCAAGAGATCAAGACCATCCTGGTCAACATGGTAAAACCCCGTCTCTACTAAAAATACAAATAATTAGCTGGACATGGTGATTCGTGCCTGTAATCCCAGCTACTCCGGAGGATGAGGCCGGAGAATTGCCTGAACCCAGGAGGCGGAGGTTGCAGTGAGTCGAGATCGCACCATTGTACTCCACTACCATTCAGCTAATGTTTGTATTTTAGTAGAGACAAGGTTTCGCCATACTGGCCAGGCTTATCTCTGACTCCTGACCTCAGGTGATCCACCCGCCTCATCTTCCCATAATGTTGGTATTATAGGTGTGAGCCACCTCGCCCAGCCCCCTTCCTTCTTCTTAGTCAATCCTCTCCCATCTCTTCTTCCTCCAGTCCCCTCACCTGATGGTCCTGGCACTTCATCATCTGTCACTTCCAGGATGGAGTACCCCGAGGTGCTAGGCTGGGGGCTCCTCTCCTCAAGCTGCGGCTGCAGTTGACAGCTGGCCATGGTGTCGCCCAAACTGTGTTCCCTCTTACGGAACCTGTTTTCTGTTCTGTCCAAAGCCTTCTTCCAAACTCTTATCAGGACCAGTAAAAGTGCGTTATCTATTCTCAAGGCTGGGGAGAAGTCAGGAGTGGAGAACCGCTCTGAGAAGATACTGTTGTGTACCTGGGTTTCCGAGCACCCACTGAGTGTGGTCCAATCAGGAAGGTTGGAACTCTTATGTCATCGGTCATTCCAACTGGGCAACTAGTTTGAAGAACAACACATGTAACTGCCAGGCTGGTCTCTTTTCCTGGAGATCCAGGGTCAATAGTGTCTGGATCTCCTGTGGTCAGTGGTGTCTCCTGCCACTGTCCCAACCTCAGACCATTATCCAAAAGCATCTTCACGGTCTCCGCATCCCTCTGTTCCCTGTCCCAGCTCACGCCTCTAATCCCAGCACTCTGGGAGACTGAGGCAGGCCTATCACGAGACCATCCAGCCCAAGATGATGAAACCCTGTCTGTACCAAAAATACAAAATTAGCTGGGCATGGTGGCGTGCGCCTGTAGTCACAGCTACTTGGGCGGCTGTGGCAGGAGAATAACTTGAACCTGGGAGACGGAGGTTGCAGTGAGCTGAGATCCTGCCACCACTGCATTCCAGTCTGGTGACAGAGTGAGACTCTGTCTTAAACAAACAATAAAAACAAGGTTGTGTTAAAGATGTAGAGGACCTTTGTGACCTGACCAAGGATAAAGAAGTTTAGCAGCCTTCCGCCAGGCAGCAGCAGCCTTAAATCCCAGCTCTTGGAGGCCGAGGTCAGGAATTCAAGACCACCCTGACAACATTGTGAAACCGTGTCTCTAGTAAAAATACAAAAATTAGCTTGGTGTGGTGGTGGTAGCCTATGATCCCAGCTACTCAGGAGGCTGAGGGAGGAGAATCACTTGAACCTGGGAAGTAGAGGTTGCGGTGGGCTGAGCTTGTGCCACCATTGTACACCAGCCTTTGGCGGCAAGAGCAAAACTCCATCTCAAAAAGAAAAAAAAGTTTGGCAACCTCCTTGGATTCCCACGAAAACCCAGATTCCCGCCAACACCCAGCTGTCTGTGGTGACCAACTGCCTCCTAACCTCAGCCCTCTCTTTGTTCCCCTTTCCCCAATATCAAAGGATACTTGAGATTCACGCCTTTTTTTAAAGGTTATTTTTATTTTTTTCTGGCTCTATCACTCAGGCTAGAATACAATGGTGTGATCAAAGGTCACTGCAACTTCTGCCTCTCAGACTCAAGTGATCCTCCTGCCTACGCCTCCCGAGTAGCTGGGACCACAGGTACACGCCACTGCGCCCAGCTAAGTTTTGTTTTGTTTTGTTTTTGGTAGAGGCAAGGTTCCTCCATGTTGCCCAGGCTGGTCTCAAGACTAATGTGCTCACATAATCCTCCCAGTTTGGCCTCCCAAAATGTTGGGATTACAGGCCTCCACCCCTGGCCTCTATATTAATGCCTGATTTTTTTGGGGGGGAGGGGAGGGTGGTTTGTTTGTTTTGAGATGAAGTCTTGCTCTTTTACCCAGGCTGGAGTACAGTGGTGCAGTGGCATAATCTCTGCTCACTGCAACCTCCCCATCCCCGGTTCAAGCGATTCTCCTGCCTCAGCCTCCTAAGTAGCTGGAATTACAGGTGTGGGCCACCATGCCTAGCTAATTTTTGTTTTTTTAGTAGAGACTTGGTTTCCCCATGTTGTCCAGGCTGCTCTCGAACTCCAAATCTTGTGATCTGTCTGCCTGAGATTCATGTTTTTTAAGATGGCTAGGTAGGACATCCACCTATCATGTTCTTGGTTTGCTGGCTCTCCAAAATGAAGTCACTTTTCTTTCTCTAGATTTTTTGGAGGCAGTGCAGTGAGCAGAATGATTTGGACTCGGTTCCATTCTGGCCCACAGCACCCAACACCCCTGCAGCAATGTGCTGAGCTTCCTGGCAGGGGAGAAAGGGAATGTCCTTTTGGCTCCAGGAGGCACCAGGGCAGGGTCAGGTGTTTCCCACACCATCCATGTGGCAGTGACGGGTGCTGAGTCTGGAGAGGTGAACAGCAGTCATCACCTAACCATGACCTAGAATATGAGTGTTTAAGGACAGACGAGAAAATGACATCAGAGAAAGGTTACCTAACTTGCCAGGCACACAGACATTCCTTGCAAATGTATCCATGCAAATCTATGCTCATCCCCAGGGAAAATGTACTACTGGATTCCATGGGGTTTAATTTTTGCCTGTCTTTAAGAGGACATACCTTTCAGGTGTGTTTGTTCACAGTATTTTACATTGTCATTTTCTTTTAAAAATCCTTTTGGGATTTGTGTAAGAATGGCATAATGGATCTGTCATTCATGTATTCTTTGAGAGTTCATTTTTACGGTAAAATATATTGTGCTCATTATCCCGTCTGCTTTATTTGTTTATTCATTTAGAGGCAGAGTTTCGAAATAAATAATAATTCAGGTCTCCATCGCATCACTGGAATCCACTGTCAAATGCTCCCTGCTGGAGTCTCGTGGAGCCTGTCCCCAAGCCAGGGGGCTTCCTAGTGCCGCCCGAACGTCTCTCCAAAGCGGCACAGTTCTGAACCCCCACTGCCCACCTGAACAGCTTCACTAGCTGATGTCTTTTGAAATCGAGGCCAGGTCCACAGTGCCAATTCCACCCTCTCTACAGCCAAACCGGCTAACCATCCTGGTGTTTCCTGGCCTGGTTTCACTACTCCTTCGAAATGCCCACCACTTGACTTTGCATGTGTGTTTTCTGTCTGAGTCCTGCACATGTGTGGTTCTGAAGGGAAACACCCATTTCTTGACATCAGTTCACCCCACAGCCTCTGTGATGCCTTCCCTCATCTTCCCACCTCTGCATGCCCATAGCACACCAGTGACATCCTATTATAATGTACATTGGGATGAGGTTATTTGCCCTGATTTCTCCCAGTCCCATTAGACTAGATGCCTGTAGAAGGCAGGATTTTGGCAATATATTCTATTTATTTTATCTTTGGGGAACAGAGACTTGCCCTGTCCCCCAAGCTGGAGTGCAGTGGTGAGATCATAGCTCACTGCAGCCTCCATCTCCAAGGCTGGAGTGCAATGGTGCGATCTCACTGCAACCTCCACCTCCCAGGTTCAAGCCATTCTGCTGCCTCAGCCTCCTGAGTAGCTGGGATTACAGGTGTGTGCCACTGCATCTGGCTACTTTTTTTTTTTTTTTTTAATAGAGACAGGAGTTCACCATGTTGGCCAGGATGGTCTCGATCTCTTGACCTCAGGAGATCCACTCACCTCTGCCTTCCAAAGTGTTGGGATTACAGGTGTGAGCCACTGTGCCTGGCCTGCAATATTATATGTAGAAACATATTTATTTTACTTTTACAAACTTCTTGGTTATTGCTATTTGGACTGCATGGATTTCCTTCCTCTGTTTTTCCCTTCCTCTTCTTTCTCCCTCCCTCCCTCCCTTCCTTCTTTCTTCCCAAATTTTAACTTTGTCTTATTTGTCTCTCTCTGTTGCCCAGGCTGGAGTGCTGTGGCACCATCTCAGTTCACTGCACCTCTGCCTCTTACGTTCAAGCGGTTCTTGTGCCTCAGCCTCCAGATTAACTGGGACAAAAGGATACACCACAATGCCCAGCTAATTTTTGTATTTGTAGTAGAGACCGGGTTTTCCTATGTTACCCAGGGTGGTCTCAAACTCCTGGGCTCAAGCAGTCTGCCCGCCTCAGCCTCCCAAGGTGGTGAAACTACAGATGTGAGCCACAGTGTCTGGCCCTCACGGTATGGATTTTCTAAAAAGAAAAAAAGAATTATATTAAATTTGTCTTATTTGCCAAAAGGGAAAGTAACCTTTTCTCCTCTCCTTTTTAAAGGGTATTTTTGGCCAGGTGCAGTGGCTCACACCTGTAATCTCAGCCCTTTGGGGGGCCAAGGCAGGAGGACCACCTGAGGTCAGGAGTTTGAGACCAGCGTGGCCAACATGGTGAAACCCCAACTCTACTAAAAATACAAAAATTAGCTGGGCATGGTGGCAGGTGCCTGTAATCGCAGCTACTCAGGAGGCTGAGACAAAAGAATCACTTGAACCTGGGAGGCAGAGGTTGCAGTGAGCTGAGATCCCACCATTGCACTCCAGCCTGGGCAACGAGTGAAATTTCGTCTTAAAAAAAGAAAGAAGAATAATATTACCCAGAACTCTACTTCCTGAAGAGGATGAGGTAAAAGCAGAAAAAGAAAATTGCATTTTAACGGAAAATGAAGCATATTTGGAAGACCATGATTTTGAGTTCGACTTTGTTCATTATATTTAAGGTATTTTATACCACTTAAAAAAATTATAGATAATTGATGCATGTTATGTTCTGTCTGGTGGAAATTGGTTGACTAACCCCAATCCCCACCAGAGAAAATTCAGTTCTCACAGCATTTCTCCATTTACATAATCATCTCAATATTCCTGATCTGTAAATATGTCTGTTTCTGAGATTTTCTGTCTCTTTCTCTTTTTTTTTCTTCTTTTCAGACAGGGTCTGGCTCTATGGCCCATGTTAGAGTTCAGTGGCAAGATCTTGGCTTAGTAGTTCAAGGAATTCTGTCTCAGCCTCCCAAGTAGCACGATGGCACAGAGCTTTGGACAGATCATATCAGACACGTGGGGCCCATGAGGGCCACCTTTGGCTGTGTGGCAGGTGTAAGAAAGCGCATTAACCCCCAGTCAGCCAGAGCCACTGCACAACACCCTGCCAGCCCATGGCCACCTCCCACGTGGCTGCAGCTGTGGCCAATAGTTCACGGTGGCCTAACCAGAAGCGTGGTGTCGTGGAGGCTTCCGGGAGTTGTAGTCTGTGATAGTTCACGGTGGCCTAACCAGAAGCGTGGCGTTGTGGAGGCTTCCGGGAGTTGTAGTCTGTGTGTGTGTGGGGGGGGGGGGTGGCGGTGGGGGTGTGGGGTCCCTTACACAGAGTTTTTCAGGTGTGGGACTATGATGTGGGCATTTCCGGACTCCGGGCTGTTCCCACGGTGACTGGCACCTCGGACACAAGTGGGAGGGGCGGTGCCCTGGCTCCAGGGCGTGGCCGGCACCCACTTGCTGCAGAACCCGCACTGCACTGGGGTCCTGGGAGTGGCTCCTCCTGACGTCTCCCCTGGGTGTTGGATGCTGCTGAGTTGGGCTGGTGGACTTGACAATTAGTGGGTCCCAAGCAGCGGCTGGTCCCTCATCTCACTGCCCCTCTCCGCCCTGTAGCTCTGCCTCCTTGGTCCCCAGTGTTGCCTGGAAGCTGGCACAGGGCACCTGCTGCTGTGACCACCTGGACGCAGGTGAGCTGGGGGCTTGTTCTCTGCACAGGGGACGCCGCTCTTCCCTAAGAGTGGGTTTGTTCCCCTCCCTTCCCCTGGAGCTTCTCTGCCCATCCAGGCCCTTCAACTCCACTGTACTCCAGAGCGTGGGTCTCTAGGGGGAAGACGAGGTGCTGTTGGGGAAAGTCCCCATCTCTTGTGGGGGGGGAAGGTAACCCCCTTCTTTCTCTTCAGTCTGGCTCATGCAGACCCCCATCGCAGCCAGTGGTGGGCACTTAGCTAGGAGGGAAACGAAGGCAGGATGTGGAGTGGTTGTTATTTCAGGCATCTGAGCTCATTCAAAACATCTACTGAGTGGCTGGGTCCGATCTTGGGGAGCACAGAGCTGGGGCTCCTCCTTGGCTTCAGTCCTACAGAGGTGTTGGTCACATTAACAGGTGGCAGTGATCCAGGGGTAGGCCCCCTGATAGTTACCCCAACTATCAGGATCCATGAACACTCAGGTGAGGGAGGGTCAGTTTCAACTGGGGAAGGGGTGACTTCAGGCCAGACTTAAAGAAAAATAATATCTTGCATGTGAAAGGGCGAAAGGGTCTTCCAGGACCAGGGAGGAGCTTTTGTAAGGGGTAATGATGAGTGGTACTGAGGACTTGGCACAGGGGAGGCTCCTAGGGCGGTGAGGCTGGGGGCGGGGTGGGGGCTGACTAGCAGGGTCCAAGGCTGGGATCTCCCTCTTGCTGCAGCTGCAAATGCAGTTCTTCAAGGCAGAGGCAGGGTCATATTTGGGTGTTGGCCAGAGTATCCCTGCAGGAAGTAGAGTTAAGAGAACTGGACTGAGGGTGTGAGAAAATTGAGGAGGGAGATGAGAGACGGCAGATGAAAGGCGGGACTGTGCGAGCACCAGTGTTACAGGCTGGTGGAGAAGGAGGTGGCTGCGCCAGTTTTATGTAGACTGTCCTTTTCCAGCGCTTGGTGAAGAAGTGTGAGCAACACTCATGGTGGTAGGATGGGATGGTGTTGGAGGAGGATGTCTGTCTTGGATCTTTTGTTGTTTAAGATGAAACTGACTTGAGTTTGGAAAGAATGAAACTGGTACTATGGTTTTAAATATTGATAAGGCCAAATGTTTTTGTTGTTGTTTTTCTATCATGACTTGCACTTGGGTCTTATTGAAGGAAGTTTTTCCTATGACATGTCCATAATTCTTTCTTGCTATTTTTGATTAGTAATATTAGAAGAGATATAAATACATAGCAAAGTAAAAGAAAAAGAAGCTTCACACTCATGAACTAAATTGAGCAGATGTCAAAAGTTTACTTCATCCTGAGCCCAATGGATGTGAAAAACAAAAGTTTGCTGGGTTCAGATTTTCTTTCTTTTTTTTTTTTTCTGTATAATCAGTGATTTTATTTATTTTTTTAATTGCATTTTAGGTTTTGGGGTACATGTGGAGACCATGCAAGATTGTTGCATAGGTACACACATGGCAGTGTGATTTGCTGCCTTCCTTCCCATCACCTGTATGTGGCATTTCTCCCCATGCTATCTCTCCCCAACTCCCCACCCCACATTATCCCTCTTCTTTTTTTTCTTTTTTGAGATGGAGATTTACTCTGTTGCCCAGGTCAGAGTACAGTGGTGCAATCTTGGCTCACTGCAACCTCCGTCTCCCAGGTTCAAGCAGTTCTCTTGCCTCAGCCTCCCAAGTAGCTGGGATTACAGGTGTGCAGTACCACACCCAGCTAATTTTTTAAAATTTTTCTTTTGGTAGAGACGGGGTTTCACCATGTTGGTCAGGCTGGTCTCGAACTCCTGACCTTAAGTGATCCACCTGCCTCAGCCTCCCAAAGTGCTGGGATTACAGGCGTGAGCCATTGCGCCCAGCCGGGGTTCAGATTTTCTACAGAACTAAAACCTCATAGATACTGTTGACAACCCTTTGTACTCTTCCTCACTGAGATTAAACTCCTAAAATTGCTATATATCTTTTTTTCGGGGTTGGGGAATGGGGAGAATGAGTCTCACTTTTGTTGCCCAGGCGGGGGTGCAGTGGCCCAATCTCAGCTCACTGCAACCTCCGCTTCCTAAGTAGGTGGGATAATAGGGGCCCACGAATATGCCCAGCTAATTTTTGTATTTTTGGTAGAGACAGGGTTTCCCCTTGTTGGCCAGGCTGGTGTCAAACTCCTGACCTCAAGTGATCTGCCCACCTCGGCCTCCCAAAGTGCTGGGATTATAGGCGTGAGCCACCATACCTGGCCAAAATTGCTATATATCTATGTTTTTGTTTATTTATTAGACAGGAGTGTAGCCACAGACAGTATGTAAGATTGCTTTGTACATTCATCACAAACATGTATTTCTGTCGGGGTTTTCTTATTTTTAGCATTTTTATTCATATATTTTAGATATAAATTCACTTTGAGTTATGAACATTGCAAAAATCTTTAATAGAATGTGATAAAATTACTGGTGTTTCCCTCCCTGATGACTATATTTTTTAGGATGGATCCATTTCATTCAATGTTGAGTAGTTTATTCTGGTTTTCTGTTTGTCAGTCAATTTTAGTAATTTGTTTTCTAGAAAAGTGTCCCATTTAATTTGGAATTTATGGCAGTTATTTATAGTGCTATCTCACAATTATAAAACACGACTGTATCTGAAATTGTCTTTTTCATGTCCAAAAATGGTTTATCTTTGCCTTTGCTTGCCCAGTTGTGGCTGGCTTCTGGCCAATTTTATTAATCTTAAGTACAAGCCAATTATTTTATTAGGTTTAATCAAACCTTTCCAAGAATTGATTTTAGTTTTCTCTTTGTAACTTCTTATTATAGTCCTAATGCACATCTTAAATCAAAAGACTGAACTTTAACCACGTTCAGCTCATGTGGCTAGCATAGAAAAAAGAATAGGGGCTGGTGCAGTGGCTCATGCCTGTAATCCCAGTACTTTCAGAGGCAGAGTCAGAGGGATCATGAAGTCAAAAGATCAAGTCTGTCCCAGCCAACATGGTGAAACCCTGTCTCTACTAAAAATACGAAAGTTGGCTGGGCATGGTGGCATGGGCCTGTAGTAACAGCTACTCACAGGCTGAGGCAGGAGAATTGCTTGAACCCGGGAGACAGAGGATGCAGTGAGCCGAGGTCTCCCCACTGCACTCCAGCAGGTGACAGAGCAAGGCTCCATCTCAAAAAAAAGGATAGGGAGCACCCACCTCGATTTGTCCAGTCTGTGTCTCCCAGAAAAAAATATTTAAAAAAGAAAAAAGCAAATCCCCAAAGGTAAAAGAGTCTGAGCAGAAATTTGCAGAAATTTAAAAACGAGAGGAACACAGCTGGGCATGAGGGTTCATGCCTGTAATCCCAGCACTTTGGGTGGCTGAGGTGAGTGGATCACCTGACGTTGGGAGTTCAAGACCGGTGTGACCAACATGGCAAAACCCCATCTCTACTAAAAATACAAAAATTAGCCAGGCCTGGTGGCGTGTGCCTGTAATCCCAGACTTGGGAGGCTGAGGGAGGAGAATCGCTTGAACCTGGGAGGCAGAGGTTGCAGTGAGCCGACATCATACCATTGCACTCTAGCCTGGATGACAATGTGAGACTCTGTCTCAATAAAAAAAAGGAACAGTCATTCTGTTTTATGAAATAAAGTGTTATCCTGAATTTTTTAAAGAAAAGAAACAGAGCAGGTTAAAAAAAAAAAAACTTGGCCAGGCATGGTGGCTCACGCCTGATAATCCCAGCACTCTGGGCAAGTGGATCACTTGAGGCTAGGAGTTCGAGGCCAGCCTGCCCAACATGGTGAAACCCTATCTCTACTAAAAATACAAAAATTAGCTGGCATAGTGGCACATGCCTGTAATCCAAGCTACTCAGGAGGCTGAGGCACGAGGATCACTTGAACCCGGGAGGTGGAGGTTTGGCCTCGCCTTGGCCTCCCACAGTACTGGAATTACAGGCATGAGCCACCATGCCCAGCTGAATGTATTCTTTTAAGCACTTATGGGATACTTACAAAAAATGGCAAGCTAGGCCAGGTGTGGTGGCTCACACCTGTAATCCCAGCAGTTTGGGAGGCCAAGGCAGGCAGATCACTTGAGGCCAGAAATTCCAGACCAGCCTGGCCAACATGGTAAAAACCCATCTCTACTAAAAACACAAAAATTAGCAGGATGTGCTTGCTTGACTGCAGGAGGGTGGAGGTTGCAGCCATCTGAGATCGAACCACTGCACTCCACCCTGGGTGACAGAAGGAGACTTCATCTCAAAAAAAAGTACATTCGCTCATCATTTGAGTGCATTATCTTGTCTACAGCCAATAGCTTGGGCTTTTAAATTGTTATTTAGATCTGATCTTTTTTTTTTTTAAGCCGGAGTTTCACTCTTGTTACCCAGGCTGGAGTGCAATGGCGCGATCTCGGCTCACCGCAACCTCTGCCTCCTGGGTTCAGGCAATTCTCCTGCCTTAGCCTTCTGAGTAGCTGGGATTATAGGCACGCGCCACTGCGCCCAGCCTGTTACTTAGATCTTATATATCCTTGCTATTTTTTGTATTCTACATCTTAGTTGCTAAAAATGGCATTAAAATCTTTTACTATGGTGATGGCTGGGCACCGTGGCTCAGGCCTGGAATTGCAGCATTTTGGGAGGCCAAGGCAGGTGGATCACTTGAGGTCAGGAGTTCGAGATCAGCCTGGCCAACATAGTGAAACCCCATCTCTACTAAAAGTACATAAATAACTGGGTGGTAGTTGTGGGCGCCTGCAGTCCCAGCGACTTGGGTGGTGGAGGCAGGAGAATCACTTGCGCCTGGAGGCAGAGGTTGCGGTGAGCTGAGGTCACACCATGCACTCCAGTCCGGGAGACAGAGTGAGACCCTGTATCAAGAAAAGCAAAAAATATCTTTTACTGTGGTGGAGGATGTATTCGTTTCTCTTTCTTGTGTCTTTTTGGTTCTGTATTCATTTGCAGCGCACTTGCTGTGGACATGCACTTGCTGATGCTGACCTGAGATGAAATTAACATCTGTTTGTTGCATTGCTTCTTTGCAGTGGGTTGTTTTCTCTCAGTTTCCGTCTCTGGCCTTTTTTTTTTTTTCTGGAAGGCTAGATGTGCATAGGACGACAGTAGAGACTAGGACATGGGCTGGTTCTGCTGTGCTGTTACTGTGTAAGGAGCAGGGAGGCCCGGAGGGTGATTGAGCAGGTCCAGCCAGGAGTCGAGTGGGAGGTGGGCTTGTCACCATGGTTACCACAGTGGACCACCAGCTTCACAATTCCCTAGCAAGGCTTTGTGCTGTAAGTGACCTTCCTCTCTTAACCCCCTCCTCCTGTTGACGGCTGCTGTTTGCATCTCCAGGCCTGTGGGTAGACAAGTTCTCTTTGTTGTCTCAGTCCTAGGTGGGCCCTGGATCTCTTAATACAGTGATCCTGTCCCTCCCCTGGTGTCAGGACACCTCCAAGCCAGAGCCCATGATATATTCCTGTCCCTTGTTTGAGGGGGAAAGCACAAGGTCTCGCCTCTGCTCTGGGGGCAACAGGAATGGCAGTTCCCCTGGCAGCTTGAGGCTTTTGTTCCTCAGAAGAGTTCTGGAGGGGGCTTTGTGTGTTTCCCTTGGCACACGGCAGCCACATCTCTTCACCAGACCTTCACTCCCAAGGAAGTCTCTCCGGTCTGCCCAGCCCCAGTCGTTCTCGTGAGCACCCACGGAACATCTGTATTAATTTTATTTATTTTTATGTTTTTTTGTTTGTTTTTTAAGGATTCAACAGAGTACAAAGGCAGCTTGCTTTATTCTCGAGATGCAGGGGGAAAGGGGTGGTGCAGCCTGTCTGCCAAACGCCACAGGCAGCCTAGGTCACATATGCAAAACCTGAGGAGGTTGGGGCCTCTCTTTTCTCAGCCCACTGCCTTTCACTGGGGTCCAGGTTGCAGATCACCACCAAATTGACTCCAGGCCGCATGGCCCAGGGTCTTCCACTGCTATGCATGGGGCTTGGCATCTAGACCCCTTGCTTGCCATCCAAGCACCCTCCTCAGTTCACTCAGGAGAGAAACCCCTGCTCCAGATGGTGTGGGGTGCAGAATGGGCACAGTGACTTCTTGGTGGACACCTTGCAGGAACCCACTGTCCCTGCAGTCTTGCTCTCTCAGTCACTGGGGAAAGAGGTGACCCCCCCCCCAGCGGCTCCCCATTCCCACACCTCAGAGTGGAAGCCACCAGAACAGCTGCTTCCCATTTTTCCCACCTTTCCATCCCCTTCCCTCCTATCCCCAGCCCTCCCTCCAACTCTTCCTCCCCCACTCCCTTCCCAGCCATCAGTGGAGGGGGGAGTTTCACCTCTGCCAGGCTGCCTGAAGGAGCTGCCAGCCCCCAGGGCAGGTCCACAAAACAAGAAACTATTGGCAAGCACAGAAAGGGAGAAAAGCCACAAAAATCAGGGGTGCCTTTGTCTACCAATAACTGCGTGTACAGCAGTGGGGAGGAGGCCAAGCTCAGCAGCGAAGCTGACACCCTGTTGTGCTCCTTTCAGCTCAGCTTCCCTGTCTGCAAGTCCACGGGTCTGGTGGAGAGAGCACTGGGTGTGTGTGTGTGCGTGCACGCGAAAGCACATGCAAGAGCGTGGGGGATGGGGAATGCGCACATACAGCTGAAGGGGTGCCCATTACAGGTATTCCCCCAGTGCTGGCCACCAGCCTGGTGACTACTTGGGGAGAAGGAAGAAAAGCGTCCCTTCTCCTCAGGACCTTCTCTCTGCTAACAAAACCCTGTGGGCACACCCACACGGGGAAGGTGTGTGCATGCGTTCGGCGAGCACGCGTATACACACACACACACTAGTTCTGTGGGAGAGGGCTGGGGCCCCAGGGGGCTCCCTGGGCCTGGGCCGTGCACCCACCTGGGCAGCTCACATGGTGGTGACCGAGAGCAGAGGGTTGTAGACCCGCTTGCCATCGGCGGAGCGCGCACTGTGGGCCAGCATCTCTTGGATGGTGATCTAGTTGTCCGGGATCTTCTTCCGCTTCTTCATGGTCTTGCGGTGGCTCAGGGCGATGATGTTTGAGCCCAGGCTTGCTGTCGTGGTTGTGCTGCTCCCGCAGGCATTCCAGCTGGCTCCGCATCATGAACTCGCGTCGCTTCCGCTGCTCGCGGGCGCAGATCATAAGCTATTTGCGCTCCTCCTTGCTCCAGTAGCGGCCCATCTTCATCTCGCTCACCACGTCGTCGTCGGTTGTCATAAACCGCTGCGCTCCTCCCAGATCTTCAGGGCCCGGGCTTTCAACAGCTGATTTCGCACGGGTCGCTTGGCCACGTAGCGGGTCCCGTCGCCGCGCACCTTCACCTTCCACTCCGTGCGCGGCGCTTCGGTGGCGGCGACCACCCCCTCACCCACCAGAGGGCCACCGGCCAAGCTCAGGGGGCCATGGCCCAGCTCCTTCAGGCCTCGCGTGGGGGCCAGCTGCATGCAGCTGTGGTAGTGCTCGCCCTCATGGACCTGGCCGTGGTGGCGCCGCTAGAGGTAAGGGCTGCCTTCGGGACCCATGCGCTCCTCCACGTGCTGCCTCTGGCTGGCCTCAGGATCCCGGGAGAGGGACCGGAACTTGGCAGGGCTCCCCTGTGGAGGAGCTGCCTTGGCAGGTGTGGCAACGAGGGGGGGCCGGTTCAAGTTGGAGTTGCCAGCAGCGGCCCCCCGCAGGGGGCTCTCAGGCAGGGGCTCCACGAGCAGTGGGGTGCTGCGGCAGCTGTCTCCAGTGTTGTAGGCACTGGTGCTGTCCTTGTCCGACTTCTCAGGCAGCTCGGAGATGTCGGACAGCTCGTGCTTCTTGGGCTCACTGGCCGCCAGGTCGTAGAGGGTCTCCTCCTCCAGCAGCCAGGCCTTCATGCAGCGCTCGAACAGCTGCTGCATCTTTTGCGCCCGCAGGATGTTGCGGCACTTGAATTCCAGGTGCCGTAGCTCTTCCTCCACCATGGCCATCTTGTGGCCCAGGCTCTCGTTGCGGTTGACGTCCAGGGCACTATTGCCTGTGGAGGCCCTGGGGAAGAGGAGGCCCAGCTGGTTGCCGTTCTCCATGTGGCACTTGATCTCCAGGAGCTCGCGGCAGCGCTTGTACTCCTTCATCCGTGAGGACTGGGATATCGCTCCCTCTCAGCCCCACCCCCTCAGCCAGCAGAGAGTCCATGCTGAAATGGAAGTCCCGGCTCTGCAGGGCGTCTGCTTGCAGGCCGAACTTGCGCAGGCTCCCCGGGGTGTTGGTGAAGCTCGGGGACTCGTCCCCGAGGTTGTGCTCAGATCTCTCTTCGTTCCGGGTGCTCTCCTCTGTTCGGCCCACCCCGCGGTCCAGCTCCTGGCTGTTGCTCAGGCCTGGGCCTGCATCAGGAGCCCCCTTCTGCTCTTCGTTTCCCAGCTGCTGGGCAGGGGGTGACTTCAGCTTAGGAGCACGCAGCTCCCCCTCATTCTCAGAGCCAAAGTCATCCCAGAAGTCATCGTGATCGCTGTCTTTCCACCGTTTCGCCAGCTGGCTCTCAGGTCGGCCCACCAGCAGGGAGATGTTGGTGTTCTCTTCCTGGCTGAGGATAACAACCACCTCTTCCCGGCTCTGGACGCCCACGCCGTTAATCTGGATGAGGCGGTCTCCCTCACGGATCGGCCATCTTTGGCTGCAATGCTGTTGGGATTTACCTCTCCGACTTAAATGCCCATGTCCTTCTAGTCGTCCGTCCTTTAGCAAACCATCAAGCCCAGCTTGTCGCGGTGGCTGCTTTTATATAGTTCCACCTCCTTATACTCCAGCGCGTCCAAGCGGTCTGCCTCCTGCAGGCCGCCCTCCATAAACTCTGCCGGGTCATGGCTGATGGGGGTGTTGCAGCATCACTTTGTACTGCTCCTCCGATTTCTGGACCACGCACATATTACATCCCATGATTCTGGCCGGCCAGGGGAGGCCATGTTGTTTGTTTTTTTGAGATGGAATCTCACTCTGTTGCCCAGGTTAGAGTACAGTGGTGGCATCTCGGCTCACTACTGCCTCCACCTCCTGGTTCAAGCAATTCTCCTGCCTCAGTTTCACGAGTAGCTGGGATTACAGGCACACGCCACCATGCCTGGCTAATTTTTGTATCTCTATTTTTTTTTTTTTTTTTTTTTTTTTTTTGAGACGGAGATTCGCTCGTTACCCAGGCTGGAGTGCAATGGCGCGATCTCGGCCCACCGCAACCTCCGCCTCCCGGATTCAAGCAATTCTCCTGCCTCAGCCTCTTGAGTAGCTGGGATTACAGGCATGCACCACCACGCCCAGCTAATTTTGTATTTTTAGTAGAGATGGGGTTTCTCCATGTTGGTCAGGCTGGTCTCGAACTTTCAACCACAGGTGATCTGCCCCCTCAGCCTCCCAAAGTGCCGGGGTAACAGGTGTGAGCCACCACACCTGGCCAGTTCCTTCATTTTTAAAGCCAGAAACAGAGCATGAACTTAGTCTTGTGTTGCAGGCTTCTGATGTTCCCTTCTGCCACCGATTGGTTTCTTTCCATCAGCGATAAAGGTATCCTGCTAGTGTCTTCTCTTCCCCCTGTAGAGGCGGGGTCTCTGTTGACGAGGCTAGTCTCGAACTCCTGGCCTCAAGCAATTCTCTTGCCTCAGCCTCCCAAAAGCGCTGAGATGACAGGTAGCTACTATTTTCATGTGAGGCTCACTGCGTCGTTTTAATTTCAGGATTTCCTAGTGTCTTTGCGAAAGCTCAGGATGAGACTTTGTCACTAAGGTGGCTGCCTCCTCTCGGCACATCAAGCTTGTTTCTACCCTGGTCCCAAGAGCTCAGAGGCTGAAGCTCGAGTCCCTGCCTTAAGGTAAGTTCTCAGCTGGGGAGCAAAGCCTTGGCAGCCCGGTGGATCTGCCCAAGTGTTCAAGACCCAGGCATGCTAGGAGTAAAAGCATTCCTGTGAAGAAGCTGAGCACGGGGAGCAGGAAATCTACTATGCAAAGGGAGACCCTAGTTCTGAGACCTCTCACATAGCTTAGGACTGAAGCTGGAGGGTCATATGGAGGGTGGCAGCTCCCAAAGTCCTTGAGCCAGGCACGGTGGCTCACAACTGTAATCCCAGCACTTTGGGAGGCCAAGGTGAGCAAATCACCTAGGTTGGTAGTTCGAGACCAGCCTGGCCAACATAGCAAAACCCTGTCCCTACTAAAAATACAAAAATGAGCCGAGTGTGGCAGTGAGCGCCTGTAATTCCAGTTACTCGGGAGGCTGAGGCAGGAGAATTGCTTGAACCCAGGAGGTGGAGGTTGCAGTGAGCTGAGATTGTGCTGCTGCACTCCAGCCTGGGCAACAGAGCGAGACTCTGTAAAAAAACCCAAGGTCCATGTACCTGAAACAGCCCGAGCCCACTTGGGGACAGAGCAAACATGGGTGCTCACATCGAGGGATCATCTTGGTTTTAGTTGAGTGCAAGGTTACGGGCTATGGGCAGAGCATCTCCATGGTGCTCAGAGGACAGTCGCGGACCCACACTCCCTCTGGATCATTTACATTTACCATCATCCTCTTCAGCCTGTGCCACCCGAGCATCAGCTCTGCCCATCCTACCGGCACCTCTGGACCTGGCTTCTACCAACATGGAACCAGGGGTTTGCAAGGAAGAGAATACAGTCATGGCGTCTTAGTTCCTGTTTCTGATTGGGGCGGTAAAGCCCCTTCCTCATCCTTCTTTATCACTTACCAGTAGAGGCAGAAGCGAAAAGCCATGGCTTTAGGCTGCTCAACAAAACAAAAACAACAGCAGCAAAATAAGGTGGATTGAACAAGCACGAGTAAACTCTTAACGCTATAGTAAAGTCAGATTTTTTTCTTTTTTTTATCTCTGTACTCTGCAACCTCTACCTCCTGGGTTGAAGCGATTCTCCTGCCTCAGCCTCCTGAGTAGCTGTGACTACAGGCACCCGCCACTGTACCCGGCTAATTTTTGTATTTTTGGTAAAGATGTGGTTTCACCTTATTGGCCAGGCTGGTCTCGAACTCTTGACCTCAGCTGATTCACCCACCTCGGCCTCCCAAAGTGCTGGGATTACAGGCGTGAGCCACTGCGCCTGACCAGAATTTGCTTTCTTAACTTGGGTCGTTTCTCCTTATGTCAAAGACTAAAAAACAATGGGTGTGAGAGAGACATTCAGAACCATCAGGCTCAGTAGCGGGCAAGCCAGCACTCAGTCCCAGGGCTCCCGTGCACCCAGCAGGGGCTTCTGCCACTGTTTTGCAATTCATAGCTAAGAGCTGCCCCATTCCACTTTCTCCCCCTTTAGCCCTCTCCTGCTTTTCCTTTTGCCTGGGGAAAGACTTTGATAGGAGCCCATTGGGAGAAAACACAGTAAGATGATACATGTATTTTTTTTTTTTTTTTTTGTTTTTTGTTTTTTGTTTTTTTGAGACGAAGTTTCGCTCTTGTTACCCAGGCTGGAGTGCAATGGCACGATCTCGGCTAACTGCAACCTCCGCCTCCTGGGTTCAGGCAATTCTCCTGCCTCAGCCTCCCAAGTAGCTGGGATTACAGGCACACGCAACCATGCCCAGCTAATTTTTTTGATATTTTTAGTAGAGACAGGCTTTCACCATGTTGACCAGGATGGTCTCGATCTCTTGACCTCGTGATCCACCTGCCTCGGCCTCCCAAAGTGCTGGGATTACAGGCTTGAGCCACCACGCCTGGCCTCTTTTTTTTTTTTTTTTTTTTAAGACGGAGTCTTGTGCTGTCACCAAGGCTGTAGTGCCGTGGTGCGATCTCGGCTCACTGCAATCTCCACCTCCTGGGTTCAAGCAATTCTACCTCCTCAGCCTCCCAAGTAGCTGGGATTACAGGCGCGTGCTACCATGCCCAGCTAATTTTTTTGTATTTTTAGTAGAGATGGGGTTTCACCATGTTGGCCAGGATGGTCTTGATCTCCTGACCTTGTGATCCGCCTCCCTCGGCCTCCCAAAGTGCTGTGATTACAGGCATGAGGTTACATATATATTCTTATGAAATATTTTACACATGAAACAGCACCAATTTATCATTTAAGAAATTAGAAAATACCAATATATTAAGGAAAAAAAGATCGTCCAGTGAGGTGGCTCATGCCTGTAATCCCAGCAGGTTGGTGGATTAAGGCATGAGGATCACTTGAGCCCGGGAGTTCAAGACTGGCCTGGGCAATACAGTGAAACCCCGTCTCCACAAAAAATTACAAAAGTTAGCCAGGAATGTTGTTACATGTCTGTAGTCCCAGCTACTTGGGAGGCTGAGGCTGGAGGATCACTTGAGCCCGGGAGGCAGAGGCTGCAGTGAGCTTTGAAGGTGCCACTGTACTCCAGCCTGAGCAACAGACTGAGACCCTATCTGAAGGAGGAAAAAAGCCCAACCAAACATCCTACCATGCAAAGATAATCACTGCCAATAGTCTGTGTTTCTTCAAAATCTTTTTTTTTTTTTTTTTGAGATGGAGTTTTGCTTTGTTGCCCAGGCTGGTGTGCAATGGCACAATCTTGGCTCACTGAAACTTCCACCTCCTGGGTTCAGGTGATTCTCCTGCCTTAGCCTCCAGAGTAGCTGGGATTACAGGCATGAGCCACCATGCCCAGTTAATTTTGTATTTTTAGTAGAGATTGGGTTTCACCATGTTGGCCAGGCTGCTTGAACTCCTGACCTCAAGCGATCCACCAGCCTTGGCCTCCCAAAGTGCTAGGATTATAGGCATAAGCCACTGTGCCTGGCCCAGGATTTTTATTTATAGATGTATGTTTACAGACTCCTTACAGGTGCTATAGTTTGTAGTCAATGTGTACAAACAAGAAACAGGCCACTCACAGTGACTCAGGCTTATAATTGTGGGAAATAGAGGTGGGAGGATCATTTGAGGCCAGGAGTTCGAGACTAGCCTGAGCAACATAGCCGAACCCTGACTCTGCAAAAGTGTGTGCGCGCGCGCACACACACGTTTTGTGTTTTTAGACAGAGTCTTGCTCTGTTGCCCAGGCTGGAGTGTAGTTGTGCAGTCACAGCTCATTGCCACCTCTGCCTCCCAGGTTTACGCAATCCTCCTGCCTCAGCCTCCCAAGTAGCTGGGATTACAAGGGTGAACCACTGTGCCTGGCCTCTACAATAAAAATAGGCCAGGCATGGTTGCTCACACCTGTAATCCCAGCACTTTGGGAGGCTGAGGCAGGTGGATCACCTGAGGTCAGAAGTTCGAGACCAGCCTGGCCAACATGGTAAAACCCCGTCTCTACTAAAAATATAAAAAATTAGCCAGACATCATGGTGTGTGTCTGTAATCCCAGCTACTTGGGAGACTAAGGCAAGAGAATTGCTTGAATTTGGGAGACAGAGGTTGCAGGAAGCCGAGATTATGCCCCACTACTGCACTCCAGCCTGGGCAACAGAGCAAGACCCCATTTCCCCCAAAAAAGTTTTCTATATATGTATATATATATATATTTTTTTTTTTTTAGATGGAATGTTGCTCTGTCACCAAGGCTAAAGTGCAGTGGCGTGATCTTGGCTCTCTACAGCCTCTGCTCCCCAAGTCTGCTGCCTCAGCCTCTTGAGTAGCTGGGATTACAGGCATACGGTCTGACACCCAGCTGATTTTCTTATTATAAGGAGAGATGGGGTTTCACCATATTGGCCAAGCTGGTTTTGAACTCCTGACCTCAGGTGATCCACCTCCTTCAGCCTCCCAAAGTTCTGGGATTACAGGCGTGAGCCACCGTGCCCGGCCTGTTTCTTCAGGATAAATTTCTATTAATTACATTTCTGGGGCAATGGATGGGGGTTGGAGTAAATTGCACATTGACTTCTGAGACACAGATACACATATTCATTAAGAAAAAAATCCATTCGGGCATGGTGGTTCACCGTGTAATCCCAACGTTTTGTGAGGCTGAAGCGGGCACATTGCTTGAACCTAGGGGTTTGAGACCAGCCTGGGCAATACGTTGAGACCCCATCTCTACCGACAAAGTTAAAAATTAACTGGGCGTGTGACATAGTCCCAGCTTCTCAGGAGGCTGAGTTGGGAGGATAGCTTGAGCCTGGCAATCCAAGGCTGCAGTGAGCCATGATTGCACCACTGCGTTCCAGCCTGGGTGAACGCAGTCACCCAGAGTGAAACCTGGTCTCAAAAACAAAACAAAAATCCAAGTCAGGCCTGATAAGCTTGAGTCCCTATCACGTTTTCCAGGCGAGGGCTTTGCTCTGGTAATGGGGATCCTTCAGAGAAGGCTTTCTCCCACCTGTGCCCCGGGGTGGGGAGAGCGGTGGTGGTGGTGGGGAGGCGGGAGGCAGGCCCAGCAGTTGATTGGGAGCCCCTGGGCAAGCGTGGCCTCTCACATTCTGTCTCCCTACCCGATGTCTGCCTTCACAGGTGTCTGCTTTCTGAGAACAGCAGAGAAGAACCATGTCCCAGGTGAGGGAGGCGTTTCTTTCAACCACACTTTGTTTTCAGCAGGGATTTTGGATGCTCATAAGAACGTGTCTGATGAAAGCTGGGCACCATGGCTCACGCTTGTAATCCCAGCACTGTGGGAGGCCAATGTGGGCGGATCACCTCAGGTCAGGGTTTTGCCACTAGCCTGGTCAACATGGTGAAACCCTGTCTCTACTAAAAATACAAAATTAGCCAGATGTGATGTGGGGTTGGGTACTTGTAATCCCAGTTACTCGGGAGGCTGAGACAAGGGAATTGCTTGAGGCTGGAAGGCGGAGGCTGCAGTAAGCGAGATTGCACCACCATACTCCAATCTGGGTGACAGAGTAAGACTCTGTCTCAAAAAAAAAAAATGTGTCCAATAATACACAATGCAAACAGAAGTCAGGATCAGTGAAAACAGGAAGAGAACAGAAGATCGAGGCTATGGGAAGGGCAGGGTGGAGACACTGTAGAGGCTCCCACAGTTGTGAGATACCTTGTGTGTGTGTGTGTATGTAATTTTTTTTTGGAGCTGGAATCTTGCTCCAGCACCCAGGCTGGAGTGCAGTGACATAATCTCGGCTCACTGCAACCTCTGCCTCCTGGGTTCAAGTAATTTTTCTGCCTCAGCCTCTTTACAGGCTTGTGCTACCACACCCAATTAATTTTTTTATTTTCAGTAGAGACAGGGGGTTTCACCATGTTGGCCAGGCTGGTCTTGAACTCCTGACCTCAAGTGATCCACCCACCTTGGCCTCCCAAAGTGCTGGGATTACAGGCTTGAGCCATTGCGCCTGGCTGGTTATTTAATTTTAAAAGTTTTTTGAGATGGAGTCCTGCTTTGTCGCCTAGGCTTAAGAGCAGTGGCATGATCTCGGTTCACTGCAACCTCCGCCTCCCGGGTTCAAGTGATTCCCCTGCCTCAGCCTCCTGAGTAGCTTCGATTACAGGCATGCACCACCATGCCTGGCTAAGTTCTCTATTTTTAGTAGAGACAGAGTTTCACCATATTAGTCAGGCGGGTCTTGAACTCCCGACCTCAGGTGATCCGCCCACTCAGAGTGCTGTGATGACAGGCATGAGCCACTGCTTCTGGACTTCCTTTGTATTTTTTGTTACTTGGCTGTTAGCTTTCTTTGCCCGTGAGTGACATCGGTGTTTTCCATCAGTCTAGAAGCATTCTCCTTCTGCTCCTCTTCACTGCACGTTCTAGGGATGTGTGAATGTGGAGTGCACTGGTCAGAAGTTATAATCCTTGAAGTTGTAAGAGCCAGAACTCCAACTAGAAGTAGGTTTGACTTTTTTTAAAAAGTAGTAACTCTAGAACTTTGGGAGGCTGAGGCAGGAGGATTGCTTGAGGCCAGGAGTTCAAGACCAGTCTGGGTAATGTGGCAAGACCCTGTCCCTACAAAAAATATAAAACTTAGCCAGGCGTGTTGGCACATGCCTGTAGTCCCAGTTATTCTGGAGGCTAAGGCGGGAGGATCCTTGAGTGTAGGAGGTCAAGGCTGCAATGAGCTGTGATTGTGCCATTGCACTCCAGCCTGGGTGACAGAGGGAGAGCCTATTGAAAAAAAAAATCTGCAAGGCAGCACCCAAGCCATGAGAAGAGCAGGTTTGCAGTCGGGCACCAGAGGCAGCCAGCAACCCAGGTATCGTCAGGTATATTGTTCCTGCTTCTGTGACTTTCTTCTCACGCAGACTTTGTCCATGTGGCCAGAAGTAGCATGGCCACAGCTCCTCTTCTCACGTCTGCAAGTTCTGCCATGGTCAGGGGCTGAATCTCTTTTCCTTGGTTCAATGTAAAAGCTCTTCAGGGAAGATTCCGTTGGTCCAGCCTAGCCCAGGTGTATTAGGCCCTCTCTCCAGGCAGCTGTGCACATGGCAGAGGGGCAGGAGGGAGTTGGTCCTAGAGGAAGGTTAGGCCTAGTGAACAAACATTACAGCTCCCACTCCAGGAAGGAAAACGTTCACAGGGCCTGGGCTTCTTTGTCAGGGCTTTGTGAAGCCAAGGATGTCTGGGTGTTTCACACCAGAAATATCTCAGCAGGAGAGGCTGGAACAAGGTGGCGAGCCACACCTATCCTGTCCATGAAGCTGTAAACTAGAGTCTTCACTTGCTGTCTTTTCATGGAAGCCACTGTTTTTTAGGAAGCCAAGTCTACTGGGAATGCCTCCCTGTTAGGGCAATCTGTGCACTGAAGATAACAATGATTTTAAATGCTGCCTGTCCAGCACTTTTGTGCTGGTCTCTGCACTTTTTATATATTATTTCATAAATAAACCCATGGGAGGTATATCTATAGAAATGGTATAGTTACATGGAAATTATATATGAATTACATAGAAATTACATAGACATATTAACTACGTAGACATTGTGTATAAACTAGACATGTATGTAAATTACATAGATGTGTGTGTGTGTGTACTATGTAGATACTAGGTGGGTTAGCTTAGCTTATGCCTGTAATCCCAGCACTTTGGGAAGCTGAGGTGGGAGGATCACTTGAGCCCAGGAGTTTGAGACCAGCCTGGGCAACATAGGGAAACCCCCACCTCTACAAAAAGTCAAAAACTTAGCTGGGTGAGATGGCTTGTACCCGTGGTTCCAGCTATGCTGGAGGCTGAGGCGAGAGTATCACTTGAGCCAAGGAGGTTGAAGCTGCCGTGAGCTGTGATCGCACCGCTGCACTCCAGCCTGGGCCACACAGTGAGATCCCATCTCAAAAAAAAGTCACTGGCTTCAGCAGCCTTTAGCTTGGTCATGAGTCTTCTAGAGGTGAGAGTGTTGCCTGAAAGAGAACGCAGGCTCGTTAGGGTGACTGGGGCTCTGGGTTTCTTTGTGGATTGCCTCTTCCTACTCCCACATAGCTCCCAGTCCTGGCTGCTGCCCGCAGGCTGTGCCCTGCTTCCTGCCTCTCCTCTGCACGTGCTTGCCCCACTGTTGGAGACACTTTGGATCACCCGTTTGGCTATAAACATCCCTCACCACTCTGCTGAAGCAGCATGTGTGCTGGGGGCCCATCCAAGCACTTTCTGCCAGCATCCTCCCTTGATCTCTGCTGCAGTGACGAAAGCCCCCCGACCCTCACATACCTTTTTAAGACAGTCTTGCTCTGTCACCCAGGCTGGAGTACAATGGCACAATCTCAGCTCACTGCAGCCTCTTCCTCCCGGGCTCAAGTGATTCTCATGCCTCAGCCTCCTGAGCAGCTGGGATTACAGGTGCCCTCCACCATACCTCGCTGATTTGTTTTGTATTTTTAGTAGAGATGAGGTTTCACTGTGTTGGCCAGGCTGGTCTTGAACTCCTGATGTCAGTGATCCTCCAGCCTTGGACTCCCAAAGTCCTGGGATTATAGACGTGAGCCACTCTGCCCAGCCTCATTCCCATTATTTAAACTTTCATTAAACAAAATGTAGTGAGACCCTATGTCTACAAAAAATTTAAATAAAATTAGCCTAGTGTGGTGGTAGATGCCTGTGGTCCCAGCTACTGGGGTGGGGCGGGGGGCAGTGAGGCGGCTTAAACCCAGGAGGTAGAGGCTGCAGTAAGCCATGGTCACACCACTGCATTCTAGCCTGGACAGAGTGAGACCCTGTCTTAATAAAAGAGGATCTCCCGATCTCTCTCTCTCTCTCCCTCTCTCCCTCTCCCCCTCTCCCCCTCTCTCCCTCTCTCCCTCTCTCTCTCTCTCTCTCTCTCTCTCTCTCTCTCTCTCTCTCTGTATATATATATATATGTGTGTGTGTGTGTGTGTATATATATATGTGTGTGTATGTATATATATATATAGCTCACTGTATGTATACACACACACGTATACATACACATACATGTATACACATATACATATACTTTCATACACACGTATTTAGATATACCCTCCTATATTTTCTTCTAATAGGTATAAATTGAAAATATTTAAATGGGGGTCTCTAATTCATGGAGCGAGGGGATGGGAGGGATGAGGCAGGCCCAGCCCAGTCCTGCATCTGTGGAATCCCTTCTCTGCATTTCCCTTGCTGCTGCCTTAATGTTGAGCGCTATCTTACATCGAGGATTAGAATCATGTTATCCTCCCTTGCGGTGGCTCTCACGTTTTTTCCACGTCAGATCATCTGTAGTTTCCTTTCTTAATTACCATGATGTAGGAATCCCCATTTCCTACACAGTCACTTCTGTGAGCTGCTCATGGGCTCTCTCCTTCTCCCACATACCCTTTACACCCTGCATTTCATTCTCTTCCTAGTTCCTACCAGACTTTTCTGTGCCTCCTTTGCTCATGCCATGTTTCTTGCTAGGAATATCCTTCAGACATCAGATCACGGTTTATCTTTGATTCTGCTCACCCATGACCACCTAGGAAACTTCACTTGACGTGAGTACATTGGATCTGGAAGCTATCTTCCTCGTACTCATTCTGTATGTAACTGCATGTCTACCACCACCTTCAGTGTAGTCGGGCCATACAGCTGTGTTCTGTGTTCATCTGGCAGCAGCACATTTAAGCACCTTTAGAACAGTAACAATTTGTGTTCAGCCCTTGACCCCAAGCTCCTAGTAGAACACCAGCAGCATGCCAGGTCCTTGGAAGATGCTTGATCACTGAAGGAATGAATGGAGATCCAATAATGAGATTTTTCTTTTTCTTTTTTTTTAGATGGAGTATCACTCTGTTGTTCAGGCTGGAGTGCAATGGCAGGACCTCTGCCTCCCAGGTTCAGGCGATTCTCCTTCCTCAGCCTCCTGTATAGCTGGGATTGCAGGCACCTGCCACCATGCCCAGCTAATTTTTATATTTTTAGTGGAGATGGGGTTTTAACCATGTTAGCCAGACTGGTCTACCAACTCCTGACCTCAAGCTATCCACCTGCCTCAGCCTCCCAGCGTGCTGGGATTACAGGCATGAGCCATCATGGAGGACGGCAGCCACCTGCTCTCTGTGGGTGAGGAAGGGTTCCTAGTGCTCCTCGGGTTACATGACCTCTTTCCTTTCTTAGTTGTATAAAACTGGGAAGCCTCTCATGCACTCGAAGTGCTAGGCTAGGTGTGGTGGCTCATGGTTGTGATCCCAGCACTTTGGGAGGCTGAGGTGGGAGGATTGCTTGAGGCCATCGGTTCAAGACCAGACTGGGCAACACAGCAAATTAAAAATAAAAAATTAGCCGGGCATGGTGGCATGTGCCTGCAGTCCTGGCTACTTGGGAGTCTGAAATGGAAGGATCGCTTGAGGTCCAAGTTGAAGACTAGCCTGGACAACATAGCAAGACCCCGTCTCTACAAAAAAAATTCAAAGCTTGAGCATGGTGATGCATGCCTGTAGTTCCAGCTACTCAGGAGGCTGAGGCAGGAGGATTGCTTAAGTGCAAGAGGTTGAGGCTGTGGTTAGCTGTGATTGGGCATAAAACAAGACCCTGTGTCAAAAATAAAAGGGCTTGGCCTTGGGTTTCAGAGTCAAAGAGTCTGGATCTCACTTGGAGTCTTTGTGGAGTTACCTCCCAAGTGAATCGGCTTTTCCGGGGCTGAGATGTCCACCTTTTGTTTTGCAGGCTGAACTAACTGTCCACTTGCTGGGAAGGCCCAGCTGGCTCAGCACAAATCCATTAACTGTTTCTCCCAAACAGGGTGTCAAGACAGCAAACCAGCTGTGATCTTCAGGTTGGAGCAGGAGAAAGAGCCATGGATGGAGGAGGAGGAGATGGGCACGTGGCACTTCCCAGGTGAGCGGGTGGCTTGCACGGGCTGGGGGATGAGGCTCCTGGAAGTCTACAAAAGCAGAACTATGAGTGTTCTCTCGTTTTGAGAATGAGTCTTATTCGGTCACCCAGTTTGGAGTGCAGTGGTACAATCTGAGGTCACTGCAACCTCCGCCTCCCGGGTTCAAGCAGTTCACCTGCCTTAGCCTCCCAGGTAGCTGGGATTATAGGCACCCGCCACCACACCCTGCTAATTTTTTGTTTTTTGTAGAGGTGGGGTTTTCACCATTTTGGTCAGGCTGGTTTCAAACTCCTCACCCTGAGTGATCCACCCACCTCGGCCTCCCAAAGTGCTGGGATTACAGGTGCGAGCCACCACACCTGGCTCGATGTTCTCTTGCTTCAGGCAACTGTTCTTAAAAGCCTGGGATATCTTGGCCCAGCATGGTGGCTTATCCCTGTAATCCCAGCACTTTGGGAAGCCAAGGTAGATGGATCACCTGAGGTCAGGAAATCGAGACCATCCTGTCCAACACGGTGAAACTCCATCTCTACTAAAAATACAAAAATTAGCTGGGCATGGTGGCATGCTACTCAGGAGGCTGAGGTAGGAGAATCGCTTGAACCTGGGAGGCAGAGGTTATCATAAGCCGAGATTGCCCCATTGCACTCCAGCCTGGGCGATAGAGCAAGATTCCGTTTAAAAAAAAAAAAATTCTTTTAAAGCCTCAGATCTTTGCAAGCAGCTGAGATCTTTGTTTAGGACATTCGACCCTAAACCTTGAGATGCTCAGTGATCCTGCCACTTGCACACATCACTATACAATTCCTTTCCTGTTCCTGGATTTTAGAGAAAGGCATAGTCTATTTTCTTTTTTCTTTTTGAGACAGAACCTGGCTCTGTCGCCCGGGCTGCAGTGCAGTGGTGTGATCTCGACTCACTGCAACCTCTGCCTCCTGGGTTCAAGCAATTCTTTTGCTTCAGCTTCCTGCTTAGCTGGGATTACAAGTGTATGCCACTGTACCCAGCTAATTTTTGTATTTTTTTTTTAGTAGATACGGGGTTTCTTTATGTTGACCAGGCTAGTCTTGAACTCCTTACCTCAGGTGATCCTCCCACCTTTGCCTCCCAAGGTGCTGGGATTGCAGACTTGAACCACTGCACCTGGCCCTCTTTTTTTCTTGCTCCTGCTCTGTCATCCAGACTGGAGTGCAATGGAGTGATCATAGGTCACTGCAGCCTCCAACTCCTGGGCTCAGGTGATCCTCTTAATTCAGCCTCCTGAGTAGATGGTACTACAGGCACACGCCTTCACACTGAGCCAATTTCTAAATTTATTTTTGTAACGATGGGGTCTCCCTATGTTGTCCAGGGTGTTCTCAAATTCCTGGGCTCAAGGGATGCTCCTGCCTCAGCCTCCTGAGGTGGGACTACGGGCATGATCCATATGCCCGACCGTCTGTTTTCATTTGTCCTTTTATTCTGCTCTGCTGTCCCCACTGACCTTGGTTGCTAAGTCTTCCTGTAGGATCTTCAGTCTTTTCCCTGTGGTTATAAAACAGGCTTTCTCTTGTGTTCAGAGATTTCATTTATCTCCCCTGTGTTAAAATAGCTGTTATTTTGTGCCATTTGTTTTCCTTTTCATCTTTTTCTTTCACCATGAAATGCCCCAAAAACATATTTGCTACATGTATAATTCAGTCCCCATTCTCTTCATCACACCCGCAAACTGGAATGGTGAAAGCCATTCCTGTCCTTTAGCATAACTTGATGACTTGATTTTTTAAATGTCTTGTGAGATGGAGTCTCACTGTCACCAGTCTGGAGTGCAGTGGCACCATCTCGGCTCACTGTAACCTTCGACTCCTGGGTTCAAGTGATTCTTCTGCCTCAGCCTCCCGAGTAGCTGGGACTACAGGCATGTGCCACCACGCCTGGCTAATTTTTGTCTTTTTAGTAGAGACAGGGTTTCACTGTGTTGGCCAGGATGGTCTCAGTCTCTTGACCTTGTGATCTGCCCACCTCGGCCTCCCAAAGTGCTGGGATTACAGGTATGTGCCACCACACCCGGCCAACTTGATGACTTTAAATCACTGCTGTCTCCCTCCCAGCTCACCCTCAGGTGACATTGATTCATGCTGATCAGCAAGTTTCTGCCACAGAAAACAAAGGGGCTGGGTTTTTTAGAGCTGGTACCATCTATCCTATTAAATGCTCATTCAGGGGCCAGGCGTGGTGACTCACCCCTGTAATCCCAGCACATTGGGAGGCTGAGGCAGACAGTTACGAGTTTGAGACCAGCCTGGCCAACATGGCAAAACCCCATTTCTATTAAAAATACAAAAATTAGCCAGGTATGGTGGCATGCACCTGTAGCCTCTTCTAATCATGGGGCTGAGCAGGGAGGATTACTTGAGCACAGGAGGTTGAGGCTGTAATGAGTTCAAACTTGGTTCCTCCAAGTTTGGGCAACAGAGCATAACCCTGTCTCACCAAAAAAAAAAAAAAAATTGAATATCAGCTAGCACCAGTAATGGAGTCAAATAATTAAACCCTCCAGGCATGGCAGCTGTCACTTGTAGTCCCAGCACTTTGGGAGGCTGAGGCAGGAGGCTCACTTGAATCCAGGAGGTTGAGGTTACAGTGAGCTATGATCATGCCACTGCACTCCAGCCTGGACGACAGGGCAAGACCCTGTCTCTAGAAAAACAAACAAACTTGGCTGATCTTCGAGATTTTTTTTTTTGTAGAGATGTGGTTTCACAACGTTGTCCAGGATTGTTGAACTCCTGGACTCAAGCAGTCCTCCCACCTCCCAAAGTGCTGGGATTACACGTGTGAGTCACTGTGCCCAGCTGATCTTACATGTTAATTTCAACTTTGTCTACTTCATGCATCTGATTACTATCCAGCCTCGTATGTTACCTTGTTTATAACTTTTAAATGCCTTTTCTTTCAAAACCATGTATTATGGCTCCATTCTGCCTAATGGGCTGTACTCCCATAGGCAGTATAACCCCATGGAGAGAAGAGCTGTTGTTGTTTTGAGACAGAGTCTTGCTCTTGTTGACCAGGCTGTAGTACAAGGGGCACTCACTGCAACCTCTGCCTCCCAGGCTCAAGCAATTCTCCTGTGTCATCCTCTCAAGTAGCTAGGATTACAGGCACATGCTACCACACCTGGGTTTTAGGTTAGCTGCACCATGTCACTCCAGTTTGGGCGAGTGTGAGACCCTGTCTCTAAAATAAATAATTATAGTAGTGTTAGAACTTTTTGTCATAAAAAATGTGTAAGAATAAAAATGCATTACTTCCTAATGAACAAATGTTAACTCCCTGTTTTCCAAGAGCAAACCCGTTCCCCACAGTGATACAGGAGGCCCTCAACCATGTGCACTGAACTGTGGGGGCCGCCACACTGCGCCTTCCTTCCCAAATGCGAAGCTCCACCCTTTGGAAGAGGGCCTGACCTCCCTGTGCCTCTCCCTAGCTAAGAACAAATGCAGCCCCCGCCACCCCTGCATCGCCTCTGTGCCCAGTCCCTGAGGGAGCCCTGTGCCGCATCGATTCCATCTGGGAAAGCAAAGCTCCTGACCGGCGCGGCATGGGCTACCATGCTGGAATCTGCCCCTCTATATTACTGGTTTTCAAGGAAATAAACAAATATATGCCAGGCGCCCCAAAGGCCACCTGCCAGCATGGAGCAGCTCGGTGCAGTGGGGCCGGGAGCAGACTCACCAGTGCTGCTTCATCAGGGCGCACTCGCCACGCTCCTGGGGGTCCAGGTTGTACATGTACAGATACCCGTCGGAGGCGCCCACCAGCAACCGTGGGATCTTCTGAATTCTAGGGAGAATCAAGAGCAGCCACATTTTAGACAACCTTCACAAGAAGGGGCTTATTACACGGGCAGCCTCACTCTTGGCAAGGTGAGGGAGGAGACCCCAGCAAAACGAGCACTAGGGCATCTCTGGGCATTTAGTGCACCATTGACCCGGCCCACAGTGCCAAGACTGCACTCCGTGTGCCGAGCCCTGAAGCCCACAGGAGGAGAGAGCAGAACAAAGCCGGTTTTGTGGCTTCTGTGAATATTATGGGTAGTCATTGTCAGAGAACTTTTCGACGACCTAGACAGGTAACAGAACTAGAAAATGATGTTTAGAGACGCTCGGAATCCCAAAGCCCTGCTATCGCTGGAGGTAAAGACAGTCTTTCCTGCACACAGCACAGGGCCTTAGACAATCCCAGGCACCTTTACAGGCCCTGTGTGCATTCTGAAGCTTGACCCTAGAGCTGGATGGAGGCCTGAGACTCAGAAAATGCGGTTAACTATGGCACACCCACGAGGTTTGACTTAATGTCTTTTATTAATACTGCAGACTGTCAACAAAAACAGAACAACAGACCATGTAGAAATGAACCCCGCATGAGACTCAGGAATTCTCTAACAAAAAACAAATAAAATAGTGATAAAATAAACCCCCGCACAGAGTGGTGAGCCTAGCACCTGCCAGGGCGCCTCCCACCCCCGACGACTCTAGATGGAGCCCCAGCTCTAAGAAGCTGCTTTTGTTCAGGAGAAATGGAAAGGATCACGAGCCACCAGGACTGGGCCCCTCAGCCTCAGGCGCTCAGGGAAGGGGGACGGAGGCACGGGCTCTACTCACGTGGCTAGTGAGCAGATGTTTTCGAGGCCGCAGAATGGCAGGCGGACTGTGGCGAAGGCTCGGTCCTGGCTGAGCATTTCTGACACTTGGGAAGGCAGGTAGCTGGTGGAGGCCATGAGCACTTTCCCAAAGTACCCAGTCCAGGTGGTGGGCTCCTGGGGGTCTGGAAGGAAAGGCCACCAGACACATGAAGCTGCACCCTCCCTGGGGGGAGAGCCACCCCCCTACTCACATAGACATACAGCTCTGGAGCCAAGAGCCAAATTCTCCATTCTTCACAGGAAAACTAAAAAGGGTTGGTTGGTTATATGCAGACACTCGGAGCCCCAGAGGTGTCACGGAGCTTCCTCTAGGAGGCATCGGAGGAGGAGGCAGCACTCAGGCTCCAGGGCAGGAGGAGCTGTGACCCTTGTGTGGTCATGGGCAAGAAATGGCAGGTTACCACACGTCACCTTTGGAAGGGTGTGATGGGGCCTGATGACCCCTGCTAGATCTCTGTCACAGGGATCTCCATAAACCTTGAGTATAGACCCAAAAGTGTTATTTTCCCATAGCCTAATTGTGTGGTTAGTCATCATTTTTGGGGGGAAGGGTAGGGCACGTTCCATTTGTTCTTAAAATTGTGATGAAATATATATAACAAAATTTACTATTTTTAACCATCGTAAGTATGATATCATCATACTGATCTGAGTGGGATGCTCTTTTTAAACTTTTTAAAGAGAGGCTGGGCACAGTGGCTCATGGGCAGATCACTTGAGCTCAGGAGTTTCAGATCAGCCTGGGGCAACAGAGCAAGATTCCATCTCTACAAAAAATTTTAAACTTAGCCAGGTGTGGTGGCACATGCCTGTAGTCCCAAGTACTCAGGAGGCTAAGGCAGGAGGATCACTTGAGTCCAGGAGGTTGAGGCACAGTGAGTAATGACTACACCACTGCACTGCAGCCTGGGTAACAGAGTAAGACCCTCTTTTTTTATATTTTTGAGATGACGTCTCGCTCTGTTGCCCAGGCTGGAGTGCAGTGGCACAGTCTCAGCTCACTGCAACCTCTGCCTCCGGGGTTCAAGCAGTTCTTCTGCCTCAGCCTGCCAAGTAGCTGGGACTATAGGCACATGCCACCACGCCCGGCTCATTTTATTTTGTATTTTTAGTAGAGATGGGGTTTCACCATGTTAGCCAGGATGGTCTCGATCTCCTGACGTTGTGATCCGCCTGCCCCAGCCTCCCAAAGTGCTGAGATTACAGGCATGAGCCACCACACCCAGTCAAGACCCTCTTAAAAGACCCCCCCTCCCTCTACATATTCATATGCAATAGTAAATACTTACAGAAGTCACCCATGTCTCTGCTTACCCATGGGCAGGGAAGAGACACGGCATTCATCCTTGAGGGCAGTCTGATCACAGATGCTTTTGTCTGTGAGGAGTGTGTGAGGAGAGGCCATCCTCCTCATACTCGCCTCACAGACAAAAGCAAAAAGAGGATGTCCACCTGGACCCTTCCTGCCCCATGCGAAGCCTCTACCTGTCCTGTGTGCTGCCGGTGGGAGAACCTGCCTGCTGCGGCCCGCCCTCCTCACTGCCAACCCTGGATGTGGCGGTGCTGGTTCTATGGCCGGCTCCAGGGTCCTCACTGGCCAACGGTATCAGAGGGCGGGACAGATCCTTGCTTCCATCTCATCCCATCAACAAGTGGTGACAAAGGGTTCTGCATTTTTTTAAAGGAAGGAATGTTTGCAACTCACTTTTCTTTCACAGTCTCAAGTTTGAAGATGTGCACGGTCTCGGTGTTGCTGGAGGCGGAGAGGAACATGCCGTCCATGCTGAAGGCCAGGGAGCAGATGCTCACGCACCTGGGGAGATGTGCAGGTCGGGGCAGGCCACAGGAGCCAGCGGCTGCCCCAGGGGCTCAACTCAAGTGGCAGAGAAGAGTTCCTGTCATGGGCACACTTGGGCCTGCTGGTAAGTTTTATTCTCTTCCAGCCACCTTCTCAAACATTTTCCTTGAGAGAGGAAAGTGTTCGAAAGGAAATACTAAGCACAACTGGTTAACACACTGCAACCTTTCAGGTGACAAAAGGAATCAGGATTTCACTAAACCACTTCTAGCCGCATTAGGATGGATTTCTAGTCCTAAGGTGAGTTAAAGAAAACTCTGTAAATGTAATTTAAGAAAGAGTAAAGGGCCAGGCACAGTGGCTCACACCTATAATCTCAACACTTTGGGAGGCTGAGGTGGGTGGATCATGAGGTCAAGAGATTGAGACCTTCCTGGCCAACATGGTGAAACTTCGTCTCTATTAAAAATAGAAAAAATTAGCCAGGCATGGTGGTGTGAGCCTGTAATCCCAGTTACTCAGGAGGTTGAGGCAGGAGAATTGTTTGAACCTGAGAGGCAGAGGTTGCAGTGAGCTGATATCTTGCCACTGCACTCCAGCCTGGGCGACAGAGCAAGACTCAGTCTCAAAAAACAAACAGACAAACAAAAAACAGCAAAACTTTGAAGATGCAAAGTGGCTCAAGTGTATCTTAAAAACCAATTGGCATCCCAAAGCCACTAAATTCATGTGAATGTCTTCATAACTGTAGAACTGCAAGACAGTTAACCAAGGGCTAATCCTATCCATAACAGTAAGGATTTTCTTACAGTAAGGAGTCAGTATTTACTGCATGTATGAATTAGGTATGGGTAGAAATTAGGAATGGTTCTCACCTTAACGCAGTGTTCAATGATGGAAGTGGGGTCAGGGAGGTACAAATGAAACTGACTTTGCAAAATCATGACTGAGATGGTGAAACAGATCTAACTTAATGGACTCCATCTTGGTACTCATCTCCACGCTGTCCTTGTTCCTTCCTGGGCATAGGCTGAATTAACTTTGGGAGAAACTTTGCTTATGATATTTTGCAGACCCTGCACTTGATGGATCTGCTGGCCCCTCCCAGATCAATCAACTGGCTCATCTGATTTTGTGGCCCCCACCCAGGAACTGACTGAATACAAGACAGCTCCAACTCCCTATGATTTCATCTCTGACCCATCAGCACTCCTGGCTCACTGGCTTCCCCCCAACCCAAGTTATCCTTAAAAACTCTGCTCCCCAAATGCTCAGAGACACTGATCTGAGTAATAATAAAACTCCAGTCTCCCACACAGCCGGCTCGAGTGAATTTGTTTCTCTATTGCAATTCCCCTGTCTTGATGAATTGGCTCCGTCTAGGCAAGGGGAAGATTAACCCCTTGGGCAGTCACCCAAATACTCCATCTTCTACAGGCAAAAGAATGTCAGAAAAATACACATGGAAGGCACTAGAGAAGCACAGAAAAAGGGATTTAACCCAAGGATCCAAAAAAAGGCCTCCTTCAGGTGACACTGGACTTGGACTCCCAGGCTTATGGAAGCTAGCCAGGCCACTAGATCTGCCAGCCCACGCCACACCCTAGTGGACAAAAGAGATCGGCTCTTCCAAAGGGCTGAAGGTGTGGCACAGCTGGAGCCGGGACAGGGAAAGTGGAATGGCATCGGACTGGGCGGAAGGCCTGGTGAAACAAAGCAGGGAGTGTGGGGTCAACCCTGCAGGATCAGCAGGGTGGTGGAAGATGTTAGGTGGGGTGTGATTGGATTACATCTGCATTTTCAAAGAACAGCCTGGGAGAATCTGAAGATGGGCCTGAAGGGAATCCAGGGAACAGAAACCAGCCAAAGCCTGGTTTGGTGGGGTGGTGGATGTGGCGCAGGGCCAGCCCACAGTGGGAAGCTCCCTGGATGCACTGTTCTGGCAGAAGAACACAGGGCCAAGCCCCTCTGGCTTGGCTGCCAGGGTGCTGGTGGGTGGCACTATTTACCAAGATGGGGAGGGTGAGGGATGAGGGGTTGCTGGGGGCACACTGGCCTGATGCCTTGAGGTGCCCAGCATCCAGCAGGGAGGAGGAACAGGGCACCTCAGGAAGCTGGGCTACCGCATCTAGCCCCGGGATTGGCACATATAGCCCATGGGGGTGGGGCAGGGGGCTGGGTGAGGAGCGGCTCCAGCCAGAAACAGGCACAGGAGGGGAACTGAGCAGAAGCAGCAACACAGGAAAAATCCAGAAAGGTATGCTGTGAGGAAGACCAAGGGACATGATGAGGTAGGAGCGGGAGGAGCGGTGACGTTTGGGGACGCTGAGGTCCACCTGTTGCACCTATGGGGATCCCATGAGGAATGGGGGACCAGATGGCAGGAGGGTCCCTGAAAGACAGCCCCTCCTCTTTCAGTGGCCACCCTCAGGGAGGGAGGTACTGATCTGAAATGAGCCAGAGACTTGGGGTCAGGTCCTGCCGACCAAGGCCACGTGATGGCAAGTGGCCCCCAGGGGTCCGATCCAAAGCCTCCCCTGCTCTGCTGTCCGATGAGGGAGGGATGATCCTGCCTCGGAAGCAGGAGCCACAGAGGGCGTGCTAATCACAGATGAGGGAGACTCTGCAGCCTGGATGGAGGAACGCAAGGGAACGCCAGGCTGAGGCATCTGGGTTTGTTCAAAGAAGGGGCCAACACCGTTTGCTGCGGGTGAAAGCAGAACTGGAGAGCTGGGAACAGGTTCTCAGAGGGTAGCCTTTGAAGGAGGGGCATGCTACCCACTGGGAGCCACAGGGCACTGGGCCTGCCTGGTTCTGCAAGCTCCTCACAACTCTCACACGAGCTGGTGGGACTGCAGACCAAACCCAGTTTGCTTTTCTCAAAGTGCTCTTGAACCTGTGACAAGATCAAGTCTTAGACCTCAACTAGTGACCCAGCTGGGCTAAAAATGCTCGTGTGGAATTCTCCTGGGCTGTTTGTTCACAGATAACGTAAAACTGAAATCCAAATACAACCTCCAGAATCCATGCTGGACGTTCACATACTTTACCTCTTCACTCCTCTCCGAAACTCAGAGTTTTTGTCCGTCTGGAATGGAAAATACCCTAATCACGGTCCCCTGTGGAAGAGAAAGAGAAAAGAAGAAAGAATTTTAGTTGAGTTAAAACAGGATTTTCCGATCTTTCACAGCAGACTGCAAATGTACCACATGGCTATCTCCAGGACAGCTCTGCGCTGGACCACCAGGGAGTTTGGGGTCCTCCAGGGCCCCCCATGAGTATCACCTCCACACTTTTTGCCATGAGCATAGGAAAACACTCCCCTGTTCTATTTTGGTCTTACTGTTCAATCTTCTCTTTAAGTCTATTTTAACTGACTACCGACTCTCAACACTAACAGCCTTGAGGGCAAAAGTGGCCTATCATCGTTCTAGTGTTCTGAGTCATTTGAAGTTTAAACTATTAAAAATAAAAGCCTGGACTTGTGTGTGGCACACTGGCAAGCCCCTGTGGTCTGACAAGGTTTCAGACCCCACTGAGGTCCTTTCCTGCTGCTGTCAATTCAGTTACTGACCAAGAGAACCGATTAGCTGCAAAGCTCAAGTATCTGGTAAGAGTAAATCCCAACTCATGAAATGGTAAGATGCACATGAAGAAAATCTTACGGCCGGGCGCGGTGGCTCACGCCTGTAATCCTAGCGCTTTCAGAAGCTGAGGCGGGCGAATCACCTGAGGTCAGGAGTTCAAGACCAGCCTGACCAACACGGTGAAACCCCGTCTTAAAAAAAAAAAAAAAAAAAAAGCTTACTAAGACAAAGAACTAGGAATATGTGGGAGCTCAGCATGTCCCTGTTTTAATGGGAAGTTCTTGAAGATGCCAGCTTCCTCAACTAAGGTGATATCAGATCTGTAGATGATGAGACAGATGCGAACATCTGGGGGAATAAATGAGAGAAGCGCCAAGAAAATCACGAGCAGGATTTTCAGTGCATGAATATTAAAAGAAAACTATCAGGTGATGGTTTTAATGGTTTTAAATTAGTGTGAAAAGAGACTGACAGAAAGACAGGCCATCAAATGGGCAGCATTTCAAATCTGCGGGGCGGGAAGAACTATTCAACATTCACCCTCTGCAAATTTTAGAAGGTTTGAACTGTTAAATATAAAAACTGTTAAGCACATCTAGACCTATGGGAGGCCGAGACAGGCAGATGTCCTGAGCTCAGGAGTTTGAGACCACCCTGGGCAACATAGTGAAACCCCGTCTCTACCAAAATACAAAAAAAAATTAGCTGGGCATGATGGCACGTGCCTGTAGTCCCAGCTACTTGGGAGACTGAGGCACGAGAATCGCTTGAGCCCCAGATATGGAGGTTGCAGTGAGCCAAGATCATGCCAATGCACTCCAGCTTGGGCTACAGAGTGAAACTCTGTCAAAAAAAAAAGAAAAGAATATTAGGCCAAATGCAATAACTCATGTCTGTAATCCCAGCACTTGAGGAGGCCAAGCTGGCAGAAACACTAGAGCCCAGGAGTTCAAGACCAGCCTGGGCAACATAGTGAGATCCCATCTCTATATAAACCAAAAATTAGCCAAGGTTGATGGTGTACTCCTGTTGTCCCAGGAGAGGAGGCAGCAATGAGCTGTGATCACGCCACTGCACTATCTGCCGTGCTTATAGACAGTAAAATGTGGCCAGGTGCGCTGGCTCACACATATGAAATGCAAAAATCCCAGTACTTTGGGAGGCTGAGGCGGGTGGATCACAAAGTCAGGAGTTTAAGACCATCCTGGCCAACATGGCGAAACCCCATCTCTTTTGTATTTTGTAAAAATACAAAAATTAGCCAGGCGTGGTGGCAGGCACTTGTAGTCCCAGCTACGGGAGGCTGAGGCAGGAGAATCACTTAAGCCTGGGAGTAGAGGCTGCAGGGGGCAGAGACTGTGCCACTGTACTCCAGCCTGGGTGAAAGAGCAAGCAAGACTCTGTTTAAAAACAAAAACAAAACAAAATTGGCACTTGAGGATGGCTGGTTCTTTCTGGATGGAGGGGCACAAACTGAATATAACACTGAGAATTCGAGGATCAAATATGTTCTGCATCCACATATAAAAATAACCAAAGCAAAGGTTTTGTCCTCTGTAGCCTCAACTCTTAGATGGAGATAATTTTTTGGTGGCCTATCTACTGTGCAATATGGAAATATAACTAACTAATTAAGAGTTGTTTTGTTGGCCAGGCGTGGTGGCTCACACCTGTAATCCCAGCACTTTGGGAGGCCGAGGTGGGCAGATCACAAGGCCAAGAGATCAAGACCATCCCAGCCAACACGGTGAAACCCCGTCTCTACTGAAAAATACAAAAATTAGCTGGGGTTGGTGGCGTTTGCCTATAGTCCCAGCTACTCAGGAAGCTGAGGCAGGAGAATTGCTTGAACCTGGGAGGTGGAGGTTGCAGTGAGCTGGGATCGTGCCACTGCACTCCAGCCTGGCAACAGAGTGAGACTCCATCACAAAAACAAAAAAATAAAAAAAGAGTTGTTTTGTTGCCACATGACTGTGAGATTCTTGAAAGCGGGGTTAGATCACAGGCCTCAGTGGGGCCTTGGCACCTGGGGACGGAGCAGGGCTAGGAAGGTCCTGATGCTCTCACTCCAGAGACTAGGAGGATCCGTTCACGTTTGCTCTTCATAGTCCAAAAAATATTATTCTATTTTTATGGGTCTTAAAATTCCACCAAGTACCTTTGGGCCTTTGTAAGAACTACTGAAAAATATAACAGTGAGACTTTGATTAGTCAAGGAGTAACAGAATTTCAGGGCCATTTCAAAGGGAAATGAAAAGGACAAGCTGATATTGGGATAGTCTAGCACAATCAGAATCAAAGTCAGGCTTGGTGTCTGACTCCTCTGTTGCTACCTGGCTGGGCAGCCCGGACACACTGCTTAACCTCTCTGAACCCTTGCTAAGAAATGCAAAAATGTTTACCTCGCTGAGGGGAAACAAATGAGGTAATGAAGATAAAAGATCCAGGATAATGCATGACACAGAAGTAACCCATAAACGGTGACATCATTATTACAGAACTCAGGTGTAAGATTCAAGAACAAAGACCCAGGCAGGAAAGCTAAGGAAGTGAGCGGGCTTTTTATTGTATCTCATCTGCTCGATAGTTTGAGGGGAGAGAAGACTTGAAAGGGGAGGCTATTTGAGGATTTCAATGAGAAGCAAAATCAAATCCACATCAAAGTAACAGCCATCTGTGGGCAATGAAGAGCAGGACTGGCATCCAGAGGAGATGATGGAGGCGGGACAGCAGACGCGACCTCAAGACAGAAGAAGGAAAGATGGAACTTTCAAGAAGAGAGGAACCGAAAAGAAAAAGAGGCAACAGTCCAAGTCAGGAAGAGAACAAGGTCCCTTCAGTGTCCTGGAGGCTGAGGGAGCCTCACCACTTGGTCACAGGTACACGGGGACATTTAGAGGCCATGTCCTTTAAAGCCAGACATTCTTTTTACTAGAATCTCTTAACTTAATAGTTAGAAATACATATAAAAGATTGATACATGACTTAAATACACGACTATCTATGGCATCAACACGTTTGAAACATAGTGTCCCAGAAGGGTGATGTCAACATAAATCACAACTGAATGCTGCACAGCCATTACAAGTATTTTCAGCTTAGAAAAATGTCGTCACGCAGAGTGAAAAAGGATAAATTACACCCATAGTGGGATCTCAATTCTGTTGAATAAAGAGAAAATGAAAGGATACACAGAAATGTATTCAGATTGGCTGGAGAGAATTCTGTCTTGGCATTTTTACGTTTCATTATTGTCTGGGTTCTTCCCCATAACATGTTAGTTTCATCATTTAGAAACACACGGGGCGGGTGGCACAGTTATACACAGCGTTTCCGTCTCTGGACATTTCTGCATTTTCAACTACAAACGTGTACCAGCTCTCCTGTCCATAGGGGCACGGTGCGAGCTCCGCTCACTCTCAGGCAGCACATGGCTACGGTCTGAAAAGCGGGAGCCTGTCTCTGCTTCTCCTGGAGCCGGTCGTATAGGACCTTGCTTCTGAATTGGCTATGTGAACAGAACTGGGAGAGTCTGTGGAAGCCTTCATACCACGGCTCCCCAGGGTAAAACAGACTCACCTTCTCCGAAGCTGTGGCAAGCTTAGTTCCACTAGCGTCAAAAGCCAATGCTGCTAAAGGACTGTCATGAGCCGGAATCATGTTTGCAGCTCTCTGAAAAAGGGAGACCAACAAAATGTGACCTCTGGGCAGGGACAGCCCACACCTCAGGGCTGGCACTTGGCATGCAGTCTAAAGATGCCAGTTAACCGTTCCTAAAACACCGTCTATACAAATGCCAAACCCACTGATTTACTGGGGCCGAGAATCCAAGGAAACACTGCTCCAACTTTAGAAAAAACAAAGCAGTTTACCCCTAAGGGTTTCTACGTTCCTGAAAACATTCCTATGGCAAGGAGCTCAGCACTGGTGTGAATGCTGCAGCAGATCCAGAAGCAGAATGAGCCAGACCTGCTCCGCCAGTGAGAGGAGTAGCAGGGCCAGGCGTGGGGGCACCCGCCTGTCATCTCAGCACTTCAGGAGGCTGAGGCGGGAGGATGGTTTGAGGCCAGCCTGGGCAACACAGCAAGACTCCGTCTCTACCAAAGTGAAAAATGAGCTGAGTGTGGGGGTGCATGACTGTAGCTACTTGGGAGGCTGAGGCAGGGGGATCACTTGAGCCTGGGAGGTTAAGGCTGCAGTGAGCTAGGACTGCACCACTGCACTCCAGCCTGAGCAACAAATTGAGACCCTGTCTCAAAAAAAAAAAAAAAAAAGTACAGCAGTTGTATTGCTGAGCCAAGAAAGTCAGGATGCCAGAGACGCCACAGCACTCATCCGCAGGAAAAAGCTACACTTGAAAGAGCTATTCGAGTAGGAAAGGCATCTCACCAAATTAATGGTATCGAAGACCTGCACCTCTCCGATGGTTGCGCTCCCTGGGTACGCCAAGTAGCAGTTGTCATTGTTGATTGACAGCGCACACAGGCCTGCAAATGACACCCGGAGGACGATATGCAAACTCACATCTGAGAGCTCCTTCTCAGATGTCAGACATAATTCAGCATTTATTTAACAAAGCTTTAGGAACAAATAATAACTTGGATATGATCTTGTTTGCTGCGTTAAAAAAAGGTTCCATGACCCCAAATCCCCACCTGAGGTGATACCAGTATTGTAAAGAGATTAAAGGCCTTTGGTTTGAACTGATCAGTAACCTCAAACTTGAAAGCTGATCAAACCAATGAGTTAATGTGGTAGGAAGGCAGCCTGGTTTGGGATCAATACTTTTTAAGTCTGTCTCATCTGCAGAACCTATAAAGAGAAAAAATCTCTCTCACCTATAGCTATCTTTCAAAGGCAAAATCAGAAAAACAGGATTCTCTCCTCACGAGTGAGCTCACCTGCAGGGTTTGGAGGCGTCTCCCTGATCGTGTGCAGTACCTTCATGTCCCGAATGTTGTGGATGTACAGGGACTCTTCCAGGCATACTATCAGCCTCTAGGTGAGAGACGAAATGAAACCAAATGTGAAGCAACAGCCGGTGCAACACACGCCCCAATCTTCACTGGACTGACTCCTGGACTACGGTGCTCTCAGTTCCTTCTATTTTTATGTTTATTTTGGAATGGAATCAAGTGGTGCAATCTCGGCTCACCGCAACCTCTGCCTCACGGGTTCAAGCGATTCTCCTGCCTCAGCCTCCCGAGTAGCTGGGATTACAGGTGGCCGCCACCACGCCTGGCTAATGTTTATATTAGTACAGATGGGGTCTCACCATGTTGATCAGGCTGGTTTTGAACTCTTGACCTCAGGTGACCCATCCCCATGTTGGCCTCACAATCTTAGTTCCTTCTAGAACACCATGCAGACCAATGTTCGAAGCACTGAGGATACAGCTGCTTTCCACCAACAATCAAGGGAGAGCCGGGCGGGTGCACCTCTCCCTCGATACCCAGCTGTACTGGGAATTCTAAAAAGGCCATTTAATTCAGTGTTAGGCAAACACTAGCCTATAGCTAAGACAAGTGTGCTGTGAATAGATTTGGAAAGATTTGCTTTTTAAAACTGATGCTGACTGTGGCGCGGGTAAAGTGAAAATAAGAGCCTGGGGGTTTTGAAAGGTCTAACATTTATTCTGCACTCAGATTAGTTTGCAAGTTCCTGCTTCATTTGGAAGAAAATGAATATAGACTTGAAGATGATGCATTGCTGTGATGATTTATGCCATGCACCCGGCCCTACGTCAGGTGGGTATGAACAGAATTTGTATGCTTTAAAATTTGTACATGCTCAGGCTGGGCACAGTGGCTCATGCCTGTAATCCCAGCACTTTGGGAGGCTGAGGTGGGTGGATCACAAGGTCAGGAGATTGAGACCAGCCTGGCCAACATGGTGAAATCCTGTCTCTACTAAAAATACAAAAATTAGCCCGGTGTGGTGGCGTGTGCCTGTAGTCCCAGCTACTCAGGAGGCTGAGGCAGGAGAATGGCTTGAACCTGGGAGGCGGAGGTTGCAGTGAGCTGAGATTGCACCACCGCACTCCAGCCTAAATGACAAAAAGTGAGACTCTGTCTCAAAAAAACAATTTTTTTTTAAGTGCTCAAGGTATTATGTCTTACACTTTCCCATTCTAACCAACTTTGTCAATTAACAGACCAATTCCCAGTCTCAACTGTGTGAGGTAAGAGGGTCTCTACTGTGATTACTGCATCTAGTCACCGTATCTCAGAGTGTAGCTGTTGGCTGTCACAATGTATACTCTGGAGGCAGCTAGCTGCTTCATCAGCTTTCCCTGCAGGGAATGTGGTCAGAAATAGCCTGTGAGGGGTCTTCCGGGTGATGCCATTACACTGGGCTCGAACACAGGCTGGGAGGCAGCCCCACGAAACGCAGGCATGTGCCACCCACCGCATCCTTCCTCCAAGCCAGACCTTATTTTTTTAGGGGAGATACAGAAAATAGATCCTTTATCTTGAATTCCAAGTTAAATTAACAATTTACAAAAGGAAAAAAAAGTCTAAAAATTTTAAGTAACATTCAAGAAGCAAAACCAGGCAATAAGTGAGAGAGACTCTGCTGTCCACCCTCTGGATAGGGCCAGGGACGCCTGTATGGGAACAGTGTGGCAGAGGCCTGGGCATTCGTTGTGAATGGAATGGGCTGAGCAAAGCTGGTGGGATGAGAAAACAGAACTGGTTGCTGGTGGCAAGGATCTGTGCCCAGTAACGTGGGGCCAGGCAGTCAAGCAATGGCAGAGGGACTTGCTGGTGGGGTGGGCTTGTTCCAGAGGCTAGAGGGAGCAGCAGACACGCCCACACCCGGCTGGGTGCTCACCTGCCTGTTGAGCTTCACAGCCAGAATCGTGTTAGAGTAGCTGTAGCTGCAGATCTCAGTTCCCTTCTTAAAGTGGCACACCTTTAGCTTCCTTGGTGCTTTAAGGCTCACGATGGCCACTAAGCTGCTAGAGAACAATCTCTCTACAATGCATACATCTTCCGTGTCGGCTGAAATCACAAAGGGAAGTACGTGCATAAACATCTACACATGGCCACGGGCACAGGCAGAATCTACACTGGGAAATAAACACAGGCCTGGACAACATGTAGAACACAGCGCTGGGGGGCACCTGCGGAAGGTGTGGTCACGGGGTTGGGAGGGAGGGGAATAGCCCCGGGGGTCTGAGGGTCCTGATTCGCTGGAGCCTGGGGAGTGCTTCCACTGTGAATAAGGACGGCCCTACATGAGCATTCACACGAAAGACAAAGGTTCCTTTCAATCAGTTCTGTTGCTGGATTTGAACGGTGTGACCTAAAAACACGCCTGAGTTTAGGAACCAAACAAACTGCTAGGTAAAGTGAAAGAATAAGGTCTAGGGACCCCTTCATTAAGACACAAACTCCTAGGAAACTGCAGTCGCTTCCTCTGGGTGCCATAGACTCATGTGCTGAGTGCTAGCCTACGTGCCCGCACACCAGGGCTGGCCAAAGAATCACACATGTCCAAAGTGGCATGACACATACTTATTTTTTAAAAAGATGTTGCTATTGCACTCATGTTCAGAAAACACTGCGATACAGTCTAAGAAATGTCCAGTAGGCAGTCCTGTTGTGCATACACAAAGGTCGATGGTAGACCTACTAAGCCCCTAGGCTACATAGTGCGTCCTGTAGCTCCTGACGACAGACCTGCTCGGCATGTAGGAGTGAATACTGTGGCCAGCCGCAGCACAGTTGTAAGTACCTGTGTGTCTAAACAAAACATGGGAAAGCCACAGCAAGAACACGGCCTGGTCCTCTCACAGGACCACCATGGCACACACAGCCCCTCGCTGGCTCACACACCAATGCAGCACGACACCACTTTGCATGGAACAGCGGTCAACTCAAGCGCATCATTCTAAGCTCTTTTCAGTGGCCAGTTTCATCTCAGTTGCTTTTACTAGATAGTTGCTATAAACCTTTCTGACAACAGCAAGTGACCTTTATTCAAAAAGAACAAAGGCAAGCGTCTGCACAAATGGCGGGGAGGGAGCGTGCACACGCGCAGGGAGGACAGATTCTGTCTGCAGCTTCTCTGCCCAGCACCATACCAGACTAGGGGCCACCCACCGCCTTCCAGGATCTGTCATGCGAGTGTGTGGGGGTGGGTGGTGATCATGCTCCTGTGTGGAGGCAGGAGTCCATGTCTGTCAACGATGCACTTCTAGCACCTGGCATGTAGCAGCACTCAGACACGAGGCCAACCCAACTCAGAAGAGACGGTGCATAACCCGGAATATGTCAATTATTGGCAGTAAAATATAATTTCCCTAAAGGTCAGACCCTCATGTTCTCGGATCGTCCTCTCTTTCCTTCAGGAAATCGACATGGATACCAAGTCATGACAGAACCCTGATTGCTAGACAGTGGGTGAAAAAGAGGGTTGGGCCAGATGCGGTGGCTCACACCTATAATCTCAGCACTGTGGGAGGCCAAGGTGGGAGGATTGCTTGAGGCCAGGAATTTGAGACCAGCCTGGGCAACATAGTGAGATCCCATCTCTACAAAAAAAGAACTTACTTCCAAATAGGTCTTCTCCTCATCACTCACAGGCTCTGTTCTGTGTACTTGCCTGCTTGGTAAGGTTTATTTGTGACCCCACATCAACCCTCATGGTACTTTTACAGCTGTCCGTGGACACTTGCAAAGTGGGAAATTTTTTTTCTTTTTTTGAGATGGAGTTTCGCTCTTATTGTGCAGACTGGAGTGCAGTGGTGTGATCTCAGTTCACTGCAACCTCCGCCTCCTGGGTTCAATCGATTCTCCTGCCTCAGCCTCCCAAGTAGCTGGGGCTACTGGTGCATGCCATCATGCCTGGCTAATTTTTGTATTTTTAGTAGAGACAGGGTTTTGCCATGTTGGTCAAGATGGTCTCAAACTCCTGACCTCAGGTGATCCGCCCACCTTGGCCTCCCAAACTGCTGGGATGACAGGCATGAGCCACCGCCCCAAGATTTGTCACATGATGCACATGTTCCTGCTTGAGGTCACACAGGGTGATGTCCTGTCCTCTCGTGTCAATTCTCATACTTAAAACAACTGTCCTTTTCGTGGTCTACTGAGGGTTATTGAGTGCCTGCTTTTCGTACTTTTGTGCTTTTTGGTGATTTCGCTGTTGGCCCTGGCACAGTGTGGAGCGTCACTGAGTGTCCCTAAGCACAAGCAGCCTGTGATGTGCCCTGCGGAGAAAACATGCATGCGAGAGGAGTTCTGCTGACGAGAGTTCCATGCAAGCTGTGAGTTCTACGTTAGTGACCCAGCAATCTGCGTTGTATCAGCACGTCTTGAGGCAGGGGAGCACACAGAAAACCAGGTGTTTTTTTTTTTTTAAGGTTGATCTTCATACAATTTTTTTTAATTGTATTTGGGCTCTGGGGTTCTCTCTTGATCAGCTGATGAAAATGCTGTGACCAGAGGCGACCTCCCATCTTTCCCCTGGGGTGCAATGCTTCACGATTCGCTAAGCCAGGGTCCCAGAGATTTACAGACTCTGTGAATAACGAGAATCAACTGTATTTTTATGCTTTTTCAAAGAACAGATTCTTACTGCTTTGCTTGGTGAAACTTATTTACTTCACTCATGCAACACAAACAACCACATCCTACCAGGAGAGACCACCGCAAGTATACAGTGGTAAACAGGATGGTGCCATCACGGAGAGGAGGCCAAAGAGATGTGGGCCCAGGGCCCTGTGTGGCACTGAAACTGTCCAAGGTCAGCAAAGGAGACTGAGGAAGAGAGAAGTCAGGACTATGTATGAGACGGAACCCAACAGAAGAGGGTGTCTGAAGACCGGCAGGAAAGCAACTGTGCCCAGCACTGCAGGGGAGGAGGAAACAAGACACGTCCCCCGAGTCTGGGAACGAGTAGCTTATCTCGAGATCTTGACATATTTTGAAGAAGATGTGCACAAAGAATGGCTGAAATGTGAAAGAGAGTGAGGAAGTAGGAAAAAAACTCAGACTATCTGCAGGAGTTATGCTACGGGCCGGGAGCAGGAGCTCACACCTGGAATCCCAGTACTTTGGGAGACTGAGGTGGCTGGATCACCTGAGGTCAGCAGTTTGAGACCAGCCTGGCCAACATGGTGAAACCTCATCTCTACTACCAGGCATGGCGGTGTGTGTCTATATTCCCAGCTACTTGGGAGGCTGAAGCAGGAGAATCTCTTGAACCCAGGAGGCAGAGGTTGCAGTGAGATGAGATCGCACCACTGGACGGTAGCTTTGTTCATAATAGCTAAACTGGAAAGAGCCCAGATATCTATCAGTAAGAGACTAGATCAACAACTGTCATATATTCACATAACCGGGCAAATGAGACACAAGATGTGGATAAATCTAAAAAACATGCAGAGCGAAAGAAACATCATCAAAAGAGTATATGCTCTGTTCATAAGAAGTTCTAGAAGATACAAAACTAATCTATAGGCCAAGTGCAGTGGCTCACGCCTATAATCCCAGCACTTTGGGAGGCCAAGGCAGGTACATCATGAGGTCAGGAGATGGAGACTATCCTGGCTAACATGGTGAAACCCCACCTCTACTAAAAATACAAAAAATTAGCCAGGTGTGGTGGCACGTGCCTGTAGTTCCAGCTACCCGGGAGGCTGAGGCAGAAGAATTGCTTGAACCCGGGAGGCGGATGATACAGTGAGCTGAGATCATGCCACTACACTTTAGCCTGGTGACAGAGTGAGGCTTCATCTCAAAAAAAAAAAAAAAAAAATTGCGTATGTTGCTTCGTGGGCAATGTGGGCGGAAGGGAGCTGTGACTGAAAGGAAGTATGAAAGAACTTTCTGGAGGGATGGTAAACCTTTCAGTTCAGAGATGCAGGCAATTGTTAAAACTCACGTAGCGCTCACTCAAGATATGTGCATTCCACTCTAAGTAAATTTTACCTTACAAGAAAAACAAACATTGAACTCTACTTAGTATTTAATTGATGCCTACCATCTATTCAGAAATGCATACACATAAAATAAAGCCGAGTGTGGCAGTTTGTCTGTAATCTCAGCACTCAGGGAGGTTGAGATGGGAGGATCACTTGAGCCCAGGAGTTTCACACTAGCCTGGGCAACACAGCAAGATCCTGTGCCTACAAAAAAACTAATAAGTTAGCTGAGCATGTGGGTACACTCCTGTACTCCCAGCAACTCTGGAGGCAGAGGCAGGAGGATTGCTTCAGCCCTGGAGGTTGAGGCTATAGCAAGCTATGATTGCACCACTGCACTCCAGTCTGGCAGCCTGGGTGGCAGAGCAAGATGCCATCTCAAAAAAAAATAAATAAATAAAAAAGATGGATGGATGGAGTATGTGTGTGTGTTTGTGTTTGTGTGTGTGTATGTGTATTAGGACAGGTATAGTGAAATGTTAAAGGAAGAATCTAAATGGTAGATACACAGGTGTTAGCTGCAAAATACTTTCAACTTTTCAGTTTGAAAATTTCCTTTAATAAAATGTTAGAAAAAGACAAATCTTCAGTTGCTTAAGTGCAGGTGCAGAGAAGGTAAAGAACTAATGGGTCAGGATGTCTGTCTGTCTCTCCTACCAACTATCATCTAGAAAAGCAGAGCTTTCAGAATGTTTTAAACAGGGATGGGAGGATGAAAGCAGAAAAGCTCTTTAAAATTGTAAATTTTCATAAAACAGTAAAGTGAACCTCCATATACCACTACCCAATCCAACAAACACTAACTTTCTCCCCTTTTGCTTCAACTATTTTTTCTTTATTGAAGTTTAGAAGAGAAGCTCATCCTGACATTTACCCTAAATGCTGCAGAGTAAGCCCCTCTACCTAAGTGAGGACACAGGCAAGCACCCTTCCCAGCCCCTGAATGCAAGTGAGAGACTCCTTACATTGAATACACTCCAAGCATTTCAGGTAAAACATAACCCCAAAGTATTAGATGACAAGCTTGGGAAATGTTTTACATACATGCCAGGAGTAGGGAAAATCCTTTCTAGTATTTAGAAGCCTTAGCAAAAAAAAAAAAAAAAAAAAAAAAAAAGATGCACTTGAATATACAGAAATTCAAGACTTCGGCCAGGTGTTCATGCCTATAATCCCAATACTTTGGGAGGCCAAGGCGGGTAGATCACCTGAGATCTGGAGCTTGAGACCTACTGACCAACATGGTGAAATCCCATCTCAATAAAAATATGAAAAATTATAGGCACGTGCCACCTGGGCATGGTGGCACATGCCTATAATCCCAGCTACCTGGGAGGCTGAGGTAGGGGAATTGCTTCAACCCAGGAGGCGGAGGTTGCAGTGAGCCAAGAATGCGCCATTGCACTCCAGCCTGGGCAAAAAGAGCAAAACTCCATCTCAAAAACAAACAAACAAACAAAAAAAAACAAACTCAAGACTTCAGAATCAGAAACAAGGTCAAAAGGCAAATGACAGTCCAGAGAAAAATATTTGCAACCGCTACCAAATAAATGGCTAATTTGCTTTAAGTCATTAGGAAATATATAACCCAACAGAAAAACAGGCAAAGGACAGGAACAGGCAGTTAAAAAAAAAAAAACAGCAGCAGCAGCAGCAAGACTGCATGAGGAAAAAAAGCGCTCAATTTGAGTTATTTCAGAAATGTAAATAAGGCTGGGAGCCGTGGATCACGCCTATACCCCAGCACTTTAGGAGCCTGAGATGGGTGGATCACTTGAGGTCAGGAGTTTGAGACCAACCTGGGGAACAAGGGGAAACCCATCTCTACTAAGAAAAAAACAAAAAATTGGCCAGGTGTGGTGGCACACGCCTCTGGTCCCAGATACTAGGGAGGCTGAGGCAGGAGAATCAGTTGAACTCGGAAGGTGGAGGTTGCAGGGTTGTAGTGAGCTGAGATCGCACCACTGTGCTTCAGCTTGGGTGACAGAACAAGACTCTGTTTTCAAAAAGAAAAAAAAATTGTAAATAATTAGCTGGGCGCTGTGGCTCATGCCTATAACTCCAGAACTTTGGAAGGTTGAGGCAGGCGGGTTGCTTGAGGTCAGGAGTTCAAGACCAGCCTGGCCAATATGGTAAAACCCCTTCTCTACTAAAAATGACAAAAATTAGCTGGGCATGGTGACGTGTGCCTGTAATCTCAGCTACTCGGGAGGCTTAGGCAGGAGAATTGGTGAACCAGGGAGGCAGAGGTTGCAGTGAGCCAAGACCGAGACTGTGCCACTGTACTTCAGTCTGGGTGACAGAGCAAGACTCTGTCTTTAAAAAAAAAAAAAAAAAAAAAAAAAAATTGTAAATAATGAAGGTAAATGGACATATTTTTTTAAAATCTCAGACTCGGGCCGGGCATGGTGGCTCACGCCTGTAATTCCAGCACTTTGGGAGGCCAAGGCAGGTGAATCATGAGGTCAAGAGATCAAGACCATCCTGGTCAACATGGTGAAACCCCGTCTCTACTAAAAATACAAAAAAATTAGCTGGGCATGGTGGCATGTGACTGTAATCCCAGCTACTCATGAGGCTGAAGCAGGAGAATCTCCTGAACCCAGGAGGCGGAGGTTGCAGTGAGCCGAGATCGCGCCATTGCACTCCAGCCTGGGTAACAAGAGCGAAACTCCTCAAAAAAAAAAAAAAAAAACTCAGACTCATAAACATAAAAATGTTGGGTAATGGACAGCACTAGTGGGGTGAGGGGAGGCAGGCACGCTCACTCTATTAACAGGAACATAAACCAGTACGATTTTAAAGACAACTTGGCAACGTCTATCCATTTTATAATGTGGTTATCTGTGGATTCAACGTTTCTGACTTTAGCGCTTTATCTCACAGCTGTACTCACAAGCAGGCAAAACAAAGATGTCCACCCAGCAATTGCCCTCCTACAGTTATGACCATTAGTTACAAGTTTTTGTGGAAAGGAAAATGTATTTCCACACAAAATCTTGTAACTAATGTTCACGGCAGCCAAAAGACGACCACCACCCCAATGCCCATCAGCTGACGAATGAATAAAGCAGCAGGGTACATCCACACAACGTATTATGATTCAGCGATCTGAAGGAATGGTGCTGATGCTACAACAAGGATGAACCGTGAACTATGCTACGTGAAAGCAGCCAGCCGCACAGGATTCTGTTTATCTGAAAGGCCCAGCGCAGCAAATCTAAAGAGGCAGAAAGGAGGATCATGAGTGCACAGCGCTGGAGGGTGGGGAAACAGGGAGAGGCTGCTAAGGGACTCACAGTTTCTTTTGGGGATGATAAAAATGTCTTAAAATTAGGTTATGATAAGGCTGCACAACTTAGTAAACAGACTAAACCCACTGAATTGCAGACTGTAAAGAGGTGAATTTTATGACATATAAATTCCATTCCAAAAAAGGTGTTTAAAAGAAAAATGCTCTGTATGGCTGCTGCTGAAACAAACAAACAAACAAACCAAAACACCCTCAGCCAACCTACTGCACAGACGTGAACTCTGGCTGATACATTAAGATGTGACGCACGACACACCTAATGTAAGGCAGCAGGGGACTTTGAATAGTCACACCTATTGTGGGGACACGGGCAGCAGCAGAGGCAGGATGGAAACTAAGTGTCAGGGCTGACTGCAGTGTCCGTGGATAGCTGGCTGGGCATTGTGGGTCTCTAACACCACTGAAATCATATGCTAAACGCTGAGCATTCCGGAAGAAACAGATCTGTAACTCTCACCACATTTACAAGAGTCAGTAATCAAAAGTAGGAGAGGTGGCTCTGCAAAAGGTAGAGATGAACCACCCATCACTCTGAAGTGAACACATTTTTGTCATTACTTAAGACTAATAGACTGGGGCTAAGCACAATGGCTCACCCCTGTAATCCCAGTACTTTGGAAGGCTGAGGCAGGTGGATCACCTGAGGTCAGGAGTTTGAGATAAGGCTGGCCAACATGGTGAAACCCTATCTCTACTAAAATTACAAAAAATTAGCTGGGCGTGGTGGTGCACGCCTGTAATCCCAGCTACTCGGGAGGCTGAGGCGGGAGAATCACTTGAACTTGGGAGGCAAAGGTTGCAGTGAACCAAGATCTCGCCACTGCATTCCAGCCTGGGCAACAAAGTGAGACAACAGCACGAGACTCCACCTCAAAAAAAAAAAAAAGACTAAAATGCTGGGCATGTCAGCTCACACCTGAAAGCCCAGTCCTTTGGGATGCTTGAGCCTACGAGTTTAAGACCAGCCTGGGCAACACAGTGAGACCCCATTTAAAAAAAAAAAAAATTAGCTGGGCATGGTGGTGTGCACTTGTAGTCCCAGCTACGTGGGAAAAGAGAGGATCACTCGAGCCTGGGAGGTTGAGGCTACAGTGAGCCGCGCTGACACCACTGCACTGCAGCACGGGCGACAGAGCAACAGCCTGTGTTTTCAAAAGCAGTTGTAGTAGCAGTAACAGCCATAACACAAAAGAATGTACTTCACAGTGACCTTACTAGATCACCGCGCCCGGCCCCAGCTAAGTTCACCAACCTGACTAGATCACTTCAGGAATACACCTTTTATAAAGCAACTTACTTTTATATATTGCTAGTAGTTTAGGTTTGTTGCCATTTTTCTACTGCATTATTTCAAGATGCTCTAATATTTTTTTCTATGACAGTTCATATCCAGATGAACTTTTTTATTTTTTAGAGACAGAGTCTTGTTCTGTTGCCTAGGCTGGAACTCAGTGGCGCAATCTCAGCTCACTGCAACCTCTGCCTGCCAGGTTAAAGTGATTCTACTGCCTCAGCCTTCCCAGTAGCTGGGATTACAGGAGTGTGCCACCATGTCTGGCTAATTTTTGTAATTTTAGTAGAGGTGGGGTTTCAGCATGTTGGCCAGGCTGTTCTTGAACTCCTGACTTCAGGCGATCCACCCACCTTGGCCTCCCAAAGTGCTGGGATTACAGGTGTGAGCCACTATGCTGGGCCCAGATAAAGTTTTAAACACATAAATATACATGGAACCCACATAGCCAGAACAATCACTTTCCACTAAACTGAAGCCCAGACGCCGAGCCCTCCCATGAAATAATGGTGGACAATGGATCAAACTGCTAGGTGAAAGATGCTATAATCGTCAAATGAGGCTGGGCGCAGTGGCTCACTGCTGTAATCCCAGCACTTCGGGAGGTCGAGGCAGGTGGATCACGAGGTCAGGAGTGCAAGACCAGCCTGGCTGACATGGTGAAACCCCGTCTCTACTTAAAAAAATATATATATATATATATGAAAATTAGCTGGGCATGGTGGTGCTCGCCTGTAATCCCAGCTACTCGGGAGGCTAAGGCAGGAGAATTACTTGAACCCGGGAGGTGGAGGCTGCAGTGAGCCAAGATTAAGCCACTGCACTCCAAACTGGGTGACAGAGAAAGACTCCGTCTCAAAAAAAAAAAAAAAAGTAGCAATCAAATGAAAGCAAAAGAAACCAGGCTGCACATATGTATTGACTCAAGATGGCACATCCCAGGACGCCGGTGACAAGAAGCACTCAGGCTGACCCTCAGAAGGGCTGAGCGTGAACTTCCGTGACCTCGTGTCAAAGGCCATGCTTTTAGCCCTCATGCCTGGTGGCCTCAGCCACAGTTTCTGCCAAACTTCCCTCCTAGAGATTGCCTAACACTTAAGAAATTAATTAGTTACTTGATTTACAAAGGCAGTATAGATGGACAGACCCAGACACACACACACACACACACACACACACACACACATGTCAGCTGGTGCTGGACTGGTCAGTATTTAACAACCAGCATTCTGACTTGTAGCAGTTGCTAATTTCCACGGTGTCGATATTCCCACTGGTTTCCAGCTATCATTATAAGGTCGGAGTTGGGGAGAGGCCACACCATCATCTCTGGAGCTGGGAGGAGCCGACTCTGACACCCATGGCCACTGCCAGGCTCACAGACACTCACAACAACAGACACACGCACATGTACTCTGCTGAAAACTGTCTCTACCCTGGTGTCCCAGCAGTCCTGGTTTCAACCCCTGGCTATGCTGTGTGTCTTTGATCACCTTTCTTAACCTCTCTGAGCCTCTTTTTTTTTTTTTTTTTTTTTTTTTTAAGAGTTTCGCTCTTGTTACCCAGGCTGGAGTGCAGTGTCACGATCTTGGCTCACCACAACCTCTGCCTCCCGGGTTCAAGCCATTCTTCTGCCTCAGCCTCCCGAGTAGCTGGGATTACGGGATGTGCCACCACAACCAGCTAATTTTGTGTTTTTAGTAGAGATGGAGTTTCACCGTGTTGGTCAGTCTGGTCTTGAACTCCCAACCTCAGGTGATCCACCTGCCTCGGCCTCCCAAAGTGCTGGGATTACAGCTGTGAGCGGCCATGAGCTGCCGTGCCCGGCCAGCACCTCCCATTTCTTGTAAAATGACAGAAGCCCATCCAGGGCTGATGGAAGGATGGGTGGTCATTTGGGAGTACCCCACGTGGCGCCTGGTGCTCGGTAGTGGCTTGGCCTTGCACAGAAGAGAAAGTGCCCTGTGACCATCTGCTTGGTCCTGGGTTCCTGGCACTGGGCTGGCACAGACACCTGTTCAGCTGCCAGAGCCCCAAGACCACAGCTGGTGTGTGCCCATCGGCCCTTCAGCAGCTCAAGCTGTCGGTCTCTACTGCTCTTGGGCAAGGTGTGGGTGAGTCCCTGGCATAATTTAGTGCTCCCACCCCCTGCAATCTGGTCCCTCATGCTTCCCAGATTTGGGTCTTGGGCAGGTCTCTCTGCCTGGAGGGTTCTGCCTCAGGCCTCTCACCCTTCGGATCATCAGAGTCCCAGCTACTTCACTCCAGCCTTGATGACAGAGCAAGACCCCAACTCTTAAAAAAGAAGAATTTACTGGGAGCTATGATTACACCACGAACTCTAGCCTGGGTGACAGAGCAAGACCTTCTCTACAATTTTTTTTTTTTTTTTTTTGTGACAGAGTCTCACTCTGCTGCCAGGCTGGAGTTCAGTGGTGTGATCTCGGCTCACTGCAACCTCCACCTCCCAGTTTCAAGCGATTCTCCTGTCTCAGCCTCCCGTACAAAAATTTTTTTTAAATAGCATTAGCCAGGTGTGGTGGTGGTGCACCTGTGGTCCCAGCTACTTGGGAGGCTGAGGTGGGAGGATCATTTGAGCCTGGGAGGTCTAGCGGGCAGTGAGCTATGATGGTGCCACTTCACTCCAGCCTTGATGACAGAGCAAGACCCCAACTCTTAAAAAAGAAAATTTATCAGAGAGGCAGGGCATGGTGGCTCACGCCTGTAATCCCAGCACTTTGGGAGGTCAAGGCAGGCGGATCACCTGAGGTCAGGTGTTCAAGACCAGCCTGGCCAACATGGTGAAACTCTGTCTCTACTAAAAATACAAAAATTAGCCGGGCCTGATGGTGTGCACTTGTAATCCCAGCTACTCAGGAAGATGAGGCAGGAGAATCGCTTGAACCTGGGAGACAGAGGTTGCGGCGAGCCTCAATTGCACCACCGCACTCCAGTCTGGATGACACATGAGACTCTTGTTTCAAAAACAGAAAGGCTGTGTGTGGTGGCTCACAACCTCTAATCCCAGCACTTTAGGAGGCCGGGGCAGGTCGATCACGAGGTCAGGAGTTCAAGACCAGCCTGGCCAATATGGTGAAACCCCGTCTCAACTAAAAATACAAAAACTAGCCAGGCATGGTGGCAGGTGCCTGTAATCCAGCTACTCGGGAGGCTGAGGCAGAGAATTGCTTGAACCCGGGAGGCGGAGATTACAGTGAGATCATGCCACTGTACTCCAGCCTGGGCGACAGAGACTCTGTCTCAAAAAAAAAAAATGAATTTACCATCAAGAGATTCCACAAACTGCCTTCAAAAGAAAGGAGACAAGAGGTGTGCATCCAGCCTTCCAGAACCTTCCCTGCGTCTCCTTGCCAAACCCACTTCCCTCAGTTCTGGAGTCTTGCCTGCACCCCAAGTTTATTCTGCATACGGCTGTGATCTGAACTGGGGTGAGGCTGGGGGACAACACTGTGCCCCCTTGTCTGGGCTGGAGCTCCCATTTCCCAGTCTCACGCCAGGCTCTGGGTGGGCCCTGAGGGACCCTTGGTTGGCTGGGCCACAGATACTAGGTCCCAGTCCGTGCGCAGCCTGTTCACCGGCTCGTACAGTACAGGGGTCCTGTGGAGGGGGACACGTTGTCCCCCAGCCCACCTCTCTCTGCCCTGGGAGGTGTCCTGGCAGGCCCCGCTCCCACTCCAGGGCCAATTCAACCCTGTGGCTTCTCTGCTAATGGGGCCGTCTCTTCCTTCAAAATGTTTCCTGCTGCTGGAGTGGAAGTGATTTCTGCTGATATCTCAGAGGTAAAAGACGTTTCTCACTTTCTTGAGTGCCCGGAGAATGAAGATTAGAATGAGTGGGGTCATTTCAGGCCCAGGGAGGCCAAGTAGGGGCCTGTGACGGTCTATTTGTCCTAGTTCCCAGGAGGGTGTCACCTGGGCCAGGGTCAGGGGAGGAGTTGGAGATTCAGGGTGTCAGGGGGCTCCCACAGCCCAGGCCTGAACCCCCTGCTGGGCTCCCCCACCTCTCAGCTCTGCCTCTGGAGGAGCCAGAGGCTAATCTTCCTCCCAACACTTCACGCTTCAGGAAATCACAGGCTCTCAGAGTGCAGGGCCCCGCCCAGCCCAGCAAGTGTGAATTTTCCCGAGAAGTGGCTCTTATGAGACTGTCTAAGGTGTCCCTGACCTGAAGAGAAGGTTCAACAGCCCTGCCTCGGAGGAGAAAAATGAACATGCGCTGTGCATACAAAAATAGCTTGCACGCTCGGAGCCTGCGTTTATGGGGTGCAGGCCCAGAGCACCGGGGTCTGGGCCCAAGCCCCCAGCTTGCTGGCGCTCTCAGTGAACGTGAGAGCAGGTGCGCCCCTCCTGCAGGTTCATTCCCTGTCAAGGAGGAAGAAACTTCGCCCTCTCCTCTCTCGGCTTGTCTCTCTTCCCGTCCTCGTCCTGGTCCCCACCCTTCCTCTCTTCTTCTCTTCTCTCCTCTGCCTTTCTTTTCTTTCCTTTTTTTTTTTTTTTGAGACAGGGTCTCACTCTGTCCCCCAGGCTGGAGAGCAGTGGTGCGATCTCAGCTCACTGCAACCACTGCCTCCCAGGTTCACGCGATTCTTCTGCTTCAGCCTCCTGAGTAGCTGGGATTTTTTATTTATTTATTTATATATAAAATTTTTTGAGATGGAGTTTTGCTCTTGTTGCCCAGGCTGGAGCGCAGTGGCACGATCATGGCTCACTACAACCTCCGCCTCCCAGGTTCAAGCAATTCTCCAGCCTCAGCCTCTGGAGTAGCTGGGATTACAGGCATGTGCCACCATGCCCGGCTAATTTTGCATTTTAAGTAGACGGGGTTTCGCCATGTTGGACGGCTGGTTTCGAACTCCTGACCTCAAGTGATCCACCTGCCTTGGTCTCCCAATGTGCTGGGATTACAGGAGTGAGCCACCGCTCCTGATCTTTATATATATATTTTAAGATGGCATGTCACTTTATTGCCCTGTTGTATTTTTAGTAGAGATGGGGTTTCACAATGTTGGTCAGGCTGTTCTCAAACTCCTGACCTCATGATCTGCCCGCTTGGCCTCCCAAAGTGCTGGGATTACAGGCATGAACCACCACACCTGACCTAATTTTTGTATTTTTAATAGAGACAGGATTTCACCATATGGGCCAGGCTGGTCTCAAACTCCTGACCTCGTGATTCTCCTCTGCCCTTTTCTTCTTCTTCTTTTTTTTTTTTTTTTTTGAGACAGGGTTTCGCTGTGTCCCCTAGGCTAGAGTGCAATGGCACCATCTCGGCTCACTGCAGCCTCCAGCTCTTGGGCTCAAATGGTCCTCCTGCCTCAGCCTCCCTGCATAGCTGAGATCCCAGGTGTGCACCACCATGTCTGGCTAGTATTTTGCAGAGATGGAGCTTCACTATGTTGCCAGGCTAGTCTTGAACTCCTAGGCTCAAGTGATTCTCCTGCCTCAGCCTCCCAAAGTGCTGGGACTATAGGTGCGAGACCATGCCCAGCCCCCTCTGCCTTTCTTGCCCCTAACAGGTGAGTGTCAGCCGCCATGTCCTTCTGCAGATGCCACTCTGGTGGCAGAAGATATCCACCTTCTGCAGGTGGTGGATAAACTCAGTCTTCCTGGTCTCTGGGTTGGGACAGCTACAGCAGCCCAGGAGCTCCCAACCAGGTTGAGTTCCACTTGCCCACTGAGGGTCTGGCTACCTAAAGAACAGGCTGGTGTGCCGGACACGGTGGCTCATGCCTGTAATCCCAGCACTCTGGGAGGCCGAGGCAGGCAGATCATGAGGTAAAGAGATTGAGACCATCCTGGCTAACATGGTGAATCCCTGTCTCTACTAAAAATATAACAATTAGGCCGGACACAGTGGCTCATGCCTTTAATCCCAGCAGTTTGGGAGGCCAAGGCGGGTGGATCACAAGGTCGGAGGTTCGAGACCAGCCTGACCAACATGGTGAAACCCTGTCTCTACTAAAAATACAAAACGTTAGCCGGGCGTGGTGGCATGTGCCTGTAATCCCAGCTACTGAGGAGGCTGAGGCGGGAGAATCGTTTGAACCCAGGAGGCAGAGGTTGCAGTGAGCCGAGACCACGCCATTGCACTCCAGCCTGGGCAAGAAGAGTGAGACTCTGTCTCAAAAAAACAAAACAAACAAACAAACAAACAAAAAAATATATATATTAGCTGGGTGTGGTGGCACACACCTGTAGTCCCAGGTACTTGGGACGCTGAGGCAGGAGAATCATTTGAACCTAAGAGGCAGAGGTTGCAGTGAGTGAGATCGTGCCACTGCACTCCAGCCTAGGCAACAGAGTGAAACAGCCATGCACCACTACGCCTGGCTAATTAGAAAAAAAATTGTGGATATGGGGTCTCACTGTGTTGCCCATGCTGGGCTCAAACTCCTGGGCTCAAGCAAGCCTCCCATTTTGGGCTCTCAAAGTGCTGGGATTACAGGCCCACCCTAGCCTCCAAAAGTGCTGGGACTACAGGCATGAGCCACCTTGCCTGACTTGTAAATTTTTTTTTATAAAAGGAGTTTCTCCCCATCACCGACACAAACCTGCTGGAGAGCTCAAGATACGCTGCATGGTTTTCCCAAAGAACATGCTATATTTATGTGCGTTTATTTCTGGGCTTTCTATTCTGCTCCATTGATCTGTCTGTTTGCTTGCCAACTCCACAGGGTCTTTATTTATCTTTTAGAGACCAGGTCTCTCTCTGTTGTCCAGGCTGGAGTGCAATGGTGGGATCATAGCTCACTGCAGCCTTGACCTCCTGAGCTCAGGGGATCCTCCTATCTCAGCTTCCCGAGCAGTTAGGACTATAAGTGTGTACCACAGTGCCCAGCTAATTTTTTATTTTTCGTTTTTGCAGAGATGGAGTCTTGCTATATTTCCCAGGCTGGTCCCAAATTCCTGTCCTCAAGCCATCCTCCCATCTTAGGCTCCCAAAGTCCTGGGATTACAGGTGTAAGCCACTGCACTGGCTCCCCCACTTCTTTTTTATTCTGAGACTAAGTCTTGCTCTGTCACCCAGGCTGGAGTGCAGTGGCATGATCTCGGCTCGCTGCAACCTCCAGCTCCCAGGTTCAAGTGATTCTCCTGCCTCAGCCTCCCAAGTAGCTGGGATTACAAGCTCATGCCACCAAGCCTGGCTAATTTTTGTATTTTTAGTAGAGATGGGGTTTCATCATATTGGCCAGACTGGTCTCGAACTCCTGACCTCATGATCCACCTGCCTCAGCCTCTCAAAGTGCTGGGATTACAGGTGTGAGCCATACCACCTGGCCTATTTTTATGTTATTTATTTTTTTATTTAAGATGGGGTCTCACTCTGTTACCCAGGTTGGAGTGCAGTGGTGTGATATCAGCTCACCGCAACTGCTCACCACAACCTCATCCCCTCTGCCTCCCAGGTTCAAGAGATTGTCCTGCCTCAGCCTTCTGAGTAGCTGGGATTATAGGTGCCTGCCACCATGCCTGGCTAATTTTCATAGTTTTATTAGAGATTAGGTTTCACCATGTTGGCCAGGCTGTTCTTGAACTCCTGACCTCAGGTGATCCACCCACCTCTGGGTGGGATTACAGGCATGAGCCACCTCACCCAGCCCTGTTTTCATTTTTATTTCTTTAGGAGTTGGGCTCTCTCTGTATTACCCAGGCTTGACTGCAGTGGCCATTCCCAGGTGCAATCACAGTGCACTGCAGCCTGAACTCCTGAGCCCACTCAATCCTCCAGTCTCAGCCTCCCACATAGCTGGGACTATAGGTATCCACCACCATGCCTGGCTCATGCCTTGATTACTGTAGTTTTATAGTAAATATTAAATCAGTCTCCCAACTTTCTTCTTCAATATTATGTTGGCTATTCTGGCTCTTTTGTCTCTCCATATAAACTTGAAAAGTCTTCCAGTTTTTCACAAGGCATCCCTGTGTGCTGGGGCCCATCTTCAACACCCCAGCAGGTGACAACTCTGCCTTAGCTTTCACTTCCTGCAAATTCGGAGCCTCAAGGACAGCAGGTGTGAGACACTAGAGCTGTCCATGGTATTTAACAGGCATATACATGGGCTTTTACATTGTATGATCTAGAAGGACACTTCTAGATCACTGAAATATGTTAGACCTTTCCAAAATCCTATCCTCTCATTCTCCAAATTATCATTTTATGCTTTTTGGCCAGCCTCTTGTTTGTCCTAGTAGGTACTATCACCCAAGGGAGCTGCAATGTTATTCAATTGCTACTGATTGTTTTTGAAAAATGCCCTGGGAATAAGACTTTTTCCTCTAAGGGAGTTGTTACTGCAATTGAATATAAGTCCTTTGAGTGAGGCTCTTTTCTAGGGAGTTGTCTTATAGGTGAAGTACTGACAATTATTTGAAGATAGGGCTTTTTGGGGAGTTTCAAACCTATTTTCTCTCAAATGGTTGCCAAGTTGCTGGTTTGTTCAGCTACTGTGGGTAGAAGCTGTTGGGTTTTTGTAGAGATGGGAGGGTCTCACTCCCATTGCCCAGACTGGAGTACAGTGGCATAATCATGGCTCACTGCAGCCTCAACATCCTGGGTTCAGGGGATCCTCCCACCTCAGCCTCCTGAGTACCTGGGACTACAGGCATGTGCCACCACCTCTGGCTAATGTTTGTATTTTTTGTAGACATGGGGTCTCGCCATGTTGCCCAGGCTGGTCTCAAATTCCTGGGCTCAAGCAATGTGCTCACCTTAGCCTCCCAAAGTGCTAGGATTACAAGTGTATGCCTGGCAAGTCTGTTGTTTTTTAAGGCTACCACAAAGCTGGGAAGAAGGAAATGGGAAGGTAACATGCCACAAAGCTCATTGGTCTTGTGAAAGGAAATTTAATCTTGGGACCCCAGGCTGGGTGTGGAGGCTCACACCTGTAATCCCAACACTTTGGGAGGCTGAGGTGGGTGGATCACCTGAGGTCAGGAGTTCAAGACTAGCCTGGCCAATATGGTGAAACCCTATCTCTATTAAAAATACAAAAATTAGCTGAGTGTGGTGGTGGGCACCTGTAATCCCAGCTACTCAGGAGGCTGAGGCAGGAGAATTGCTTGAACTAGTAGGTAGAGGCTGCAGTGAGCCAAGATAGTGCCACTGCACTCCAGCCTAGGTGATAGAGCTAGACCCCATCTCATTCAGATTTCTATTTATGAAAAAAAAGAAAATAAGTAAAAGTGAGACTCCATCTCAAAAAAAAAAATCTTGGAACCCCAAATTCATTAAGCTAAAGAGAAAATTCAAACTGGGAATTGGTTCATGCAAACCTGCCTCCCCCATTTTGGTTCCTAAATAAGACAGCCACAAGATGAAAAGCTACAAGCCTCACCCACATTTTGCTCACAAGGAATTGAGCTGCAAGATCTTCCAGGGGTTTCTGTTAAAATTTCACTGTGGCAATGTCAGCTAGCTGCTCATCTTCTACAGGTGCAGTCAGACCTCTGCCCACCAGACACGAACGTGTATCTGATCATTCCCCTGCTTCATTTTGTTTATGTCATCTTACTTTAAAAAAAAAAAATGCAGGCCCAAATGCAGTGACTCTTGCCTGTAATCCCAGCATTTTAGGAGCTGAGGCAGGTGAATCACTTGAGGTTAGGAGTTCCAGACCAGCTAGGACATCAAGATGAAATCCTGTCTCTACAAAAATACAAATATTAGCCAGGCGTGGTAGCGGGTGCCTGTCATCCCAGCTACTCCAGAGGCTGAGGCAGGAGGATGGCTTGAACCCAGCATGCAGAGTTTGCAGTGAGCTGAGATGGTGCCACTGCACTCCAGCCTGGGAGACAGAATGAGACCTTCTCAGAGGAGGGGGTGGAAAGAAAAAAGCAGATTCACTCAGCCAGACAAAAGGCCAAAAGGCGTGAATGACTATTTTTCCTACCTACCTCTTACATGAAAATTGTATTTCTCAATATGCCACCTTTTCCCCACAGAGCCCACAAAGTCATCTTTGGAGAAAGACACAGACCGTCTCCCAGGTGCACATCCTCTACGTTGGCAAGAAAACCGCCTAAAATGATTGACACTTGTCTCATCATTTTTCTCAACTGACAATCATATTCAGCTATTTTTCTTAAACTCACCTAATTGTTATAAGCCTTTGGTTAATTTCTAAAGTTCTGAAAATATTGGTTTTGACCATTTTTGCCAGGATTTGTGTAGGTTTTATAGAGGAATAGATTTTCAATTGGTGTTTCTTTTGTTTGCTTGAGATGGAGTCTGTCTGTCATCCATGCTGGAGTGCAGTGTCGTGAACTTGGCTCACTGCAACCTCCGCCTCCTGGGTTCAAGCAGTTCTGCCTCAGCCACCCAAGTTGCTGGGACTACAGGCATGCACCACCACACCCAGCTAATTTTTAATAGAGTCGTGGTTTCGACATGTTGGCCAGGCTGGCTCGAACTTTTGACCTCAGGTGATCCACCCATCTTAACGTGCTGGAATTACAGGCGTGAGACACCACGCCCGACCGTGATTTTCAGAGGTTTTTTGTTTGTTGTTTTTTTGAGAGTCTTGCTCTGTCACTTAGGCTGGGGTGCAATGGTACCATTTCGACTCATTGCAACCTCCACCACCCAGGTTCAAGCGATTCTCCTGTCTCAGCCTCCCAAGTAGCTGGGATTACAGGCACCCGCCACCACGCCCAGCTCATTTTCGTATTTTTGGTACAGATGGGGTTCCACCATAGTTGCCAGGCTGGTCTTCTACTCCTGACCTCATGATCCGCCCGCCTCGGCCTCCCAAAGTGCTGGGATTACAGATGTGACCCACCACACACAGCCGATTTTCAGAGGTCTTTACTCTGTTGTTTGGAAGTGATTCTGCCTCCCAAGTTACCTTTGATTCAGTAAATGAAAAAAGTATATAAATGCATGATTGTGTTTTTGCAAAAATATTGGCAAAAAAATGTTAAGTTTCTAACCTAGCTGGCAGAGGTGAGAGAATTTGTCTTGCGTGTGATTTGTCAAGCTTTCTGGAAGGAAATTTGGTAACTGTCCCTACAAATTGAAATCCTGAATTTCCTGTTTGGCAGAGCCTCTTGGGGCAGAGAGGGAGCATTTTCCTCCAAGGCCTGAGGGCCGAAAGAGGCCATTTGCCAAACAAAAATTAAGGCTCAGGCCGGATACAGTGACTTGTGCCTATAATCCCAGCATTTTGGGAGGCGGAGGTGGGCAGATCATGAGGTCAGGAGATCCAGACCATCTTGGCCAACACAGTGAAACCCCGTCTCTTCTAAAAATACAAAAGTTAGCTGGGCGTGGTGGTGTGCACCTGTAATCCCAGCAACTTGGGAGGCTGAAGCAGAATAGCTTGAACCAGGGAGTCGGAGGTTGCAGTGAGCCGAGATCACTCCACTGCACTACAGCCTGGTGACAGAGTGAGAATCTATCTCAAATAATAATAATAATTATTATTATTATTATTAAGGCTCAGAGCTCCTGGGAAAAGCAACTCTACAATTTGTCACCAGAGGGCAGTGTTCTGCCCCGTTCCCAAGGAGAGATGGGGGCTTTCTCCAGGTGTGTTCGGGAGTCCCCACAAATGGTTTCAGGAAATTAGAGGTCTGGAAGGGCTCCCCTGTCTTCACAGGCCCAGGTTCTACACTCCGAAGCCAAACACAGCAGCCAAAGAGGGCGGGAAGCCCCTTCTTATGGGCAGTGCTATTTCTTTTCTTTTTTTTTTTTTGAGACGGAGTTTCACTCTTGTCACCCAGGCTGGAGTGCAGTGGCTTGATCTCAGCTCACTGCAACCTCTGCCTCATGGGTTCAAGCGATTCTCCTGCCTCAGCCTCCTGAGTAGCTGGAACTACAGGTGTGCCACCACGCCCGGCTAATTTTTGTATTATTAGTAGAAATGAGGTTTCACCATGTTGGCCAGCCTGGTCTCCAACTCCTGACCTCAGGTGATCCACCTGCCTCTGCCTTCCAAAGTGCTGGGATTACAGGTGTGAGCCACCGCACCTGGCCAAGGTACTATTTCTGTTCCTATTTTATGAATGAAGAAATGAGATCTTAACGGGGTATTTGGGGTAAGGGGCTAGAGGGGTTGCTTCTCAGAAGAGACCCTCATGGGGCAAGATTAGAGCCAGTGTCTCTGCCTGCAGTATTGTCCCCCGTTTCACACACACCTCAACACCGAACCTTACCCCACTGCTCTTGGAATAGACTGAACATGTCCCCCACAAAATTTGTTTCTTGAAACTTACCCTCCAAGGAGATGGTATTATGAGACAGGAGCCTTTGGGAGGTGATTAGGTCATGAGGGTGCTACCCTCACAAATGGGATTAGTGCCCTTATATTAATAAAAGGGACTCCAGAGAGGTCTATCCCTCTTTTTCCACCACATGAAGACACAGCTAGAAGTCTGTGATCTGCAACCCAGAAGAAGACCCTCACCAGCAGCTGAACATGCACCCTCATTTCAGATTTTCAGTCTCCAGAGTCGTGAGAAATAGATGCCTATTGTTTATAAAGCAGTCAGTCTATGGGACTTTCTTAGGGCAGCCCAGACTATCAAAGACAGCCCTAGAGGGGCTGTGTGCCCAGGAGGGGATGAATCAGTCTCTACTTCTTCGTTTTAAGACAGGGTCTCTCTCTGTCACCAGACTGGAGTGCAGTGGCATGATCTCAGCTCTCTGCAACCTCTGCCTCCTGGTCTCAAGCAATCCTCCCACCTCAGCCTCCCAAGTAGCAGGGACTACAAGTATTTTTTTTTGTAGAGTATTTTTTGTAGAGTATTGTATTTTTTGGTAGAGATGGGTTTTGCCATGTTGCTGAGGCTGGTCTTGAACCCAGAGCTCAAGTGACCCACCCACCTCAGCCTCCCAAAGTGCTGGGATTACAGGCATGAGCCTCTCCTTTACTTCTCAGGTGTGAATGTTCTCCCACATCCTCGGACTCCCAGCCTGCCCCCAGGCTTCACAGAGTCCTATCTGGTGAAGTAGGGGAGCACCAGCCACCTGCTTATCCCCCTAGCTCAGTCTTTCCCCTCCAGGGGCTCTGGACTTCTCTCAAGGGCGGCTGGTCCATGGAGTCAATGAAGGGCTCCCCTTCTTTCCTGAAGATCTTTGTCTTAGCTTCTGCTTTTTCCAGCCCCTAAGATCGTGGAGGCAGGTCCTGTAGAGGAGGAACCCTTGTGGGGTTTCAGGGACCTGCACTCTTGAGGAAACACAGAATTTGCAGGCACAGGTCTGAATGTCGATGGGAAATGGCAGTCAGGGTGGACACGCCACTGCCATGAGCACCTCCAACCCAGGGCTGCTGCCAGGCAGACCCTGCACCAGCCATTCCCTGCACCAGCCATTCCCTGCACCAGCCATTCCCTGCACCAGCCATTCCCTGCACCAGCCATTCCCTGCACCAGCCATTCCCGGCATCTCCCAAAGGCTGGTCTTCAAGCCTTCACCTCATTCTCTGCCCACCTGGTTCTTGTAAGTCCCAGAGAAAACCCGAGTCCAGAGGAGAAGCAGAACCCAGACCATCAGGCAGCGGTCACCCCCGACATCCCTGGGAGAGCCTGAGCCCACTGCCAGCGCTCAGAACCTGAGTGAGCAGCCCAGCTAAGAGCCTCTCCTTCCACCACGCAGAGGAGCGCCAGAGTGAACTCAGCCCTGGAACCCAGAGACCATCTTCAAAATCACATCCCAAATCTCTCATAGCTGAGACCCTGTCTATGGTCCCTCTGTAATTACTTCCTTCCACCCCTTGTTCATTTCACAAGAATAATTTTATTTTTTGAGAGAGCCTGCCCGTTGCTCAGTCTGGAGTGCAGAAGTGCAATCTCGGCTCACTGCAACCTCCACCTCCCAGGTTCAACCAATTCTCTTGCCTCCGCCTCCCAAGTAGCTGGGACCACAGGCCCCCTACACCAGGCTAATTTTTGTACTTTTACTAGAAAAAGGCTGGTCTTGAACCCCTGACCTCAGGAGATCCGCCTGCCTTGGCCTCCCAAAGTGCTGAGATCAACGGCATGAGCCACCGCACCCAGCCAACTATTTCAATAAGGTGTTTGCCCATCTTCCTTATTATACTGTAACCCACAAGAGCACTTACGTTGCCTGCAGTGTCCCGGGGTCCTAAGGCAGCCCAGGGGGTATTTCTGGGAGGAACCAGCAGGTGTTGGCGATACAGTTCTGAGTGCGACCACCAGGAGGCAGGGCTCCTCACACTTGTCCTGGGGACAGAGGCAGGACCCTCACCTTGAGGACTTTTCCCTTGGGTGGGTTTGGATGTGCACCTGGGAATACTGTCCTCTCTCCCTGAGGTGTGAGTGAGGATGCTTCCAGCTCTGGGAGACACAGCTGTGGTGTCGCTGGCCAGGGTACAGCTTTCTAGAGAGGAACCATTTTCAGCACCTCAAAGTTCAGACCTTTCCTTTCCCTCTTCCAGGCTGGGGTGAGCGACTACCCAGCCCACAGTGTAGAGAGGGGTCTCATGTTTTATGCTCTTCATTTGGACTTTTTTCTTTGTTTTTTGAGACAGAGTCTGGCTCTTTCGCCCAAGCCTGAGAGTGGCACAACCTCGGCTCCCTGCAACGTCTGCTTCCTGAGTTCGAGCCACTTTCCTGCCTCAGACTCCTGAGTAGCTGGGATTGGAGATGCACACCACTATGCCCAGCTAATTTTTGTATTTTTAGTAAAGAGGGGGTTTCACCGTATTGTTCAGGCTGGTCTTGAACTCCTGATCTCATGTGATCTGCCTGCCTCAGCCTTCCAAAATGTTGGGATTACAGGCGTGAGCCACCACACCCGGCCCATTTGGACTTTAAAAACAAGCAAATGGCTGAGCGTGGTGGCTCACGCCTATAATCCCAGCACTTTGGGAAGCCGAGGTGGGTGGATCACGAGGTCAAGAGATTGAGACCATCCTGGTCAACAAGGCGAAATCCCGTCTCTACTAAAAATACAAAAATTAGCTGGGAATGGTGGTACATGCCTGTAGTCCCAGCTACTCGGGAAGCTGAGGCAGGAGAATTGCTTGAACCCAGAAGGCGGAGGTTGAGGTGAGCCAAGATTGTACCATTGCACTCCAGTCTGGGTAACAAGAGCGAAACTCCATCTCAAAAACAAGCAAACATAGGATCTGGCCCAGGTCCCCAGGCTGGAGTCCAGTGGTGCCATCGTAACTCACTGCAGCCTCCAGCTCCTGGGCTCAAGCAATCCTCCCACCCCAGCCTCCTGAGTAGCTAGAACTACAGGTTTGCTCTACCACACCCAGCTAATTTTCCTATTTTTATTTTTTGTAGAGGTGGGGGTCTCACTACGTGGCCCAGGCTGGTCTCGAACTCCTGGGCTCAAGAGAGTCTCCTGCCTTGGCTTCCCCAAGTGCTGGGGTTACAGGCATCAGCCACTGTGCCCGGCCTTTACTCTGACTTTGAATGGGTCCTGTTTGCAGCCCGCTCCACGTCTCCACCTTCTGTTGCATGTTTCCTCCAATCCCAGAGCCTTTTCCTCCTTGACTCCCCTCCCGAGGCGTGTCTGTCTATGCAGGAGGTGGGCTCAGTTTTGCTCTGCCAAGCTTTGCCATTAGTAATGTTTCTCCTGACACTGTGTGGGCATCTCTCTTCTACATTCAACTATATTCATGTTCCCTTTATCTTGGTGGGGTTAAGCCAAAAAGGGAGAGGTAGGGGGCTGAATGCAGCAACTCATGCCTGTAATCCCAGCCAAGGCAGGAGGATCGCTTGAGCCCAGGAGCTTGAGACCAGCCTGAGCAATATAGGAAGATCTCATCTCTACAAAATAAAACAAAACATAAAAAAAATTAGCTTGGTGTGGTGGTGTGTGCCTGTAGTCTCCACTACTCAGGAGAATGGCTTCAGCCCAGGAGTTCAAGACCAGTCTGGGTGACGATGAGACTTTGCCTCAAAAAAAAAAAAATCTCATTGTGGGTTGAGATGAGATGCAGTGGGGACCATGTGTGTGCCAAATCAGTTTCTTACAAGCTCCTCAGTAGGTTTCAGGGGAAACTTCAATGTCACATCAGATTCTGGGGACAGTTGCAGCTTTGGCATAATGATTATTGTGAAGCAGCGGGATGGAGACAGAAGCAAAGGCGGTGCAGCTGGTCCACATCCTTGCAAGTGCAAGCGCACAAACCATGCCAGACATATGTTGCAGGCGCGCATAACAGACACATTGCAGACGCAGGTAACCATGCCAGATGCATTGTAATCACACACCCTGGCCGGATGCATCACACGTGTAGATAATCATGCTGGAGGCACTGCAAGGGCACATAACAATGCCGGACTCATTTCAAGTGCAGATAACCATGCTGAACGCAGCCAAGCACACATAACCACGCTGGGCGGGGGCAAGCGCACATAACAGATGCGTTCCAAGACTGCCAGCTCACAAACCATGCTGGACTCATTGTGATCACAGGTAACCATGCTAGTTTGGGGGCTGATACCAACCCCTCTTAACTTTGAAATCCCCCAAGACATAAACATCAATGTCTGATGCATAGAAATCAAAATCTTTTTCATTATAAATGACACTGAATTGGAGAAAGTAGAGGAACTGGGGGGTGGGGAGCACATGTGGGTTTCTCAGCGCTTTGCACCTGCCAGTCACGGGTGAACTTAGAAAACCACAAAGGTCTTCTGTTAGGAAAAGCAGAAGGAACTGTGGACAAGGCTGTCACAGAGGGACCAGCTAGGGAGGGGACAAGGTGTGCTTGGCTCACTCGGCACCTTGGAAACATTCACCAGCATGGCAAGCCCAGGTGAGCAGAGGGCTAAGGAACTGGAGATACCCCCTGCTTCCTGGAAGGAGTGAAAACTCCCCCCACTAGCAGGAGATGTGAGCCTGAGACCTAAGGAATTTCTGAATCCCAATTTTGTTCTTTTGCCCAGGTTGGCTAGAGTGCAGATGCATAAGACTGGCTTACTGCAACCTCAGCCTCCCAAGTTCAGGCCATTCTCCTTCCTCAGTCTCTCGAGTAGCTGGGATTACAGGCACCCGCCAGCACACCCAGCTAATTTTTCTTTCTTTTTTTGTATTTTTAGTAGAGACGGGGTTTTGCCATATTAGCCATGCTGGTCTCGAACTCTTGGCCTCAAGTGATCTGCCTGCTTCGGCCTCCCAAAGTTCTGGGATTACAAGCATGAGCCACTGCGCCCGACCCAAATCCTGATTTACTTCTCAATGGCAAAATGTGGAAACCCAGTTTTTGGAAATAATTGAGTCCCTGATACTTCCTTCTCAGATGACTGGGCATAATGTACCCCAAACATAGTAAATGGAAACTGGGGTACAGCAAATAGTGACACCCTTTTTTTTTTTTTTTTTTTTTTAAGCAAAGAGGCCCAGGATTGTGGCTCATGCCTATAATCCTAGCACTTTGGGAGGCCAAGGTGGAAGGATCACTTGAGACCAGGAGTTTGAGACCAGCCTGAGCAATAGAGCAAGACCTTGTCTGTACAGAACACAAATTAGCCAGCATGGTGGTGTGTGCCTGTAGTCCTAGCTGCCTGGGAGGTTGAGGCAGGAGGATGGCTTTCGTCCAGGAGGTGGAGGCTGCAGTGAGCTACGATCATGCCACTGCATTCCAGCCTGAGCAACAGAGCAAAACCACCTCAAAAAATTAAAAAATTAAAAAAAAAAAAACACTTTACCAAAGAAATGCCAACAGCCTAGTCATCACCTGTGTGCTCCAGCGGACTCAGGCCATGCGGAGGGAGGTCTTTTCTGAAGAGTGGAGGGGAGTTGAAGAGCTCCATGCCTTTCATGTAACCCCCGAGAGAGTCCCAGCAGAAACGCCCATGGGGAGAGGTAACCTGCCATTCTGTGCGTGTGATGGTGAAGAGTTCCCCCCATTCATTCAAGGCAAGAGCCAGGTCCTCAGAAGGCCATTTTCTAAAGTCTCTCTCTTTTTTTTTTTTTTTTTTTTTAAAGAGACAGAGTTGGCTGGGTGTGGTGTCTTATGCCTGTAATCCCAGCACTTTGGGAGACCAAAGCAGGAGGATCACAAGGTCAGGAGATTGAGACCATCCTGGCCAATACTGTGAAACCCCGTCTCTACTAAAAATACAAAAAATTAGCCAGGCATGGTGGCACATGCCTGTAGTCTCAGCTACCTGAGAGGTAACCTGCCTCTCAGGCAGTAGAATCACTTGAACCCGGGAGGTGGAGGTTGCAGTGAGCCAAGATCGCACTCCAGCCTGGTGACAGAACAAGACTGCATCTCAAAAAACCAACCAACCAAACAAACAAAAAAACCCGACAGGGTCTCACTCTGTCACCTAGGCTGGAGTGCAGTGGTGCAATCACAGCTCACTGCAGCCTCGACCTCCTGTGTTCAACAAATTCTTTCTCCTTACTTGCTGAACAGCTGGGACTACAGGCATGCACCACTCTGGCTGGCTAATTTAGAATTTTATTTTAAAGATAGGGATCTAATTATGTTGCCCAGGGTGTTCTCAAACTCCTGGCCTTAAGAGTTCTTCCTGTCTTGGCCTCCCAAAGTGCTCGGATTACAGGCATGTGCCACCACACTGGTGATCATGGGGGGATTTTAAGTTGCAGATTCAATTTCTTGTTTCAGTTACAGTAATTTTCTAGAAAGTTGTCTGTTGTATCCAAATATTTAAATACATTGGCATGGCCGGGCATGGTGGCTCCCGCCTGGAGTCCCAGCGCTTCGGGAGGTTGAGGCAGGCGGATCACCTGAGGTCAGGAGTTCAGGACCAGCCTGGCCAACATGGTGAAACCCTGTCTCTACTAAAAATATGAAAATTAGCCAGGCATGGTGGCACACACCTGTAGTCCCAGTTACTCAGGAGGCTGAGGTGGGAGGACTGCTTGAACCAAGAAGGTGGCAGTTGCAGTGAGCCGAGATCATGCCACAGCACTCCAGCCTGGGCGACAGAGCTAGACTCCATCTGAAAAAAAATAAATAAAAACAAATTTTAAAAAATAAATTGACTTCGAATGCTGATAACATCTTACGGGCTCTGTAATGATGTCTCACTGTTTCCCCCTCCTAATGGACAAAGGTGAGAACAGAGGCTGGCTTTCCAGGCAGAACAGTGTGAGTCAAGCTCTAGCACAAATGCTGAAACAGCAGCTGGCCCTGTTCTCAAACTCCTGGCCTTAAGAGTTCTTCCTGTCTTGGCCTCCCAAAGTGCTCAGATTACAGGCACCCTATATGGGGTTTAGGCACACACTGGGGATGCAGAGGGCCCCAGTGCCAGGTCCTGCTGGTACGTGCAGGGCATTCACATTCACCTGCTGGTAGAAGTAGCTGCCATGTAATTAGGTGGTTCTATCAGGGAACCAAAGTGCTACCTGAGCTACACTGTTGCTTGAAGCCAAGGGACAGGGTGGCTGTCACATCTCCTGCAGCCTCTCCTTGCACCTTTCAGGGACCTCCTCGCTCCTGATGTCTGCACTAGGCACATTCACCCAGGCCAGTGCAGGCTGCTCCTCCACCACCAGACACACCCACCCACCTGAACTCAGCCGATTGTCCCAGCCACACCTACCCATTGATCCCAGCCATCTGCACAGTTCTGCCCTCTCTCAGACCTCCACCTCAGCCCTCTGATTTTTTTTTACAGAGAGTCTCGCTCTGTTACCCAGGCTGGAGCACAGCAGCATAATCATAGCTCACTACAGCCTCCAACTCCTGGGCTCAAGTAATCCTCCTGCCTCAGCCTCCTGAGTAGTTGGAATTATAGGCACAGGTCACCACTCCTAGCTAATTCTTAATTTTTTTTTTTTTTTTTTGGTAGAGATGAGTTCTTGCTTTGTTGCCCAGGCTGAAGTACAATGGCATAATCATAGCTCACTGCAGCCTCCAACTCCTGGACTCAAGCAATCCTCCCACCTCGGCCTCCTGAGTAGTTGGGACTGCAGGTGCATGCCACCATATCCAGCTTAGTATTATTTTTTGAGATCGAGTCTCGCTCTGTTGCTCAGCCTGCAGTGCAGTGGCACAATCTCGGCTCACTGCAACCTCTACCATCTTGTTTCAAGTGATTCTTCTGCCTCAGCCTCCTGAGTAGCTGGAACTACAGGTGTGTGCCACCACGCCTGGCTAATTTTTAGTAGAGATGGGGTTTTGCCATGTTGCCCAGGCTGGTCTCAAACTCCTGGCCTCCAGTGATCTGCCTGATCTCCTTGACCTCCCAAAATGCTGGGATTATAGGCATGAGCCACTGCACCCAGCCTTATTATTTTTTATAAAGACGGGGTCTTGCTGTGTTGCCCAGGCTGGTCTCAAACATCTGGAGTTAACTGATTGTCCCACCTCAGCCTCCCAAAGTGCTGAGATTACAGGTGTAAACCACCATGCTCATCCCTTTTTTATTTTTCTTTATTTTGAGAAGGAGTCTCACTGTGGCACCCAGGCTGGAGTGCAGTGACATGATCGTGTCTCACTGCAACCTTTGCCTCCCAGGTTCAAGAGATTCTCCTGTCTCACCCTCCCCAGGAGCTGGGATTACAGGCATGCACTACCACGCCCGGCTGATTTTTGTATTTTTAGTAGAGATGGTGTTTCACCATGTTGGTCAGGCTGGTCTTTAACTCCTGACCTCAGGTGATCCATCTGCTTTGGCCTCCCAAAGTGCTGGGATTACAGATGTGAGCCACCATGCCCGGCCTCATTTATTTTCAATCACTCACACATCTATCCATGAGTGTAAATTTTGCTTTTCAGCCTTTGAACAATAAGACTCTAGCATTCTATGGAGTGCCACACAATTGCCATTGGAGGCAATGCTGAAGTGGAAATGGGGGCTGGAGCGTCCAGGAGTCGCCTCTCCACACAGTGTGTGACAGACACAGCCACCTGCATGCTTGTCCTTGGTGGGAGAAAAAGCCTTTGAGAACTGAACCTCTGCCAAGCTCTCTGCTAAGATCGTGCGATACAGCAGGAAACACAGCTGGTTCCTGCTGTCAGGAGCTCGTAAGAAAGTTTGTGGAAAAGCAATCAGTTTCATCCACACACACGCTTGCACGTGGAAAAGAGCCTATCTTGGGTTTGTGGCTACAAAAGTCAAATGCTGTTTCTGGGAATTATTGGTCAGGACGTTTCAGATAAAATGGAAAATAGGGCCAGGTGTGATGGCTCATGCCTGCAATCCCAGCACTTTAGGAGGCCAAGGTGGGCAGATCACTTGAGGCCAGGAATTTGAGACAGCCTGGGTAACATACAAGACCCCCACCTCTAAAAAAACAATTTTTTTTAAAGATTAGCCAAGGGTGGTGGCGCAGGCCACTTGGAGGGGGCTGACACAAGAGGATAGCTTGAATCCAGGAATTTAAGGCTGCATTGACCCACGACCATACCACTGCACTGCAGTCTGGGTGACAGAGTAAGACTCTGTTGAGAGAAAAAAGGAAAGGAAAGGGGAAAAGAAGGAGAAGGAAAAAAGAAAAGAACATTTTGGAAGGCTGAGGCGGGTAGATCACTTGAAGTCAGGAGCTTGAGACCAGCCTGGCCAACATGGTGAAACCTTGTCTCTACTTAAAAAGTTAGCTGGGGGTGGTAGAGGGCACCTGTACTCCCAGCTGCTCGGGAGGTTGAGGCAGGAGAATTGTTTGAACTTGGAAATTAGAGTTGCAGTGAGCCAAGATTGTGCCACTGCACTCCAGCCTGGGGGCGAAGTGGAGAGAGGGGAGAAGGGGGAGGGAGGGGGAGGGGGAGAAGGGGGAGGGAGGGGGAGGGGGAGAAGGGGGAGGGAGGGGGAGGGAAAGGGGAGGAGGGGAAAGGGAGGAGAAAGGGGGAGGGGGAAAGAGGGAGGGGGGAGGGGAGGAAAGGGGGAAGGGGAGAAGAGGGAAAATAAAGGAAGAAAGGAAAGGAAGAAAAGGAAGGGAAGAAAAGGAAAGGAAGCTCATTAGCTCATGTGAAGGGAACTGATTTCCATGACACAGATGTTGGCCCTTAGGTTTCAGCATGATCAGCAGCTGCGGGTGGGTTGGCGGTCAGTGGGATAAGGAACAGGTGGGCTGCATCACGATCAGCCGCTTGGGAGGGGAAGTTGTATCCCTAGATGAAGGGATACAACTAGGTCTCAAAAAACTCCTATCAGGCCTAAAAACGGAATGCAAATTAGCAACCATACAAAGCAAACAGACAACACCAGGAGATGCCAGACCTCAAGGCAGGGTCCCCTAAATTGCATCCCTCCTAAGGGACTGGGCTGTGGGACAACGGCCAGGCAGGCCAGGCCACACCTGCAGGGTGAGGCTCAGATGGAGCAAAGCCTACACCACTCTCAGCGTCGTGGCTCTGGGGGCACAAGGGGTCACATCCTCCCAGGTGTGACGGCAGCATGGATGATGATTTGGGGGGCGCCTCCACCCACTCACTCTTCTCCATGGTGCAGAGAGAACCTGGCCCAGCTTCTCACGGAGACCGACAGGACTGGGAGGAACAGACGAGGACCTGAAAGGCCTGCAGGGTTCCTGCTGGGCAGGGCTCTGAGCACAGAGCTGGCATTGTTAGTTTGCTGAGGTCTGATGGCTACACAGTCAACCGTATCCACGTGAGTATGTGGTTTCTATGCGTTTTGACATAGATACGTACACCTGTGAAACTGTCACCACAAGGAAGATGGGCAAATCCATTGCCCCCATATTAGTCTGTTTTCACGTCGCTATAAAGAAATTCCCAAGACTGGGTAATTTGTAAAGGAAGGAGACTTAATTGACTCACAGTTCTGCATGGCTGAGGAGGCCACAGGAAACTCACAATCACAGCAGAAGGCGAAGGAGAAGCAGACCCCTACTTTGCAAGAGGAGGCACGAGGAACCGCCACTTATAAAACCATCAAATCTCGTGAGACCTCCCTATCAGGAGAACAGCATATAGGAAGCCACTCCCATTATTCAATCACCTCCCACCCAGGCCCTCCCCTGACACGTGGGGATTACAATAAGATGAGATTTGGGTGGAGACACAGCCAAACCATATTACCCTAGAGGCTCCTCGCCCATCTCCATCCCCAGGCAACCTCGGATCTGCTGTAAGCATAGATTTGAGTTTGTTTGAGACAAAGTCTCACTCTATTGCCCAGGCTGGAGCACAGTAGTGCAATCACGGCTCACTGCAGCCTCAATCTCCTGGGCTCAAGTGGTCTCCCCACCGCGGGCCCTCTAGTAGGAATTACAGGAGCACACCACTATAAATCAAATTAATTATTATGATTTTTTGAGACAAGAGTCTTGCTCTGTTGCCCAGTCTGGATCTTGGCTCATTGCAATCTCTGCCTCCCATGTTCAAGCGGTTTTCCTACCTCAGCCTCCTGAGCAGCTGGGATTACAGGCATGCACAACGATGCCTGGCTAATTTTTTTGTACTTTTAGTAGAGATGGGGTATCACCATGTTGTTCAGGCTGGCCTTGAATCCCTGATCTCAATCCACCCACCTCAGCCTTCCAAAGTGCTGGGATTACAGATGTGAACCATTGCGCCTGGCCTGAGATTTTGCATTTTCTAGGATTTCATCAAAGATATAATTATATGCAGTGGCTTTTTTCTTCCCCCTCCGGATGTTTGAAACCCATTCATGCTGCAGGTGTATTTCTTTCCTTTTTTTTTCTGAGACGGAGCCTCGCTCTGTCACCCAGGCTGGAGTGCAGTGGCATGATCTCAGCTCACTGCAACCTCCACCTCCCTGGTTCAAGAAATTCTTCTGCCTCCGCCTCCCAAGTAGCTAGGACTACTGGCATGTGCCACCACGCCTGGCTAATTTTTGTATTTTTAGTAGAGACAGGGTTTCACCATACTGGCCAGGCTGGTCTTGAACTCCTGACCTCATGATCTGCTTGCCTCAGCCTCTCAAAGTGCTGGGATTACAGGTGTGAGCCACCATGCCCGGCCAATTCTTTCCTTTACGTTGCTGATTAACCTTCCCTCATAAGGCTACATCGTGGTGTTTATGCATTCACCTTTTGATATTTCGATTGTTTCTGAAACTCAGCAATTACAAATCAACTTGCCATGAGCATTCGTGGACAAGTGTTTGGGAGCTGTGTGCTTTCATGCCTCTTGGGTAAGCACCTAGGTCATGGAATGGCTGGGTCATACAGGTGTGGGTTTAACATTTTATGAAACCACCAGGGCTGGTATTTTTGAAGTCATTGAGACAGAAAGTAACAATGTCAGCTCCAATGTGTGCTGTTACTGAGGCTGGGCCAGGAGGCTCAGTGTGGCAGGCAATGCTGGGTCGGGGAGCAGAACTAGACATGCTTGCTGAACCCAAGCCAGCACACTCCTCCGAGATCTCCAGGTAAGAGCCCAGTGCCCCACCATTGGGAAGGTTGGGGACCAGCAAATGGGACACCCACGGGCTGAAGCATCTAGAGGTGACAGAGTCAGGGGCTGAATGTTCAGACAGGGCTGCAGGTCACACTGATGTACCAGTTGCACAGACTGGCTGCAAGTGACAGGTCAGGGACCAGGTGCATGGATGGAGCTGCAGGTGACAATCACAGACCAGATGCACAGGCAGAGCTGCAGGTGACAGTCAGGGACTGAGGACAGACCCACTGCAGGTGACAGACTAGGTGCACAGCTGAAGCTGCACCTGACAGCCAGGGACCTGGTAGACAAATAGGACTGCGGGTGAAATTGACCGAGTACACATATGCAGCTTCAGGTGACATGGGCAGACTGAGTGCACAGAGGGGTCTGGGGACATCAGCATCAGGGACTGGGGGACACAGCTGCTTTGTCAGGAGACAGTGACAGTGCCTAAATAGGAACACTGGGCCCAGAGAGCTCAACCAGTGCATGTGCCTCCTGACGATAGGGCCAAGCCTGGAGCTGGGAGGAACTCAGGACAGCCTGATCTACCAAGCATGGGCCCATCCCAAAAAGAAACAGCACCACTAGCTAAGAAAGAACTTTATTATTTCTAATAAATGGTGCTGGGGGTGGAGACCCTGGCAGGGCACAGGGCCATCCCCTGCCAATGCATTGATGCCCACCCTCCTTGGAAGTGAACAGGGGAAGCCCCATGTCCCCCGGAGCCTGTCGCCTTGGCCTGCAGCCCTGGACGCCTCTCACGGAGCCGCAGGTCTTCCTCCCTGGCTTGGGGGTCGCACGGCCACCACAGCTCCATTACTACAGGCAGAGCCCGGGGCCAGGTATGAGACTGCCCGCAGCTCTCTGTCTCCGCCAGCCTGGACTCCTGGGGAAGGGGACAAAGGGGGGCTTCCTGGTGCTGGCTTGAAAGGGTGGCGCTCTCTAGGCAGGCGGTCCCCTGGCCCTCTGTGCTGTGGCCGTGCCTGGGGGGTCATCGAGGTCCAGGGGGGCAGAGGAGACGCCGTCCCTGTCCTGCAGCAGTGCCCTCGGGGTTCCAAGTGTGTGGCCGGCCTCGAAGCCAAGGGGCCCAGCAGGCCCACCCCATGTTCTCCACCCTCTGACCCTCGGGGCCCAAGCACTCACCCTCCCACCCCCGTTTGGTCCCCTGTCCTTATCCAGGTCCCTGTGCTGGGTCTGCAGTGCTTTGTCTTTCTGTCTCCGTCTCCTCCTTTCTCTGGGTCCCTGATTTCTTCTCTTCCTGTCTGTCCCCGCCCCCACCCCCCAGCATGGGGCAGTTGAAACCTTGGAGCAGGTTCTGAAAGCCTTCCTGGGTGTTAGCATCCAGGAGCGGAGCGGCCTTGAGGGTGGGGACCGGGGCGGAAGGGAGCAGTAGCAGCAGCAGCAACAGCGGGGGCCACATGGCCTGTGGGTCCGGCGGCTGGGGGAACCAGGCGAGCGTCAGAGGCCCCGCCCCCCTCTCTGCCCTTTCCTCTCTGCCCTCAACTTCTGCGTGCCAGGATCGCATGTCTAGCCCCGTTCACCTGCCCCCACGGTCCGCCTGTGTCTCCTTAGCAGCCCTGAGTCAGCCCACAAACCGGCCACGGGTCTCCGACTCCCCAGGGACGGTTAGATCCGGACACTTCTGCCCGGGAGCTGCCCTGAATCTCGGACGACTCCGCGAGCCCGAGCCACGCCCCTGCGTGCTGACCACTCCCCTCGAGTCAGAGCCGTGCCCACCCACTGTTAACGCCTCACCCAAGCCCTAAGCAATTGCCACGCCCCTAGGATATAGTCACACCCATTATCAGCCACGCCCCCAGAATCGCAGCAGTCTCCACTCACCAGCCACTCCCCCAATGCAGAAGACCACGCCCTTGAACACGGCCCTGGAGTCCCACGCGGCCCTGGCACTCTTCCGTGATCCCCAGTCCAGCCCCAGTGCAGCAGCCCAGGCCCCCCAAGTTGAGCCTCATCCAGCCTCATCCAGCATCCAGGCCAGCCTCTGCCACCCTCAGCATGGAACACAGTCGTTTCGGGTCCCTCACTCTCGTTCATTCTCCATTCTTCTTGAACATATGGGGAATATTCACAATAGCTGTTTGAACATCCTGATCACTAATTCCATCATCTCATCTGTGCCATTTCTGGGTCTTCGTGATTTTTCAACTTATTATGGGTTCTGTTTTTCTGCTTCTTTGCCTCTTTGCCTGCCTGTTTTTGTTTGTTTTGTTTTGAGACAGGTCTCGCTGTTGCCCAAGCTGGAATGCAGTGACACGAACATAGCTCACTGTAGCCTCAAATTCCTGGGCTCCAGCGATCCTCCCATCTCAGCCTCCTGAGTAGCTGGAACCGCAGGTGCCCGCAGCCATGCCCAGGTAATTTTTAAATGATTTTTTGTAGAGATGGAGTCTCATTATATTGCCCAGGTGGTCTTTAACTCCTGGCCTCAAGCGACCCTCCTGCCTCAGTCTCCCAAACATTACCAATATATTCTTATTTCTTTGAGAATCTTCATTTAGCATAGGTGATGCAGTTTGTCCTTTGATGATTGAGTTCCTCAGAGGTCTGGTTATTTTTGCCAGAACTCATTTTCTCCAGGGAGGTGCTGCAATCTTGACTGGAGAGAAAAACCAATCACATTGCTACTTCCTGGTATGGGAGGTTACGAGGTTTCTCCCATTTCTGCTTCTTTGAAGGGATTTATAGAGGATGTTGGCCAGGCACAGTGGCTCACATTTGTAATCCCAGCACTTTGGGAGGCCAAGGAGGTGTATCACCTGAGGTCATGAGTTCGAGACCAGCCTGGCCAACATGGTGAAACCCCATCTCTACTAAAAATACAAAGATTAGCTGTGCTGGTGATGTGCGCCTGTAATTCCAGCTACTCAGGAGGCAGAGACATGAGAATTGCCTGAACCTGGAAGGCAGAGTTACAGTGAGCTGAGATCACGCCATTGCACTCCAGCCTGGGTAACACAGCAAGATCCTGTCTCAAAAAAAAGGGAGGGGGGTGACTTACAGAGGATGTATATGGCCCAGAACAGCAGCAGAGCAGCACAATCTGGGATTCATTAACTAACCTGCTGAACTGTCTCCAGACAATCATCCACAACCCAGCCACAAAGGGATCCCTGCCCTTTTGGTAAACCACCATGAAAACATGCCCAATTTCTTCTGTTGACGTAAAAGCTTAGCTTCTGGAGTGTGGAGGAGGTGCTGCAGCTAAGCACCCTACCTGTTTCATCCGATCCTCACTCCAGCCAGGCTCAGGTGGCTCTGGCATTTCCTGAATTACTAAGTGATCATGCTCCTGTCCCACCGTGTCATCAGGCCAGGCAGTGAACTGATGAGGCAAGCTGTGAAAAAAAGACATTTTGAAAATTTTGCTCAACAGACCAGGTGCAGTAGCTCATGCCTGTAATCCCAGCACTTTGGGAGGCCGAGGAGGGCGCCAAAGGAGTTTGAGGTCAGGAGTTTGAGACCAATCTGGCCAACATGGTGAAACCCCATCTCTAAAAAGTAGCCAGGTGTGGTGGTGCACATCTGTAATCCCAGCTACTCAGGAGGCTAAGGCAGGAAAATCACTTGAACCCAGAAGCAGTGAGTTGAGATTGTGCCACTGCACTCCAGCCTGCATGACAGCGAGACTCCATCTCAAAATAATAATAATAAGAGATGTGGTCTGGCTGTGTTGCAACTCAAGATCTTCCCACCTCAGCCTCCCAAAGTGCTGGGATTACAGGTATGCCTGGACTGCTTCCCTTCTTTGAAGAGCTTGGCTTCCTCATATCTGGACATAATTTGGGATGAAATAAGGAACAGTGGGTGAATTATTGACCTCAGGTATAAATTAGTAGTCTTGCATTTGTCTTTTGACATAATTTAGAGACAAAACGGAAAAATTCAGCTGGGCGCAGTGGCTCACGCCTGTAATCCCAGCACTTTGGGATGCTGAGGCAGGAGGATCACCTGAGGTCAGGAGTTCAAGACCAGCTGGCCAACATGGTGAAACTGTCTCTACTAAAAGTACAAAAAAATTAGTTGGTCATGGTAGCAGGAGCCTGTAATCCCAGCTACTTGGGAGGTTGAGGCAGGAGAATGGCTTGAACCTGGTAAGTGGAGGTTGCAGTGGCCGAGATTGCACCATTGCACTCCACCCTAGGCAACAAGAGCAAGTCTCCATCTCAAAAAAAAAAAAAAAAAGAAAAAAAAAAGAAAGGTTCACCAACCCCAAGCCAAGCACTAGCAAATATGGGCATGGGTGGAGGGAATCTCCTGTGAAATGGGCACTTCCGGTGGGGGTGAACGGAGAGCCCCTGCCTTGCTTGAATATTGCCTGGTGGTTCTGCCCAGAGGACTGAGAGAGCAAAGTGAGCCACTGTGGGGGAGTCACACCCCCCAAGTCCCACCCAACTCCCAGATTCCCCCTCCTTCGGCAAAGCATTCGTCATCTGTTTACACTTCAATGAGAAAGGTGAAATGAAAAGCACATGGCCAGGAGTGGTGGTTCACTCCTGGAATCCCAGCACTTTGGGAGGCTGAGTTGGGTGGACCACTTGAGCCCAGGAGTTGGCATCCAGCAACATAGTGAGACCTTGTCTCTATAAAAAAAAAAAATTAGCCAAGTGTGGTGGTGTGCACCTGTAGTCCCAGTTACTCAGGAGGCTGAGGTGGGAGGATCATTTGAGCCCGGAAGTCAAGGCTGCAGTGAGCTGTGATTGCACCACTGCACTGCAGGCTGTGGTGAGACCCTGACTCAAAAAATAAAAATGAAAGAAAAAACAAATGCCCCAAACAAAAAAAAATGAGGCACACATAGTCTATGCCATCCAACGTCATGTCCTCCTTGCTGTGCTTTTAAAAGCATACTCTGCCCCCACCCAAAGTGCTTTTTTAAATGGTGCAAAGTCTTGGTGACCCGTTTCTTTCCCTCACTCACATCTGTGCTGTTAACTGTGTATCTGACATCTGCGGAAAGGGTTAGCTGAATAGTTCTAAAATAATTTTCCATCAACTGAAACTCCCCATTTATTTAAGGCCAAGAAAGGTCACCTCTATGGTAAAAGCTAAGATGAATCCCAAGTTCAGAAATGCAGCAAACAATTTGTTTAGGGAAATATGAAATGTTACACATTGGCTTCTTTATTGAAGAGGCAGTTCAGACCCATTTATATATGTAAGAGTGTAAGATGACAAAGTATGTAATGACTCTTTAACCTTTTCAAATATTTCACTTAAAATATACATTCTGCTAAGCTTTAAGGTCAGCGCAGGAAATCTTAGTAGTTGCCATTAAAACTACTATAAATATGTATTTCCTGCACAGAATTATGCAAAATCTACCATTTAATTTGTTATGCAGCATATTCTTAGACATCTAGAAAAATATTAGAGGGATGAACAACACAAATGTTAGCCATTTGTGATGAGAAAACTTTTATGAAAAATGTAACACACATGCAGAAAAAAATACACATATCTTAAGTGCACAGCTCAGAACACACTCAGATACTTAGCACCCAGGTTCAGAAACAGATGATTCCCAGCACCAGATAAATGCCTCCCTTCAGCCCTAGCCAAGGCTGTTATCCTAATTTCCTACTGCATAGATGAGTTTTGCCCAGCTTTATAATTTATATAGAAGGAATCAGACAGCGTGTTAGCTTTTGTCTGGAGTCTTTCATTCAGCAAGGTTTGTCAAATTCAGCTATGGTATTGCATGGGGTTAGAGTTCATTCATGCTCACTTTTTACAGTATTCCACAGAAATGTGCCACTTGTTTATTCATCCTATTGCACATGTGCCTTAAGATAGTTGTCTTGTGCCATTTTATGCTATGAATATTTTAGTGCGTGTCCTTTGGTGGAGAGACATGCGTTTTTGCTGGGCTTGGGTAAAAGGGTGTACACATGCTTGGTTTTAAGTGCCAGCTTTCAAAAATGGTTTTATCAATTAGCAATTCCACCAGTAGTGGACAGTTCCTCTTGTTTAGATCCTTGCCAAAACGTGATGCTTTTTCATTTTAACCATTTCCATGGATGGGCAGAACTACATGGTGTTTGAATTTTGCACTTCCCTGATTACTAATAAAGTTAACACATCTTTTCATGTTTATTGGCCATCTGGATATCTTTTAAAGTGAGTGGACATCCTCTATACTCTTTTGCCTTTTCCATTTTCCCCCTTGTTGATTTGTAGGTGCTTTTTACATATTCTAGATCAGGGACCAGAAAACAGTAAGTGCAGACCAAATTCAGACTGCCACTTGTGTTTGTGAATACACATATCTTAAGTGCACAGCTCAGAACACACTCAGATATTTAGCACCCAGGTTCAGAAACAGATGATTCCCAGCACCAGATAAATGCCTCCCAGTTTTACTGGGAAGCAGCCACACTTTTTTTTTTTCAATACATTGTGTATGGATGCTTTCACACAGTAGCAAAGATGAGCAGTTGTGACAAAGCCAAAATTTTTTACCACCTGGTGCCTTGCTAAAAAGTTTGCCAACACTTTTGCTACACTCAGTTCTGTTGTCATATACATGAACTGCAACTATCTTCTCGCCATGGTTTCCTGTTCACTCTTACTGGTGGTCTTTCTGGTAAATAGAAGTTCTGAAATTTAATATTAAGTTATAATTTTATGGGCTAGTTTTGGACCCTCAATAAGACTTTACTTACTCCAAGGTTACAAACTGTCCTAAGATCTCTTTGTAAAGCTTTATTTCACATTTCATATTCAGATCTGCAGTCCACCTCCAACCGACTTTTTATTAAATTACAAAATGTAATTGGCAAAGCACATTTACTGGAAAAAAACACCTTTTCCCCCACTACACTTTGATGTCACTATTGTCAAGTCAGGTGATGGTATACATGTGGGTTTATTTATGAATCTTTATGCTGTTCCACTGGTCAATTTGTTCATCCTTGTGCCAAAATCACACCATCGTAATTTCTATGGCTTTGTAACAGGTCTTGATATTTGGGGATTTCAATCCTTTCTGTCTGGTCTACAAGATAGCCTTGACAATTACTGGCCTTTTGAATATGCACATGAATTCTAGAATTAGCTTGTTAATTTACATTAAAGAACTTGCTAGGATTTCATTAAGGTTCAATGAATTTAGGAAAAAGCAACATTGTTTTGAGATTGTCCTGGAATCCTATCCCACTCTCTCCTTTGTAAATTTCTTTTCCGCATACAGTCCTTTAAAGCATATTAGCTAATTTTTTCTCCTAGGCACTTGAGAAACTTTTAAGTGATACTGCTTTTCAAAATTTCATTTTCCATGTTTTTTCATGTATTATAAAATGCCTTTTGCATAACTTTTATGCAGGGAACTTATCAAATTTACTCATCACATCTGCAAATAAGGTTTTCATTCTTTTTCTTTTTTAAAGTTTTACTTCTCTTTTCTTTTTCTGAGGTAGAGCCTCACTCTGTAGCCCAGGCTGGAGTGCAGTGGCACCATCTCAGCTCACTGCAACCTCCACCTACCAGTTCAAGCAATTCTCTTGCCTCAGACTCTTGAGTAGCTGGGATCACAGGCATTCGTCACCATGCCCAGCTAATTTTTTTTTTTAGTAGAGATGGGGTTTTACCATGTCAGCCAGGCTGCTCTTGAACTTCTGACCTCATGATCTGCCCACATCAGCCTCCCAAAGTGCTGGGATTACAGGCGTGAGCCACTGCGCCCAGCCTGTTTTACTTCTTTTTTAATCTTTATGCCTTTTGTTTTTCTTGTATTAGTTTTCTGGTGGGGTCCTTCTGAACAATGTTGAATAAAATCAGTGACAGTGGATATCCTTGTCTATTTTCATAATCTTGGGAGAAATCACTATATCATCATTAAGCATACTGTTTGTTGTAGTTTGTCTCTTTATGAAACTAAGGAAGTCCCTTTCTACCCATCATTTGCTAATATCATATGAACATTAATTTTGACACATGAATATTCTGCATGCCAGATTACTTTTCTACAGGTGGTGTATAATAGCAACTGATTTTTAAATATTAAGCCACCGTTGCATTTCTGGAAGACAACCTATCTAATTACCATATTACCTTTTTCCAGAACAAACCCGTCTTTGTTTTGTCTGCCCAGTATCAGGTCATATGACCACTATAAAACAAGTTACTGGCAAAGAGAATGAAATCATCATCATTTTGACTAATCACGATTTGCCCACATCATGTAAAGAAGTGGTAGGTACCTAAACTTTTCCAGCAAGAAATGGAGGACATTAATTGACCAAAAAACAATTGCTAGAAACTTGAATTAATTTGTTCTAAAATACTGGGAATAAGGGGAATGCACAAAACAATGATATTGTATTTATATCAAATAAGTTTCTGAATAAAATCTCAGAATTACAAAATATTGGCACTAGACACATTCAAACGTATGGATTAAAAAGGGTGGTGGTGTGAGAGCTGGGGATATTTTCGAGTATGGGCGGTATGTTTGTTCTCTTTCACTGAAATAGACTTAAACAGTTCCAAATTACGTATGTATAATTTATCAAAATAGGCTTTAAAAAAATCTTATCTTGCTCAGATGCAGTTGAAAACTTTACAAAACCACTGCCCCCTCTACGATTGAGGCATTTGTTAAAAACTCATTTGTAAATTCCTCTAAATAGAAAATTATGCACTTTACCATTTTATAACTATTAAATATTATCTCAATAACAATATGTCCTGTCTCAGTACACCTTGTCATCCTAGCACGCAAATAAGAAAACTGCCTTTTCATAAGTCATCCAAATCCAAACTTGCATAGAATTACCATTAGATTGCATTTTTAAAACATGATTAAAAAATGGCCATATACTTATTTAATGCTGCTGTCCTCATGATCAATTCCTGATAATTTTAAAACTTCATTTTATACAATGAAGGTTTATTCAGAGCTTATAGTCTCTGGGATCTTTCCTTAAACACCTGATTTTACATCAGAAATATGGCTTCCAGCAGAACAATTTCCAAGACAATATATTTTCCACATTCACCATACTGACAGATTTTGCCTTTGTATGATTCCGATATATAAATACAATTTGAATCCAAAATAAATATTAAATATTTATAAATCTCCACTCCTGCATAAATTATCTAGTGTCCAATGAGTCGTATGATGTTGCTGAAGGCTTTGCTTCATGTTACATTCTTAGGGATTCTTCTCTGTGAAAATTCAGATTAAAATGAATCAAACACCTAAATGCTTCTCACTATTCAGGAACATGAACTCTCAGATAAGCTCTTTGACTTCCTATTGGATTTCCCATATTCATCCTATTCAGAGTTTTCTAAAAATTGAGATCTAACTTCAGAGATTTTCCACATCAAGTACATTCATATTTCCTCTTCTATGAATTCTCTGATGGCTATTGAAGGCTGATCTGTGGTGGAATTTTTTCCCACATTCATTACATTCATAGGGTTTCTCTCCTGAATGAGTTCTATAGTGTACAGTGAGGTATGACTTCTGAGAAAAGACTTTCCCACATTCATTACATTCATAGGGTTTCTCTCCTGAATGGCTTCTGTAGTGGACGGTGAGGTTTGACATCCGAGAGAAGACTTTTCCACATTTACTACATTCATAGGGTTTCTCTCCTGAATGAATTCGATGATGTATAGTGAGATATGATTTCTGAGAGAAGAATTTTCCACATTCGTAACATTCATAGGGTTTCTCACCTGTGTGTACTCTTTGATGTCTAAAGAGGGATGAATTATGGGAAAAGGTTTTCCCACATTCACTACATCCATAAGGTTTCTCTTCAGAATGACTTCTATAATGTTCAGTATAGTATGACAACTCAGAGAATAACTTTCCACATATATTACATTCATAGGATTTCTCCCCTTTTGGAAGTGACTGGTGCCCATCGAAGGCTGAATTTACAAGGAAGTTTTTCCCACATTCATTACATTCATAGGATTTCTCTCCCAAATGAGCTGTATGATGGTCAGTGAGATACGACAACTGAGAGAACTTTCCACATTCACTACATTCATGGGATTTCTCTTCTGTGTGTACTTTCCGATGTCTAATGAAGGCTGAATTTAAGTTGAAGGTTTTGCCACATTCATTACATTCATAGGGTTTCTCTTCTAAATGACTTCTATAATGTATAGTGAGGTATGACACCCGAGAAAAGAATTTCCCACACTCACTACACTGATAGGGCTTCTCTCCTGTGTGTGTTCTCTGATGTGTTATCAGGGTAGACTTTCGGTAGTAGGATTTCCCACATTCATTACATTTATAAAGTTTCTCCCCTGTGTGAGTTCTCTGATGGTCACTGAGTGCGGACTTGCGGGAGAAGGATTTCCCACATTCATTACATGGATAGGGCCTCTCTCCTGAATGATTTCTCTGGTGTAGGGTGAGATGTGTCTTTTGGCAGAAGGTTTTCCCACATTCGCTACATTCATAGGGTTTCTCTCCTGAATGAGTTCTTAGGTGTTGAGTAAGGTGTAATTTCTGACAAAAGGTTTTCCCACATTCATTACATTTATAGGGCTTCTCCTCTAAGTGTGATCTCCGATGTACAGTGAGGGTTCCCTTTTGGCTGAAGGATTTCCCACATACATTACATTCATAAGGTTTCTCTCCTGTGTGAGCTCTCTGATGAATGATGAATTTTGACTTTTTACAGAAGGATTTTCCACATTGACTGCATTCAAAGGGCTTTATTTCCATTTGTGTTCTCTGATATGCACTAAAATTTGACATCTGCATGAAGTCTGGTCCAGAATCATTCCATTCATAGGGCTTCTCCCCTATGAAAGCTCTCTTATGAGCAATAAAAACAGCTTCATTGTCTAAGGCTTCCATGCACTCATTATACTCAAAGGGTTTCTCCAAAATATTAATTTTCTGAAGAATATTTTCTTCACTTTGAGAACAGGTATCCCCATTTTGATTAAATTCATATGTTTTCTCACATTCATTACATTCATCAGGTTTTGTCCTGGCATAGCTTCCATCACTACTAATTAATTCTGAAATAGATCCTAAATTCTTTCCACATGAGACACAATCATGAGCTATCATGCTTGAAGGAACAAGGCTTCTTTCCATATAGGTTTGGCCAAATGTATTCTCTTTCTCTTCAGTCAGGGTTTTGTTGTTGATACAAACAGCTTGGCTTGAATGTTTGTCTTCATTTTCTTGGACTCTCTCTATTTGGTCATCAACTTTCCAGACTTCTAAAAAGGAAAAAAAGTAAACAAACTATAAATCTGAACACACTAGCTATGGAAAGGTACAGGTATTCAAGAGCCCCCAATGTGGGGTTGACTCTGGCGTCAGAGCCAATCTCCACAAATAATAATTACAAACACATAGTTCTCTTTTTCCTTTGCTTTCTAATATAAAACATAAATGCACACACATAAACAGGGTGGTGAAAAAATAAAGATGAAATAGTAGTGGAAGATGGAAGAGTAATTCATATTGAATACAGGTAACTTTGTCACTTTACAAATATTATGTTTCAAACTCTGGTAGAAAAGATGAAATAAAACCAATAAATGATGAGCAGAGAAGTGACTGAAAGAGTGCCAGATCCAGGCAAAGATGGGAGGACTCAGAGCAGATGGGATCAGTGGGAACAAAAGCAGTTACTGCGTCTATATGCAAAGACCCCATTATGGATTGTATCTGGGAGAAATCTATTACAATTTCTATATTAAACTGCAAAATATCACTTCATATCAAGACTACAATGGCAGCATCCCCACTAGCCTAGACCCTTGCAAAATCAATGCATCATTATACTGCATACAAATGCAAATAAACATTCTAAATGTTCTGATTTCTTCACGTTTACAAAGAGGATTCACATTCAACTGGAGGAGAGATCCAGGCACATGATTGTCCAAAAGAAATAAAAGACCAGAGAGCAAGGTTTTTGTTTTTGTTTTGAGACAAAATCTTGCTGTGTCACACAGGCTGGAGTGCAATGGCACAATCTTGGCTCACTGCAAGCTCTGCCGCCTCCGAGGCTCAAGAGATTCTCCTGCCTCACCCTCTCGAGTAGCTGGGATTACAGGCACATGCTACCATGTCTAGCTAATTTTTGTATTTTTAGTAGAGAAGGGATTTCACCATGTTGCCCAGGCTGGTTTTGAACTTCTGACCTCAGGTGATTCACCTGTCTCGGTCTCCTAAAGTGCTGGGATTACAGGTGTGAGCCAGGGCAAGGTATCTTAAAAACAAGATCATGCTGGGCATGGTGGCTCATGCCTGTAATCCTAGCACTTTGGGAGGCCAAGGCCAGTGAATTGCCTGAGCTCAGGAGTTTCAGACCAGCCTGGGCAACATGGCAAAACCCTGTCTCTACTTTAAAAAAAAAAAAAAAGAAAAAGAAAAAGAAAAAACAAAGCAAAAACCCCAAGATCAGATCTTTGAAGTGTTTTGAAAGTCTTACTAGCTAACCTTCTTAGCCATTAAATTCTACTTTCCCTGCTTGCACAATATAGCACAGTGGTTAAGAGCATGAACACCAAAGCAGGACACCTCAGTTCAAACCCCCAACAATTTACTAGCTAAGACACCTTGGTCAAGTTACGTAACTGTGGTGCAGTTTCACTCATTTGAAATGTGAATACGAGTGCCTAAATCATAGGCACTGTCAAAGGACTGAATTAGTACAAATAAACTGCTTAGAACAGTTTATAACATAAAACGAATGCTCATTAAGTTGAGCCATTAATTTTCTTTCAATTTGCCGACTTAAATTTCCTAAAACGAGTCATGTCTCTGTATAATTATTTTACTTAATTCTAAGTACAAACAAGAGTTCCCAAACACTTGGTGTTTCATTTGGTGGAAAATCTTATACCTCAGATTCCTAAAGCTGGCCCTACAATGTTAACTTTTATTTTTATGTATCTTACAAATTTTTGGATCCACAAAACTGTTGTTAGCTGCTATCACCCACATGCAATGCAACCCTGACAGTGCTCTGCTCAGAAATCTACAACATCCCTGAGCTCAAGCAACCCAAACACCAACAGAAGAAACAGAAAGATTATTAGTAATATTTTTCACTACTTGAATTCAAAATATTTATCCAACCTAGCATTGTACTAATCTGCTAACAACATCTTCTGCTTCTGGAAGCCTAGGCTATGTCTTGCTCATTCTCAACCACAAGTCTGCACTCATGATCTTCCCCACTCAGTTTGACTTCTGGCATTGGCTATACTCAAAACTTATCTATGCTTTCGGCGAAGCTTCAAGATATTTATCAAATCTCTTCCCAGTTCACTGAATGTCTTTCCCTTACATTTTAAAATAGCTTTTATATAAAGTTGCACAATGTGCATTGGGGTCTAAATATTCCATGTAAAAGCTGAATTTTAAAGTAGTTCATGCAGCTATGATCTCATTTCCTAACCAATATGCCCTTGGAAAGTATTCATATTTTCTTTTAATCTCCGTGAACAGAAATTAAAATCGTTCCTAATCTGATGGGTGCTTACAAAGTTATAATCTAACCCCTATCTGTTTTATCAGAAACTATAGTTCAGAATAAATGATCTCTCAATGGATTAATGATAAAAGATCTTTCATTATTTAGCTCCTAGGTAAGTCAGTAAAATCCTATTGAATGCCTACTGTATGTTGCCTATCAAAGCAAGAAGAGTAAAAAGGTCTTTCCTCTTTGGAGGATTATAATTCAGGTAGATGAAACTGAAACAACAAATATATGCAACTAATTATCACATTAATCATAGACCATATACTCCTATCAGAGCATATAATCACAGAGCATATACTCCTATCAGAGCATATAATCGCAGGGCATATACTCCTATCAGAGGGTATGATCGCAGGGCATATACTCCTATCAAGCGTATAATCAGAGCATATACTCCTGTCAGAGCATGTAATCACAGAGCATATACTTCTATCAAGCATATAATCACAGAGCATATACGCCTATCAAGTGTATAATTACAGAGCACATACACCTATCAGAGCACATAATCATAGAGCATATGCTCCTATCAGAGTGTATAATCACAGAGCATATACTCCTATCAGAGTGTATAATCACAGAGTGTATAATCACTCCTATCAGAGCTATACTCAGCACATATAATCCTAACAGAGCATAGAATCATAGAGCATATTATTTCTTTTTTTTTTTGAGATGGAGTATTGCTCTGTCAACCAGGTTGGAGTGTAATGGTGCAATCTCCACTGACTCCAACCTCCGCCTCATGGGTTCAAGTGATTCTGCTGCCTCAGCCTCCTGAGTAGCTGGGATTACAGGCATGCTACCATGCCTGGCTAATTTTTATATTTTTAGTAGAGACAGGGTTTGACCATGTTGGTCAGGCTGCTCTTGGAACTCCTAACCTCATGATCCCCCAACTTCAGTCTCCCAAAGTGCTGGGATTATAGGCATGAGCCACTGCACCAGGCCTAGAGTATATACTTCTATCAGAGGATATAATCACAGGGCATACACTCCTATCAGGGCATACACTGCTATCAGAGCATAAAATTTAGAGCATATACTCCTATCAGAGTTTATACTCAGAGCATATAATGCTACCAAAGCATAGAATCAGAGCTTACACTCCTATCAGAGCATATAATCTAATCAGAGCATATAACTTAGAGCATATAATCCTATCAGAGTTTATACTCATATCAGAGTATATAATCATATCCAACTTTCTGTGGTAACAATCACTAAGTGGAACAGATATCAAGAGAAAAGGAAGACCGGAGGGGTCAATGAATCATGACGAAAACTTCAAGGAGATAATCTTTAAGCTCAAATGTAAAGGATAAAGTTCTAAAGTTTATTGCTCAACAATGCAAATACAGTTAACATTACTGTACACTTAAAAAGGGTTAAGATGGTAAATTTTATGTTACTTTTTTTTTTTTTTGAGATGGAGTTTTGCTCTTGTTGCCCAGGCTGGAATACAATGGTGCAATCTCGGCTCTTTGCAATCTCCACCCGCAGAGTTCAAGCAATTCTCCTGCTCCAACTTCTCAAGTAGCCGAGATTACAGGCATGTGCCACTATACTTGGCTAATTTTTGTATTTTTAGTAGAGATGGGGTTTCACCATGTTGGCCAGGCTGGTCTCACACTTCTGACCTCAGGTAATCCACCCTTTTCGGCCTCCCAAAGTGCTGGGATTACAGGCGTGAGCCACCATGCCTGGCCTGTTACATGCTTTTTAACCACAACTGAAGGGGGCCAGGTACAGTGGCTCACACCAGTAATCCCAGCACTTTGGGAGGCCGAGGTGGGCAGATTACCTGAGGTCAGGAGTTCAAAACCAGCCTGGCCAACATGGTAAAGCCCAGTCTCTACTAAAAATACAAAAACTACCCACGTGTGGTGGCATGTGCCTGTAATCCCAGCTACTCAGGAGGCTGAGGCAGAAGAATTGCTTAAACCTGGGAGGTGGTGGTTGCAGTGAGCCAAGATAGTACCACTGCGTTCCAGCCTAGGCAACAAAACAAGACTCCTCAAAAAAAAAAACCCATAACAATTCTGTAATGGTGAGGGAGTAAGTAAGTTACTGATAATGCTCGAGAAAGAGGAAATTAATGGCTCCTCAGTACAGGTTAAAATGAAAAAATGCCTACCAATGTACAGCAAATGTAAAATCAACAAAAGAGTTCATGTATGTGTGCTGGAAAGAAAGTGGTATTTGGGTGTTGGAAGGTGTTACTCAGGGTACTGAATACATATAAACAACAGTCTTTAGTCACTCCCAAAGGTCTGGGATGAGCATTTTTTAATATTTGATACTCTACTAACTTACCTGGACTATGTTGACATGGAAATTCATCTTCCATTATCCATGGCTCTTCTCCCTGCTCCAACTTAATGATGACATTCGGCTTGGTGATATCACATCCTGTTAATAGGAAAAGAAGAATAACTTGGATGAGCTGCTTGGCTTCAGAATCTCTCAAATACAAGATGTTGCCACCTCATAAGCTGCATAACAGAAGTGCCCCATTTTTTACCTTATCAAAGTTAGAACCTTTCAATGAATAATAATATAAACACTCCAGCTAGTGCCCACAAAGAATTAAATGGTGTCATCACTTATTTCCTCAAACTCAAGGATAAAACCCCATTCAACTGAAAGCATTCAGAAAGAAAGCTATCCTCACCCACAGAAACAAGATGGCTATAGTTCTCCAGCATCACATCCCTGTATATTATCTTCTCATCAGGGTCCAGTTGCTGCCACTCCTCCTGGGTGAAGTCCACTGCTACGTCTTTGAATGACACTGGCCCCTGTAATGGCAACATGATCAGAATTGGGAGATGTGAAAAAGAAATAGGGGGATAACATTTTACAAAGCTCGCTGGTAAAGTTAACCACGAACATTGTATACCTTATCTTATGTTACAGACTGTGGAAGGGAAATCATATTAGCAACACATATTCCTTGGGGTCCTTAACATATATGCATATAAAACCCCACAAAAATAAAAACTCAAAACACAACTGAGTTCTTATTTTGCAACTGAACTGAGTTTTGGGGATATAAGATGAGTGAAACACCATGACGGCTCTCAAAAAGCTGACAACCTGATAAGGAGATAAACATGTAAACAAACATGAGCATTTTACTCCTTGTCACTTCTTTCAGACTCCTTTGCTGCCAGACTTCTGGTCCCTTCTCCTGGACCTCTTCAGGTTGGAGTGACCACCACTCAGTTCCAGGTCTTCTTCTTCCTAACTCACTGCTCTGGGGCTCTCACCCTGTTTCAGCTCCTCATTCCTTTGGCTCTTCTCACAGCCAGTGGCTTCTGGCTATCTACATGGCTGAGTTTTACCTTAAACATCTCATGCTTACTGCAATGAATATTCATTAAATGAATGAATGTCCAAAGCTGTTATTAGAGTAATGTAGACAAGGGGCAGAATGATTTAATAAAAGACAATCAAATTATTTTAACTTTATGCCATTAGATTAGGTTTCACAGACTCAGTTAATATGACGAGGTGTAAAAAGTACCAATGGCAAAAATGAAGCAGTTTCAATCTTTAAGAGGTTGGGGCTGGGCATGGTGGTTCATGCTTATAATCCCAGCACTTTGGGAGGCCAAGATGGGAAGACCGTTTGAGCTCAGGAGTTCGAGACCAGCCTAGGCAACAGAGTAAGACCTCATCTCTGCTAAAAATAAATTTTTTAAAAAATTGGCTAGGCATCATGGCACATGCCTATAGTTCCAACTACTCAGGAGGCTAAGGCAGGAGGATTGCTTGAGGAAGGTCAAGGCTGCAGTGAGCTATGATTGCACCACTGCACTCCAGCCTAGGTAACAGAGCGAGACCCTGTCTCAAAAAAAAAAAAGAAAGAAAGAAAAAAAAAGAAAAATATAAAACTTGGCTCCAGCAATCCACCTGCCTTGGCCTCCCAAAGTGTTGGAATTACAGGCTTCACTCAGCATGCCCTGCCCAAACATGTAGTTTAGAAGAAGGAAGTGCCCAATAAGGATAAGGAAGGAATGTTACATTACTCTATAATTTATAAAGAACATTATAGGCAAATGTTCTTTGTTCAGAAGGGTTCAAACCCAGTGATACGCCTAAGACCATGCAGATCCCAAGAGACAGCAGAAGCAGAGCTGCTAGGCTGGTGGGCTGAGAAACTAAAGCAGAACATCCAAGCTTATCCACAGGCAGGCCACAGGAGCTGATAAAATCACCACGAGAGAGTAATAACCTTCTGGGTTGTTAGTTCAGAAGGCAAGGAGATGGCAGGGGTTAGAAGACTGATCAACCAATAAATAACACAAAATTACATGCCAATACCACTTACATCAATACAAACACCCAAAATGAAACATAACCAAACAAAATCCAGTACCAGATTAAAAACATACACTAGCCAAATGGGACTTATTCCAAGAATACAGACTAGTTTAACATTTGGAAATCTATTAATATGATATGCCATTATAACAGAGCAAATAAGAAAAATCTTGTATCTGTGAAGATACTTGAAAAAGTCTGACAGAAAAAGCTAATTTAAAAAAACAAACTGGAGAAAATAGGAACTGATGGATACTCCATTAACATCACTAATATATATATACATGTACACACATATAAATATTACACCCTAATATCCAATAGTATGTATGATATATGTGACATATATATTTCAATTACATACAAGCACATATGTACAGTTTAAGTTTACACACACACACACACACACTCTTATGCCTCAGTCTTCTCAGTCTAAAAAGTCAGGATTTTACTTAGCAGGGAAAAACTACATACCTTCCCACTAATATCAAGAACAAGATATTAATAAAATGCTCATTATCTACAATTAGAGAGGAGAAAACAATCAGAGGAATATACCTAAGAAAAAAAAAGTGGTCAGGCGTGGGATCCCAAAGTCAGCCCAGCACTTTGGGAGGCCAAGGCGGGCAGATCACCTAGGTCAGGAATTTGAGACCAGCCTGGTCAACATGGTGAAGCCCCATCTCTACTAAAGATCCCCCCAAAATTAGCTGTATCATTAAGATCAATTTAATAATACAAAGATATCAGTTATCCTAAATTACTTTATAAATATGTGATTCCAATAAAAATAGCAAAAAGTTTTTTCCTGGAACAAGACTAGCTGACATTACAGTTCACACAAGGTAGGAGATAAAAAACAGCTAGGGGAAAAAACCATTTGGACATGAATAAAACTGTATCCAGTTCAGGTGTAGGGGCTCATGCCAGTAATCCTAGCACTTTGGAAGGCTGAGGCAGAAGGATCGCTTGAGGCCAGGAGTTTGAGATTAGTCTTGGCAACATAGCAAGACCCTGTCTCTACAAAGGAAAAAATATATATATTAGAAAAAACATATATAGAGACACATTAGGACTTCTGCCCTCAGTTGTGATAAACTAACAGGTACTAGATATACCCTCCAACCTGAAACAGCACACAAGAACTACAACAACAAAATCAAAAACAGAAAGAAACAAAACGGACAACATATCTGAAAAAATGGTTTTCAAGGCACTGATTATCTGGCAGCAGAGCTACCGATGAAAGATGGGAAATAAACGAGGTGAACCATACAACTTCAGCCTTGCACGCTTCCAGGCCACAGAGCAGGGAAGAAGAGCAGAGGCAGACGTAAGGAGAAAGAGTTGCAAGATGGGAAAACAGGGAGGAAATTATAACCCATAAGAAAGAAAAGAACTAGTCAATCAAAACTGGCCCAGAATTGACACAGACTTTACAACTGGCAGAGAGCACTGAGACAATTTATAACTCTATTCCAAATGTTCAAACAAATTGAGACAGGCAAGATGTAAAAAAGATCCACACTAACCTTGTACAGATAGAAACTACAATATCTGAGATGAAAATTATACTGGACAAGATTAACAGTATCGCAGAAAAAAGAGATTACTGAATATAAAGACAGCAACAGAAGCTACACAAAATGAAACAGAGAAAAAAGAATTAAAAGCAAATAAAGACCAACAGTGTGTTATGGGAAAATTGCAAGTGGACTAATATATAGGCAACAACAATTGATGGAGGGGAGGTGATGGGTAGTTGAAGAAATAATGATAAAAATGTTCCCAAAGTGATGAAACCAGAAATCCAAGATCCAAGAAGTTCAATGATCCCCAAAACAGAAACATGAAAGAAATGATACCATGATACATTGCAATCGAACTGCCCAAAACTAGTGACGAAAAGTTTAAAACAATAAGGGGTGAAGAAAAAAAGAAATGTTTTATACAGGGGAACAAAAATGAGGATGAGATCAGATTTCTCCTAGAAAAAAATGTAAGCAGGAAGAGAATAGAGGAACATATTTAAATTACTGTGGAGAAAATCCAGCAAAAATACCTTTTAAAGCAAAGACACAATGAAGACATTTGCAGACATACAAGAATTCATCAGCTAGTTAAAGAAAGCCCTTCAGGCAGAAGTAAAATGACAGCAGATACAAATTTAGATTTACACAAAGGAATGAAGAGTATCAGAAGTGGTAACTGTGTATTTTATCTCATTACTTAGATCCCTTTAAAAGATGCAGTGGCTCATGCCTGTAATCCCAGCACTTTGGGAGGCCAAGATGGGTGGATCACCTGAGGTCAGGAGTTCAAGACCAGCCTGGCCAACATGGTAAAACCTCGTCTCTGCTAAAAATACAAAACTTAGCTGGACATGGAAAATGTTAAGAATGGAGTAACCGAACAAAAGGAAGTATCTGGGATTTCTTTGTAAAATCCCTGCAATTTTTCTGAAAATTTGAAATGATTTCCAAATAAAATGTTCAATTGAAAATAATGCTGTTACTCCAGCCTGGGCAAAGAGAATACATCTCTTTAAATCCACAAGTAACAAAATTGGTTTTTTCTTCTAATCATTAAAAGCAATGTCGTGGATAGGAATATGGTTTCAGTTTGTGTCTCCACCCAAATCACATGTCAAGTTTTAATTCTCAATGTTGGAGGTGGGGCCTGGTGGGAGGTGATTGGATCATAGAGGAAATTTCCTTTTTGGTGCTGTTCTCCTGATCCTGAGTGAGTTATCCCAAGATGTGGTTGTTTAAAAGTGTGTAGCACCTCCGTCTCTCTCTTCCTCCTGCTCTGGTGATGGAATATGTACCTACTTCCCCTTCCCCTTCTACCATGACTATAAGTCTCCTGAGGCCTCCCCAGCCATGCTTCCTACTCTAAAGCCTGCAGGCATAAGCCAATTAAACCTCTTTTTAATTTAATTTTATTTTTTAAGACCATGTCACTTTCACCCTGGCTGGAGACTTTCACCCTGACTGGAATACAACAGCGAGATCTCAGCTCACTGCGACCTCTGCCTCCTGGTTCAAGCAGTTCTCCTGCCTCAGCCTCCCAAGTAGCTGAGATTACAGGTGCCTACCACTACGCCTGGCTAATTTTTTAAAACTTTTAGTGGAGATGGGATTTCACTATATTGGTCAGGCTGGTCTCGAACTCCTGACTTCAGGTGATCCGCCCACCTCAGCCTCCCAAAGTGCTGGGATTACAAGTGTGAGCCACCTCACCCAGCCCAACCTCTTTTATCAATTACTCCGTCTCAGTTATTTCTTTGTAACAGTGTGAGAATGGACTAATACAGATGGCATTTTCCTTTTGTGATAACTGCCAAGAATATCAGTCCTGGGTGCTGGTCAAGTTCAACAGCCTTAAAATAAAACGCCCGACAGGCGCGGTGGCTCAGGCCTATAATCCCAGCACTTTGGGAGGCCGAGGCGGGTGAATCACGAGGTCAAGAGATCGAGACCATCTTGGTCAACAAGGTGAAACCCCGTCTCTACTAAAAATACAAAAATTAGCTGGGCACGGTGGCGCGCACCTGTAGTCCCAGCTACTTGGGAGGCTGAGGCAGGAGAACTGTCTGAACCCAGGAGGCTGAGGTTGTGGTGAGCTGAGATCGCACCATTGCACTCCAGCCTGGGTAACAAGAGCGAAACTCCTTCTCAAAAAAAAAAAAAACAATAATAATGTCCATACATAAGAGCTTCACAAATAATTTTTGGTGCTGCTCTGCCACACTAACTATATTTTACACGATAATATCTATTTCTACATTCCCATTTTAAAGTATGAATCCTGGCTGGGTGCAGTGGCTCACATCTGTAATTCTCAGCACTTTGGGAGGCCAAGGAGGGAGAATCATCTGAGGTCAGGAATTCAAGACCAACCTGGCCAACATGGTGAAACCCTGTCTCTACTAAAAATAAATAAATTAGCCAAGCATGGTGGTACACATCTGTAATCCCAGCTACTCAGAAGGCTGAGGCAGGAGAATCACTTGAACCCAGGAGGCAGGGGTTGCAGTAAAACACGATCAAAACAGAGCAAGACTCTGTCTCATAAAAAAAAAAAAAAGGGTGAATCCTTACGAACCTCTTAAAATGCATCATAAAATAAAGTGGAAGAACATATACATAAGCAGGACACCTCACCTGCAATTTGTTCATTTTCTGCTGCTCTTGGAAATGTGCAGAGACTGTGGCTGGTACACCTAGAAGGAGAAAAGCAGGTCATTGAAGTCATAAGGGCTCTGGCCTGCAAAAGCAGGAATCTCCTGTTTAGAACCACAAAAGAAAGCTCAATAGGCTAACACCCTGTGAACACTCAGCCTGCAAACACTCAGAAGGGCCTAAAAGAGCGATACAGGGTTTTGCCATGTTGGTCAGGCTGGTCTCCAATTCTGGCCTTAAGTGATCTGTCTGCTTTGGCCAACACGGTGAAACTCTGCCTCTACTTAAAAATACAAAAAATTAACCAGGCGTGGTGTCACCCACCTGTAGTCTGAGCTACTCAGGAGGCTGAGGCACAACAATCCTTGGAACCTGGGAGGTGGAGGTTGCAGTGAGCCGATATCACGCAGCTGCACTCCAGACTGGGCGAGAGACACTGTCTCAAAAACACAGTGAAGGGGAAGCATGCACTTCTAAGTCTATAACTCTAACATTATCAGGTGGGAATTAGGTGAGTTAGACTCTCAAGGGTAGCATGACTCCTTTTACAAATAGTCTGCCATCATCAAATACAATGTGCAAAAAGAAAAAAAAAAAATCCCTTATATGGCTCAGGATTTTTGTGGGTTTGTTTGAGACAGGATCTCACTCTGCCATCCAGGCTGGAGTTCAGTAGTACATTCATGGCTCACTGTACCCTCATCCTCTTGGGCTCCATCGATCAGTCTCCCGAGTAGTTAGGACCACAGGTGCATGTCACCATTCCTGGCTACTTTTTTTTTTTTTTTTTTTTTGTGAGACAGAGTTTCGCTTTTGTTACCCAGGCTGGAGTGCAATGGCGCAATCTTGGCTCACCGCAACCTCCGCCTCCTGGGTTCAGGTAATTCTCCTGCCTCAGCCTCCTGAGTAGCTGGGATTACAGGCACGCGCCACCATGCCCAGCTAATTTTTTGTATCTTTAGTAGAGACGGGGTTTCACCATGTTGACCAGGATGGTCTCGATCTCTTGACCTCGTGATCCACCCACCTCGGCCTCCCAAAGTGTTGGGATTATAGGCTTGAGCCACTGTGCCCGGCCCGGCTACTTTTATATTTTTTGTAGAGTTGGGGTCTCCCTATGTTGCCTAGACTGGTCTCCAACTCCTGGTCTTAAGGGATACTTCTGCCCTGGCCCCTCGAAGTGCTGGGATTACAGGTGTGAGCCACTGCATCTGGCCCGTGTTTTCTTGTCTCTTCAAATTGCTTAAAATCTAAGAAAGAAGCCACAGGAATTGAGAACGTGAGCTTTCAGAAATGAAATTAATGTGTACAAAATATGGTTTCATTTCTAAATTATCCAACTAAACTTGATTATTGCTGTACCTAACAATCTCTTATTAAGAAAACTAGGGGGCGGGGGCGGTGGTTCATGCCTATAATCCCAGCACTTTGGGAGAATGAGGTGAGCGGATCACCTGAGGGTGGGAATTGGAGACCAGCCTGACCATCATGGAGAAACCCTGTCTCTAGTAAAAAATACAAAAAATCAGCCGGGCGTGGTGGCAGATACCTGTAATCCCAACTACTCAGGAAGCTGAGACAGGAGAATCACTTGAACCCAGGAGGCGGATGTTGCAGTGAGCCAAGATCGCACCATTGCACTCCAGCCTGGGCAACAACAGCGAAACTCCCACTCAAGAAAATAAATTTAAAAATACTAGGATACAGGAGAAAGAACACTGGCCTAGGAGACAAGACTCATGAGTATGGCCAGGCGCAGCGGCTCACGCCTGTAATCCCAGCACTTTGGGAGGCCGAGGTGGGTGGATTATGAGATCAGGAGTTCAAGACCAGCCTGGCAAAAATATAAAAAATTAGCCAGGTGTGGTGGCACGCACCTTTAATCCCAGCTATTCAGGAGGGTGAGGCAGGAGAGTGGAGGCTGCAGTGAGTGGAGATCGCACTACTGCATTCCAGCCTGGGGAACAGAGCAAGACTCCGTCTCAAACAAACAAATAAAAAGACTCCTGAGTTCTACTATGAGCAACTCTACCCACAAACCCGGTGACCCGGTCAATTCGACCACCTGCTAAGGCCCAGTCTCCTCCCCTAGAAACTGAGGCAGCAAGAGATAATCCCTGCAGACCGTGCCTGCATGACTACGATTCTACAAGGCAGATCTAAGGGGGGATCAGCAGACACTTAAATGAGAGAACAGAGGTGCTGACGGACATTTAGAAACGGTCGCAATCAAGAGCTCGGGGAGGAGGAGTAAGAGCAGGTGGTGTGAGGTGGGAGTGGAGACAAAGTCTGCAGCAGAGACTGGTGACACCGTCCGCGCCCTTTTAAGCCTTCTCCTCCCAGAGCTTCCCGTGCAGCGCCGGTTCCGTGCACACAGACCCCGCCCTCAAACCCAAACACCCGTCTCTCCTGCAAGCGACCGGGACCCTCCCCCTGCCTCACACGCGGTGACTTCACCCAGGCCTTTCTCGCTCCGGGCCCGAAAACGCACGACCTACCCTCCTGGGGCTCCGGAGCCTCTGCCCACGGCTCCCGAGAGGCCGGGGCGGGGCTGCTGTCGCGGGTGCAGGTCTGCTCGCGAGGTTCCCTCCAGTCCACCTCACCAAGGCCGTTCTGCTCCCGGGCCTACGGGGCAAATCCAGGCTGGTGTCCTTTCCGGGACCTAGATCCGCCTCCCTGAGGCTCACCGTCCTGCGGACCCTGGCCCCTTCGCCTCCGCCACCAACTCCGCCACTTCCCGCCCGGCCCCTTGGGCCCCACCGCTGCGGACGTCGGGGCTCGTGCTCCGGGTTCCCCGATCGAGCCCCTGCCCGGCCCGCGCGAATCCTGGCCCGCACAGCTCCGCGCCCGCCTAGGTGCTGGCCGGGGCAGTAGACGTCTAGCCCCGCAGGCTCCGCGATTCTAGTCCACCAGAGGCCTGGGAACTAGACGTAGCGATGACCCCGGCACGCACAGGAAGCGAGGGCAGTGCGGCGGCGGCGCCCATGCGCGAACACACACACACAGGAAGAAGTGTACAAGCGCAGGAGTGCACCGGAAGTCCACCTACCGGGGCCCAACGCTGGTCCCAGGACGAGTACCGGGACTCTATTTCCCATGAACCTATGCGCCCCCCAAATTTAGGGACCATTTTAAAAGTGTCTACCTTGTCTAACGGTTAAGACGCTCCAGGCTATGAGTTTGGCAGCCCTGAACCCCGGACTAAACTTCGCATGTTTCTTTACTCCCTTTTAGGGTTAAGTCCAAGGCTGCGTGATTGGGTCCTGGAGCCCAAGTCCTCTCCTTGCCCTGCAAAGCTTTGGGTTAGAACCGAGTTTCCCATAACGTGAAGGAAAGGAAAGGAAAGGAAAGGGTGTATCATGGTCACTTAGCTGAAATGCCAAGAGAAGTTTGACTCAAATACTAGAACAGGATAAATGCCCAGCGATGATTTCCAAGGAAGAAAAAGAAAATGGAATTTGTAGCTTTTCTAGATCATACAGCCAATGCCTAAAAACTGTAGAAAAATCCGGAAATAGGCACACAAATCGAAAAAGAAAAAGAGATGCCTCTGATCTTACCTTTCCAAGAGGATTGTATTTAGGGTTAGGTTCTGTTGACCAAAAAGAGTCAAAGTCTGTAAAACAAAGACTTTTATTCTGAGCCTCCTATTTGCGTGACCGTATCTGGTGACACAGCCTCAGAGGTTCCTGAGAACATGAGCCCAAAGTGGTTGGGTTACAGCTTGGTTTTATACATCTTAGGGAGACAGCAGTTTCGGGCAAAGACATGAATCTATTCATGGAATGTGTACATCACGTCAGCCAGGAAAGGCTTCCAGGTCACTATTAGATTCAAAGATTGGCAGCTGGTTCAGAGTTAAGCCTTCTTGCCCGACGTCTTCATAAAGAAATGGGCCGTTGTGGTGGCTCACATCTGTAACCCCAGGACTTTGGGAGGGTGAGCTGGGAGGATCCCTTGAGGCCAAGAATTAAAGGACAACCTGGGCAACATTGTGAGACGCCACCTCTACTCCCCCCACCAAAAAAATTATTCAGGTGTGGTGGTGTATGCCCATAGTCCCAGCTACTCAGGAGGCTGAGATGAGAGGATTGCTTGAGCCTGGGGTGTTGAGGCTACAGTGAGCCGTGATGGTGCCACTGCACTCCAGCCTGGGAAATAGAGAAGAAGAAAAAACGACAAAGACAGAAAGACATGAAAGAGGAAAGAAGGAAGGAAGGAAAGAAGAAAGAAGGAAAGAGGGGAGGGAGGGAGGGAAAGAGAGGAAAAGAGAGGAAGGGAGGGAGAGAGGAAAAGAGGGAAGGAGGGAGGGAAAGAAAGAAAAAGAAAGAAGGAAAGAAAGGAAGGAAAAAGATCCCAGCATTTTGGGAGGCCGAGACAGGCAGATCACGAGGTCAGGAGTTCAAGACCAGCCTGACCAATATGGTGAAACCTCGTCTCTACTAAAAATACAAAAATTAGCCAGATGTGGTGGCATGTGCCTGTAGTCCCAGCTACTTGGGAGGCTGAGACAGGAGAATCGCTTGAACCTGGGAGACACAGGTTGCAGTGAGCCAAGATCATGCCACTGCACTCCAGCCTGGGCAATAGAATGCAGTGACACTTTTGACAGAGTGCAAAAAAAAAAAAAAAAAAAAAAACTGGTAGGGAAAGAATAAAAATGAATTCTTCTGCTAACCAAGAATATTTTCTCCACAAATTCAGAAAATAAACTATTTTATTATTGAACAAGTACTAAACAAGACTGTGATGATGTGTGATGCCCATCACAGTGATCTATTAATGAGATGCAAAGAGAAATAAAGCCTCCCTTTTTGTTGTTGTTTTTGTTTTTGTTTTTGAGAGGGAGACTTGCTCTGTCGCCCAGGCTGAAGTGCGGTAATTCTAGAGTTCAAGTGCTGGGGTTCAAGCGATTCTTCTCCCTCAGCCTCCAGAGTAACTGGGATTGCAGGCATGTGCCACCATGCCCGGCTAATTTTTTTGTATTTTGGAGTTTCGTCATGTTAGCCAGGATGGTCTCGATCTTCTGACCTCGTGATTCACCCGCCTTGGCCTCCCAAAGTGCTAGGATTATAGGCATGAGCCACCAAGCCCTGCCAAAGCCTCCTTTTTGTATAGCCCAGCAGATATAATCCATTGCATACACATTCTCAAGATAAAAATGGTAACTCATCCTCATGTAAAAGGACATGCTATGCATTTTTTTTGTGGGGGGACAGGGTCTCATGTCATCCAGGCTGGAGTGTAGTGGCACAATCTTGGCTCACTGCAACCTCCACCTCCTGGGTTCAAGCAATTCTTGTGCCAAAGCCTCCTGAGTAGCTGGAATTACAGACATGCACTGTCATGACGTGCTAATTTTTGTACTTTAGTAGAGACAGGGTTCACCATATTGGCCAGGCTGGTCTCAAACTCCTTCTTTCGATTTGTGTGTAGCTTCAAGTCATCCACCATGTTGGCCTCCCACAGAGTACTGGGATTACAGGTGTGAGCCACTGCGCCTGGCCTACTATGCATTCCTAAAGACTCATCCTAAATTCACCTGGTAATCAAGGTGGCCATCTGTGCTAGTTAATTACCTGTATCCGATGAAAAAATAAGACTTCTTGTATCTCCTTGACAAACAGGTAGTAACAGCTCGAGGTACATAGGCTAAATTCCCTAGGCAACAGGGAGATGGGGATATCTTCCTCCAGGTTTACTTTTCAGAGAAGATTCTCAGGCCCTTAAGAAAAAAGTTCCTGGGCTATAATGTTGGCAAGAAGTTTATTTACCTTTTTAAAAGATTGACATAAGTTGGGCACAGTGGCTCACGCCTGTAATCCCACCACTTTGGGAGGCCAAGGCGGATGGATCACGAGGTCAAGAGATCGAGACCATCCTGGCCAACATGGTGAAACCCCGTCTCTACTAAAAATACAAAAATTAGCCAGGTGTTTGGCACGTCCCTGTAGTCCCAACTCTGGGGAGGCTGAGGCGGAAGAATCGCTTGAACCTGGAACGATTCAAGTTGCAGTGCTCCAGCCTGGGAACAGAGCAAGACTCCATCTCAAAAAAAAAAAAAAAAATTGACATACATATCAAAGGCACAAAACAAGTTATTTATATTACAAGTTTTATCAAGAAAAAACTCTTTGAAAAGGGGAGAGGAAAAAAGGTCAATTTGCCTTTTGGCAAATCAGACAAATTTACTCTTTAAAAAAAAAAAAAAAGAAAGAAAAGAAAATCCATACAGTAAGGGCTGCAGGTCGTGGCTCATATCTGTAGTCCAAGCACTTTTGGAAGCTGAGGCAGGCAGATTGCTTGAGCCCAGGAGTTTGAGACCAGCCTGGGCAACATGGCAAAAGCCCGTCTCTACTACAAATACAAAAATTAGCTGGGCATAGTGGTGTGCGCCTACTGTCCTAGCTACTCTGGAGCCTGAGGCTGGAGAATCTCTTGAACGTGGGAAGGAGAGGTTGCAGTGAACTGAGATGGCGCCTCTGCATCCAGCCTGGGCAACAGAGCGAGACTCAGAAGGAAAGAAGGCAGGAAGGAAGGGAGGGAAGGAGGAAGGGAGAAAATCCATGCAGTGCAAACAGCAATATCCAAAAAGTTGGTAAAAGTAAAATAAATGTGTTTCTAAAAATAATATTGCAGGCCAGGCACAGTGGCTCATGTCTGTAATCCCAACACTTTGGGAGGCTGAGGTGGGTGGATTACCTAAAATCAGGAGTTCAAGACCATCCTGGCCAACATGGTGAAACCCCTAAACATACAAAAACCAACTAGATGTGGTGGTGTGTGCCTGTAATCCCAGGCTCTAGAGAAACTGAGGCAGGACAATTGCTTGAATCTGGGAGGTGGAGGTTGCAGTGAGATCTTGCCATTGCACTCCAGCCTGAGTGATAGAGCGAGACTCTGTCTCTAAATAAATAAATAAAATAATGCAGATGGGATAATGAGCACAGTATATTTTAATATAAGAACACACTTTCAAAAATATGTGAATTATAGATTACGTCATTCTTACAAGCCCAAAAGGATATATTTTTTAATGACAACATAAAATACTATGAACAAACACACCAGAAAGGTACATGCTCTTAAAGATTGTGTAAAAATTGGCCAGGCATGGTGGCTCATGCCTGTAATCCCAGCACTTTGGAAGCCCGAGGCAGGCGGATCACCTGAGGTCAGGAGTTTGAGACCAGCCTGGGCAACATGGTGAAACCTTCTCTCTATTAATATACAAAAAATTAGCCAGATGTGGTGGTGTGCAACTGTAATTCCAGCTACTTGGCAGGGTGAGACAGGAGAATCATTTGAACCCGAGAGGTGAAGATTCTAATGAGCTGAGAATATGCCACTGCACTCCAGCCTGGGAGACAGAGTGAGACTCTGTCTCAAAAAAAAAAAAAAAAAAAAAAGGTAAAAATGAAACCTACATACTCCAATGTACACTTTCCCTGGGAGTAAGTATAGGTTTGACTGGATCCATTCTCAGGGAAATGTCTCTGTGTTTGGTAAGTTAGGGAACCTTTTTCTAATGTTGTTTTCTCATCTGTCCTTAGAGACTCATAATTCTTTTTTTTTTTTTTTTCTTTTTTTTTTTTTTTGAGATGGACTCTCACTCTATCGCCCAGACTGGAGTGTAGTGGCAGGATCTCAGCTCACTGCAACCTCAGCCTTCTAGGTTCAAGTGATTCTCCTGCCTTGGCCTCCAAGTAGCTGTGACTACAGGCGCACACTGCCACGCTCAGCTAATTTTTGTATTTTTAGTAGAGACAGGGTTTCATCGTTTTGGCCTAGGTGGTCTTGTGATCCACCTGCCTTGGCCTCCCAGAGTGCTGGGATTACAGGCATGGGCTGGGACAGTGAACACAGGGATGCGGAGATCCTGAAGATGCTTTTGGACAATGGTCTGAGGTTGGAACAGTGGCAGGAGACACCATTGACCCAAGGACACCATTGACCCCAGGAGATCCAGACACTATTGACCCTGGATCTCCAGGAAAAGAGACCAGCCTGGCAGTTACATGTGTTGTTCTTCAAACTGGTAGCCAGGTTGGAATGACCGATGACATCAGAGATTCCAACCTTCCTGATTGGACCACACTCTGTGGGCGCTCAGACACCCAGGTACACAACAGTATCTTCTCAGAGCGGTTCTCCACTCCTGACTTCTCCCCAGCCTTGAGAATAGATAACGCATTTTTACTGGTCCTGATAGAGTGTGGAAGAAGGCTTTAGACAGAACAGGGAACAGGTTCCGTGGGAGGGAACACAGTTTGGGAGACACCATGGCCAGCTGTCAACTGCAGCCGCAGCTTGAGGAGAGGAGCCCCCAGCCTAGCATCTCGGGGTACCCCCTCCTGGAGGTGACAGATGATGAAGTGCCAGGACCATCAGGTGAGGGGACTGGAGGAAGAAGAGATGGGAGAGGATTGACTAAGAAGAAGAGGGCCGGGCGAGGTGGCGCGTACCTGTAATACCAACAGTATGAAAAGATGAGGCGGGTGGATCACCTGAGGTCAGGAGTCAGAGATAAGCCTGGCCAATATGGTGAAACCTTGTCTCTACTAAAATACAAACATTAGCTGGGCGGTAGTGGTGCGTGCCTGTAATCGCAGCTACCTGGGAGGCTGAGGTATGAGAATTGCTCGAGCCTGGGAGGTGGAGGTTGCAGTGAGCCGAGATCGCGCCAATGCACTCCAGTCTGAGTGAAAGACTGAGACCCTGTTTCAAATAAAAGGAAGGGCCCACAAGTCGGGAAGAAGCTCCTGAGGAGGGTGTGTGGGAAGAAAGGAGGGACTCAGGCCAGGTCCAGTGACTCACACCTGTAATCCCAGCACGCTGGGAGGCTGAGGCAGGAGAATCACTGGAACCCAGGAGATGAAGGCTGCAGTGAGCTAAGAAGCCACCACTACACTCCAGCTTGGGTGACAACGCAAGACTCTGTCTTAAAAAAAAAAAGAGGGACTCAGAGAGCCAGGGACCAGGGAAGGAAATGAGGAAGCATTCTGAGGAGAAATGGAAGAATGGGGAGGAGGAGAGGCACATGGGGTTCAGCAAGGGAGAAGCCAGCAGCCTGTGGGGCTGGGAGGATGGAGAGCGGTTTGGGGTTTTGGGTCGGGGTCTAAGGTGATCAACTGCAGAATCATTCATTACACCGTGGCCTGCTTTCTTTACTCAGTCCTTTGGGTAGATCCCCGCACCCCGAGTAAGTTCCTTTACTGGAACATGAAGAGGGAGTGGTCGGACGAATCTGAGGAGGAGCCCAAGGAGGAGACAGAGAAGAAGCCTGAGGAGACCTGGGTGCTGGACCCCCTGTCTGGGCTCAAGATTAAGTTAAAGCAAGAGCCAGTGTCACCCGTGCTCCCTGAGGACTACAAGGCTTTTAACACGCCACCTGGTAAGAGGACACCCCAGAGAGCACCTCCAATCCTGTTCTTTTAAAAAAGAAGCTTCCCATAACTATACTTTTCACATGGGAAAAATATGTCCCGCAGTGGGTGAGCTCTCCATGCAGAAGGACTTGACATTCCTAAGCATCACTTATGAGGAACGCTTAGGAGGCCATAGAGGACTCGGCTAGACTTGATAAAGGTCTGTGATTGGGATAAGAAAGTTTGGTTTCAGGCTAGGCGTTGTGGCTCATGCCTGTAATCCCAGCACTTTGGGAGGCCAAGGTGGGTAGATCACCTGAGGTCAGGAGTTGGAGACCAGCCTGACCAACATGGTGAAACCCTGTCGCTACTCAACATAAAAAATTAGACAGGGGTGGTGGCGCAAGCCTGTAATCCCAGCTACTCAGGAGGCTGAGGCAGGAGAATCACTTGAACCAGGGAGGCAGAGGTTGCAAGTGAGCCAAGATGGTGCCACTGCATTCCAGCCTGGGTGACAAAGTGAGACTCTGTCTCCAAAAAATAAATAAAAATAAAAATGAAATAAAAACAAAATAAAAAAACACAGAAAGCACTTTCAGCTGTGCGCTCTGAAACTTAATGTCTCTTGCTGACTTTATTTGCTTTTTAAAGACAGAGTCTTGCCCTATCACCCAGGCTGGACTGCAATGGTGTGATCTTGGCTCACTACAACTTCCGCCTCCTGGATGTAAGCGATTATCCTGCCTAAGCGTCCCAAGTAGCTGGGATTACAAGCCAGGATCACACCATGCCGGCTAATTTTTTATATTTTTAGTAGAGACGAGGTTTCACTGTGGTAGCCAGGATGGCCTTGAACTCCTGACCTCATGCTCGCCTCGGCTTCCCAAAGTGCTGGGATTACAGACATGAGCCACCACGCCCACCTCCTATGTTTGTCTTCAAACTGGCTGCCAGGTTGGAATAACCAGTGACATGAGAGATTCCAGTCTTCCTGATTGGACTGAACTTTGTTGGCGCTTGGGAGCTCAGGTGGACGACAGCATCTTCTCAGAGCTGTTCTCCACTCCCTCCCGACTGCTACCCAGCCTTGAGAATACAGAATGTACTCTTCTGGGTCCTAGTCGAGTCTGGAAGAAGGCTTTGGACAGAAGAGGGACTAGGTTCCGTGGGAGGGAACAGAGTTTGGGAGAGATCATGGCTAGATGTCAACCGCAGCCACAGGTTGAGGAGAGGAGCCCCCAGCCTAGCACCTTGGGGTGCCACCTCTGGAGGTGGTAGATGATGAAGTGCCAGGACCATCAGGTGAGGGGACTGGAGGAAGAAGAGATGGGAGAGGATTGACTAAGAAGAAGGAAGGGGGCCGGGCACAGTGGCTCACACCTGTTATCCCAGCACTTTGGGAGGCTGAGGTGGGTGGATCACCTGAGGTCAGGAGTTTGAATCCAGCATGGCCAACATGGTGGAACCCTATCTCTACTAAAAACACAAACATGATCCTAGTAATACTGCTGCACACCTGTAATCCCAGCTACTCAGGAGGCTGAGACAGGAGAAGCGCTTGAGCCTGGAAGGCGGAGGTTGCAGTGAGCCGAGATCCTGTGACTGCACTCCAGTCTGGGTGAGGGAGTGAGACCCTGTGTGGAAAAAAAAAAAAAAAAAAAAGACAGAAGAACCCAGTCATCAGAAAGGAACACTTGAGGAGGGTATTGGGGAAGAAAGAAGGGACTCAGGCACAGTGGCTCACACCTGTAATCCCAGCACTTTGGGAGGCTAAGGCGGGTGGATCACTTGAGGCCAGGAGTTTGAGACCAGCCTGGACAAAATGGTAAAATCCTGTCTCTACAAAAAATACAAAAATGAGCTGGGAATTGTAGTGGGCACCTGTAATCCCAGATACCTGGGGGGCTGAGGCAGGAGAATCACTGGAACCCACGAGATGGAGTTTGCAGCAAGCCGAGATGGCAACACTACACTCCAGCCTGGGTGACAGAGAAAGACTTAATCTCACCAAAAATAAAAAAAAAAAAAAAGGAGGGAGTCAGAGATCCAGGGACTAGGGAAGGAAAGGAAGCATTCTGAGGACAGAAAGATGGAAGAATGGGGAGGAGAAGGAGAGACACATGGGGTTCAGCGAGGGAGAAAGATGGACAAATGGCTCACAGAAGCCAACAGTCTGCGGGGCTGGGGAGGATGGAGAGTGCATTGGGGTTTTGGGTCGGGGTCTAAGGTGATCAGTTGCAGAAGCATTACACGGTGACCTGCTTTCTTTACTCATCTCCTTGGGTAGATTCCAGCCCGCCTAATTTCCTTCCTTGGCAAAAGAAGAGGGACTGGTCAGGCGAATCTGAGGAGGAGCTGAAGGAGGAGATAAAGAAGGAGCGCGCCCCTGAGCCTGAGGAGACCTGGGTGCTGGACACCCTGTGTGGGCTCAAGATGAAGCTCAAACGACAGCGAGTGTCACCCGTGCTGCCTAAGCGCTATGAGGCCTTCAACACGCTGCTTGGTAGGAGGACACCCCAGAAAGCACCTCCAATCCTGTTCTTGTAAAAAAGAGGACAGTTTCCATAACCATGCTTTCTCAATGGGAAATGCACCCCAGTAGGTGAGCTCTCCATGTGGGAGGACTCAGGATCCAAAGCATCACTACAGAGGGACACTTGGGAGGTCACAGACGATTTGACTAGACTTGATAAAGGTCAGTGATAGGGATAAGAAAGCTTGCTTTCAGGCCAGGCATGGTGGCTCATGCCTGAGATCCCAGCACATTGGGAGGCTGAGGCAAGAACATCACTTGAACTCAGGACTTTGAGGCTGCAGTGAGCTATGGCTGCACCACTGCACTCCAGCCTGGGTGACAGAGCAAAACCCTGTCTCAGAAGAAAAACCAAGTCCAGGTGCAGAACTCATGCCTGTAATCCCAGCACTTTGGGAGGCCAAGGTGGGTAGATTATCTGAGGTCAGGAGTTCAAGACCAGCCTGACTACCATGGCGAAACCCCATCTCTCCTGAAAATACAAAATTAGATGGGCATGGTGGTGCATGCCTGTGATCCCAGCTACTCCGGAGGCTGAGACAAGAGAATTGCTTGAACCCAGGAGGCAGAGGTTGCAAGTGAGCTGAGATTACACCACTGTATTCTATCCTGAGTGGCAGAGTGAGAGTCTGTCTCCAAAAAATAAATAACAATAAAAGAAAGGAAAACAAAATCAAAAATATGAAGAAAGCAGTTTAGCTGTTCTGTCTGAAACTTAATGTCCCTTGATGACTTTTCTCATTCATTTATTCATTCATTCATTCGTTTGAGAAGGAGTCTGCCCTAATGCCCAGGCTGGAGTGCCATGGTGCAATCTTGGCTCACTGCAACCTCTGCCTCCCAGGTGGAAACAATTCTTCTGCCTCAGCCTCTTGAATGGCTGGGATTACAGGACAGCACCACCATGCCTGGCTAATTTTTTGTATTTTTAGTAGAGATGAGGTTTCACTGTGTTAGCCAGGATGGTCTCCAACTCCTGACCTCATGATCTCCCTTCCTCGGCTTCCCAAAGTGCTGGGATGACAGGTGTGAGCCACTGTGTCTCACCTGTATGTTTTTCTTTAAACTGTTGGCCAGGTTGGAATGACCAATTATCTGCAATTCCAACCTTCCTGATTGGAAAGACTGAACTCCGTGGGTGCTTGGGAGCTCAGGTGGACAACAGCATCTTCTCAGAGCGGTTCTCCACGCCCGACTTCTCCCCAGCCTTGAGACCTAGAGAATGCACTCCTCTGGGTCCTAGTACAGACTGGATGAAGGCTTTGGACAGAACAGGGACCAGGTTTCATGGGAGGGAACAGAATTTGGGAGAGATCATGGCCAGCTGTCAACCTCAGCCCCAGGTTGAGGAGAGGAGCCCCCCAGCCTAGCACCTTAGGGTACTCCTCCCGGAGGTGATGGATAATGAAGTGCCAGAACCATCAGGTGAGGGGACTGGAGGAAGGAGAGATGGGAGAGGATTGGCCAAGAAGAAGAGAGGGGGCCAGGCACGGTGGCTTATGCCTGTAATCCCAGCATTTTAGGAGGTCATGGCAGTTGGATCACCTGAGGTCAAGAGTTCGAGATGAGTCTGCCCAAATGGTGAAACCCTGTCTCTACTAAAATAACAAAAATCACCCAGGCAGTATTGGTGCATGCCTGTAATCCTAGCTACTTGGAAGGCTGAGGCAGGAGAATTCTTGAGCCTGGGAAGCAGAGGTTATGGTAAACTGAGATTGCGTCTCTGCATTCCAGTCTATATGAGAGAGTGGGACTCTGTCTCAAAAAAAAAAATGAAGAAGAAGAAGAAAGGAAGAAAGAAAGAAAGACCCAGAAGTCAGGAAGGAACATCTGAGGGAGTGTGTGGGGTAAGAAAGGAGGGACTAGGGCCGGGTGCAGTGGCTCACACCTGTAACCCCAGGACTTTGGGAGGCCAAGGCAGGAGGATCACTTGAGGCCAGGAGTATGAGACCAGCCTGGCCAACATGGTAAAACCTCGTCTCTACTAAAAGTACAAAATAGAGCCAGGCATTATGGTGGGCACCTGTAATCCCAGCTACTTGGGAGGCTGAGGCAGGAGAATCACTGGAACCCAGGAGACGGAGGCTGCAGTGAGCCGAGATTGCACCACAACAATGGGCAATCCAGCCTGGGTGGCAAAGCAAGATAGTCTCAAAAAACAAACAAAAAGAAGATGGGGTCAGAGAGCCAGGGACCAGAGAAGGAAATGAGGAAGCGTTCTGAGGACAGACAGATGGAAGAATGGGGAGGAGGAGGAGAGGCACATGGGGTTCAGCAAGGGAAAGCCAAGAGTCTGCGGGGCCGGGGAGGATGGAGAGTGCTTTGGGGTTTTGGGTCGGGGTCTAAGGTGATCAATTGCAGAAGCATTACACGGTGGCCTGCTTTCTTTACTCATCTCCTTGGGAAGGTCCCAGTTCGCCTTGGATCCTTTGCCATAAAAGGAAGAGGGAGTGGTTGGACGAATCTGAGGAGGAGACAGAGAAGGAGACAGGGAAGGAGCACACCCCCGAGCCTGAGGAGACCTGGGTGCTGGAGAGGCTTCAGGGGCTCAAGATGAAAATTAAGTGGCGGCGAGTGTCAACCGTGCTCCCTGAGCACCACCAGGCCTTCAACAGGCTGCTTGGTAGGAGGACACGCCAATCCCGTTCTTTCAAAAAAGAGGAAACTTCCCGTAACCATACTTTTCCCGTGGGAAATATATGCCCCCCAGTGGGTGAGCTCTCCATGTGGGAGGACTCAGAAGTGATCACTCATGAGGGACTTAGGAGGCCACAGACGATTCAGCTAGACTTGATCAAGGTCTGCGATTGGGGTCAGAAAGCTTGCTTTCAGGCCAGGTGCCTGGCTCATGCCTGAGATCCCAGGAGGTTGAAAGGCTGAGGCAAGAGGATCGCTTGAACTCAGGGCTTTGAGGCTGCAGTGAGCTATGACGGCACCACTGCACTCCAGCCTGGGTGACAGAGCAAAACCCTGTCAAAGAAGGAAAACCAAGGCCGGGAACAGTAGTTCATGTCTGTGATGCCAGCCTTTTGGGAGGCCGAGGCAGGTGGATCGATTGAGGTCAGGAGTTTGAGGAGGTCAGGAGTTCAGTCTGACCAACATAGCGAAACCCCGTCTCTACTAAAAATACAAAACTCAGCCTGGTGTGGTGGCACATGCCTGTAATCCCAGCTATCCAGGAGGCTGAGACAGGAGAATTGCTTGAACCCCAGAGGGGGAGGTTGCAGTGAGCCAGTATCACACCACTGAACTCCATCCTTAGCAAAAGAGTGAGATGCCATATGAAATAAGGAAATTTAAAAAATAAAGAAAAACAAGATCAAAAAACAAAGAAAGCAGTTTCAGTTGTGCCCTCAGAAACGTAATGTCTGTTGCTGACTTTTCTGAACCTAAGTATCTCCATCCCTAGAGGGGGATGCCAAGGCCATGGTCACACCCTGCGGTGACCGTCTCAGGAGGAAACGATGGGAATGACTTTCTGACTCTGCAGGGGTCCCTGCGTGTCTGCGGGGAGGGCATCCTGCCTTCTTCCCAGCTCTCCAGCCGGTAGATTCTCACACCCAGGGCCTCCTTTGGCCTCTTCTCAGGGCAGTCTCAGAGCGGGAGCCTCTCTCCCTTGCCCAGTGAAAGTCATTCTCTCTTCTCCCATCCACCTCACCTGCGGCCACCATCCTGAGACTTTCCCCAGGGAGGCGCAGTTCTCCTGGCTACCCTGTTTCTCCCATGGAAACTCCTTTCTGCTTCTCACACTAACATCTGCTCTCTAATCACAGAGGATCCTGTCGTGAAAAAATTCCTGGCCTGGGACACATATCTGCTGGCATCCGACAAGGTAAGGTCATTCTCCACGAAACTGTGTTCCTGTTCCAACACACAGCCTGGGGGAGGGCACAGCTTCCACACCCACAGTTCCACTCCCCTCTCCTCCACCAGCTCCCACCTGATGCTCCACAGTCTTATTTTGTTCTGAGACAGAGTTTTGCTCTGTTGCCCAGGCTGGAGGGCAGTGTCCCGATCTTGGCTCAATGCAGCCTCCCACTCCAGGGTTCAAGCGATTCTCCTGCCAGCCTCCCTAGTAGCTGGGATTGCAGGCGTGCACCACCATGCCTGGCTCATATTAGTGTTTTTTGTAGAGACAGGGTTTTGCCATGTTGGCCACGCTGGTCTTGAACACCTGACCGCAGGTGATCCACCTGCCTTGGCCTCCCAAAGTGCTGTTAATACAGTCATGAGCCACTGTGCCCAGCCACCTCCCACAGTCTTGAGTCTTGGCACCAACCCAGGTTTTTTGTGTGTGCTTTTTGTTTTTTGCTTTTTTTGAGACAGAGACTAGCTCTGCTCTCTAGGATAAAGTACAGTGGCCTCTAATTCCTGGGTTCAAGCAATTCTCCTGCCTCAGCCTCCCGAGTAGCTACAACTACAGGCACATGCCACCACCATCCTTGACTAATTTTTGTAATTTTTTGACAAAGAGGGTCTTGCTATGTTGCCCAGGTTGTTCTCAAATTTGGGCTCACGTGATCCTCCTGTCTCAGCCACTCACAGTACTGGAGTCACAGGCTTGAGCCGCCACTCCCAGCTATTCTTGGTCTTTTTATGATTTGTCAGCATCTCCCTCAGGACTCTGCTGGTTTCTTGCAGAGTAAGTGGCCCCTGCAGGAGTCCTTAGGGATCTGAGCCCTGGGCCGCAGTCTGGCCGACCCCCTGAAGCTCCCGGCCCCTCCACTCTCAGCTCTTTGGGACATTTCTCTGCCTCACACACACAAGACCCTCCTGACGCCAGCCAACCTAGACACACTCCCTGCAAAGGTCCCATGGGAGCTCACCATCCTGGGAGCATCACCGACATCCTTTCCTCCAGCTTCTCGGATTTGCATCTGACCTTCTAATACCCCTCCACCTCACTATTTCCCAATGAGCACAGTCACCCCAACGCTGAGGTCCCTTCTCTGATGGGCAAACCCTCCCCTGCCCCCATTTCCCCATTGCACAATCTGCCTTTTCCAAGATGTGACCTCTCCCTCTCTGTGTTCCTTTCTCTCCATCAGTACCTGCGGGCCATGGTCATAGCATATTTTAGCCGCACCAGCCTCCTCTCCTGGCAGTACGAACGCATTCATTTCTTCCTGGCTCTGTGAGTGCTTTTCTCCCTCCTATCTGTGAATATCCAACACCCTGGGAGAGCAGGGCAAGTCGGATTCCAACCTCTCGTTTATTCTTTTTTTTTTTTTTTTGAGATGGAGTTTCGCTCTTGTTACCCAGGCTGGAGTGCAATGGTGCGATCTCAGATCACCGCAACCTCCACCTCCTGGGTTCAGGCAATTCTCCTGCCTCAGCCTCCCAAGTAGCTGGGATTACAGGCCTGCGCCCCCATGCCCAGCTAATTTTTTGTATTTTTAGTAGAGATGGGGTTTCACCATGTTGACCAGGATGGTCTCGATCTCTTGACCTCGTGATCCACCCGCCTTGGCCTCCCAAAGTGCTGGGATTACAGGCGTGAGCCACCGCGCCCGGCCCTGTTCTTTCACCTATTTGTCCTCTTTACTCTGTGTAAAAACAAGATAGGCTTATACAATGGCCTTCTTAGACTGTTCCTTCTGAAAACAAACTCAGCCCAGGTGCGGTAGCTCATGCCTGTAATCCAAGCACTTTGGGAAGCCAAGGCAGGCAGATCACCTGAAGTTAGGAGTTCAAGACCAGCCCGGACAATATGGTCAAACCTCGCCTATACTAAAAATACAAAAATTTGCCAAGTGTGGTGGCATGTGCCTGTAATCCCAGCTACTCAGGAGGCTGAGGCAGGAGAATCGCTTGAACCTGGGAGGCAAAGGTTGCAATGAGCCAAGATTACGCCATTGCACTCCAGCCTGGGTGACACAGCAAGACTATGTCTCAAAAAACAAAAAAAATTATCTGGGGCTGCTGATGTAAACCTGTAATCCCAGCTACTTAGGAGGTTGAGGCAGGAGAACTGCTTGAACCAAGGAGGCAGAGGTTGCAGTACGCTACGATTAATTAAGCCACTGAACTCCAGCCTCAGTGAAAAAGCAAGATGTTTTCTCAAAGCAAAACCAAACTCAAATGCCAGTTTAAAAGTAAAAGAATAAAACCAAAGGAACCATCCACCCCTCCTAAGGGGAGAGAAAAAGGAGCAGACACGACGCCTCCCCCAGCACAGCCACTTCTGGTTCTTCTGTCTCTCTCCTTCCCACATCAACCCCACATGCAATGGTTCATCGTCCTCCTCAGGGTTCCCATGACAGAGGCCACAGTTCAGGTCCCCTCACTTCACTCCAATCCACTGACAAATGCTCCCTGCTGGGGTCTCCTGGAGCCTGTCCCCAAGCCAGGGGGCTTCCTGGTGCAGCTGGAACATCTCTCCAAAGCACAGGTCCGACCCCCACTGCCCACCTGAACAGCTTCCCTAGCTGATGTCTTTTGAAACCGAGGCCAGGGCCACAGTGCCAATTCCACCCTCTCTACAATCTCTCTGCAGCCAAACAGGCTCCCCATCCTGGTGTTTCCTGGCTTGGTCTCACCGCTCCTTCCAAACGCCAGCCACTCGACTTTGCATGTGTGTTTTCTGTCTGGGGTCCTGCACACGTGTGGTTCTGAAGGGAAGCACCCATTCCTTGACATCAGTTCACCCCACAGCCTCTGTGATGCCTTCCCTTATCTTCCCACCTCTGTATGCCCGTAGCACACCAGTGACATCCTATTATAATGTGACATTGGGATGAGGTTTTTTGCCCTGATTTCTCCCAGTGCCATTAGACTAGATGCCTACAGAAGGCAGGATCTTGGAAAAATATCAATGTATTTTATTTATTTTATTTTTTCGTGACAGAAACTCGCTCTGTCCACCAAGCTGGAGTGCAGTGGTGAGATCAGAGCTCACTACAGCCTCCATCTCTTGGGCTCAAGTGATCTTCCCACCTCAGACTCCTGATTAGCTCAGACTATAGGGCTGTGCCATCACACTTGGACAATTACTTATGTATTTATTAAATTATATATATATATTTGAGATGGAGCCTCGCTCTATCAACCAGGCTGGAGTACAATGTCACCAACTTGGCTCACTGCAACCTCTGCCCCCGGGTTCAAGCAATTCTCCTGCCTCAGCTTTCTGAGTAGCTGGGACTACAGGCCCATACCACGAGGCCCAGCTAATGTTCCGTATTTGTAGTACAGACGACGGTGTTTCGCTGTGTTAACCAGGATGGTCTCAATCGCCTGACCTGGTGATCCACCCGCCTCAGCCTCCCAAATTGCTGGAATTACAGGCATGAGCCACCACTCCCATCCTATTTATTTATTGAGAGAGAGTCTCGCTCTGTCTCCCAGGCTACAATGCAGCAGACCTATCTCAGCTCACTACAACCTCGGCCTCCTGGGTTCATGTGATTCTTGTGCCTCAGCTTCTGGAGTAGCTAGGACTAAGGTGTGTGCCACCACACCAGGGGATTTTTGTATTTTTAGTAGAGATGGGGTTTCGCCATGTTCAACAGGTTGGTCTCAAACTCCTGGCCTCATGTCACCCACCCGCTTCAGCCTCCCAAAGTGCTGAAATTCCAAGCCTAAGCCACCACTCTTGGCCACCAGTTGGCTTTTTGTCTCCATCCCGAAGGTGTGAGGGGTGCCCTTCAGCAGGCATCTGTCCAGCAGGGCCCTCCTGAGGAAGGCATGGCTCTCTGCAGGGTGGGTGCCAGTCCTGAGCTAAGGTACCCCACCCTCCTCTCTGGGAAGCTGACCTCAGCCAGAGGTCTCTCCTGGTGGTGCCCCTGAGCAGCAGTCTGATTTCTGCCCCCAGCTACCTGGCCAATGACATGGAGGAGGACAACCAGGGCCCCAAACAAGCCATCTTCTACTTCCTGTATGGGAAGGACCGCTCCCAGCGACGCTTATTCCAGAAGCTTCGGTTCCAGTTCTTCTGTTCCATGTGCTGCAGGGCTTGGGTTTCCCCAGAGGAGCTGGAGGAGGTGGGTGGGTGTGGGGAGGTGGAGAGGAATCTGGTGGTTGGAGGCTGGATGAGGGGATGGAGGGATCCCCATTTTCTCAAGGGGCGTTTGTTTTTGCAGATCCAGGCTTATGACCCAGAGCACTGGGTGTGGGCACGAGATCGTGCCCACTTTTTATAGAACTACAGCACCGTGGAGGCCTGAGGTCATCGGCCTGAGAGAAGGTATGTCTGCATCCCCCGGAGTCAAGGCAGAATATTGTGTCTATTTAGGAAATCTGAGGAACCCAGTTGCTTGATCCAGCTTCAAGCCTGGGCAACTTGGCAAGATCCACTCTCCACAAAAATTCACAAATTAGCTGGGTGATGTGGGAGGCATCTCTTCCCAACTACTCAGGAGGTTGAGGAGGGAGGATTGCTGGAGGCTGGGACACTGGGGCTGCAGGGAGACCTGATCCTGCCACTGTACTCCAGCCTGGTCGACACAGTGAGACCCTGTCTCAAAATTCATCAGAAATACTGAGTTCCGGGAGGTTCATTAGGACTGACACACTTGAATGACCTATTTGGGTTGAGGATTCAGTGAAGATTCGGTTTACATCTTGTGCAGCTAACCACATTGAGGATTCAGCATAAGACTTCAACATTAGGAAGCAGGATTATGGATTAGGCTCCGGGACTCGTGGTTCGTGATGTTGTCACATTAGAACCGTATCTAGCCTGGTTACCAGTTTAGATCTTAAGTGACATGAAAGGCCCACATGTGATGAAGTCTAAAGCCACATTGTCTGAGGGTGCTCTACTCCCTGAGCAGACCCACACAAAGTCCCGGCAAGGAAATAGATAACTGGGGATGGCCATGGGTGTATTAAGTGAGTTTTGGAGTCGGGGTGACCAAAGTGTGCGTATCACAATTGAACAGCAGGCTAGAGAATTAAGGGCAGGAGATGAAACTGGATTGATCAATCGCTCTGAACTCTAGTTAGAATTGACATGAGACGTGAATGACCTTCCTAGAGAACTGCTACCTTGAAGCCTGACCTCCTCTCTCACTTCCAGAACACCGGGCCCGGGGAGATGCGGATTTTCAGCACGAAGTTTATTCCAATGCTAATGACATACACCAGGAAGGAGGAGAGGAGCCATTTGTGCAGATCATCTAGAAGAACCTGGACTGTTCTAGAAAGACCTCAATAGCGTGACCACGCTGTCCTCCTAGGGGTGGAGGGGCGGGGAGACGGTACTTCTAGGAGTCCGTGGAGGACAGTGAGAAACCAGGGGTGTTTCTGGTTCCACCCCTTCCTGCGGCACCACCTCCCTTTTTATATTGCTGAATTCCAGCCTCTCCAGGAGCATCTGAGGGCACAGTACAGGCGCTCAGATTGGCACAGAATTATTTGTAAAGTATGAGTGCCATCGGATTGTAACAGGTAGCTTCATGCATACTATGCATTTTTGTGGTTTTGGAAGTGTTGGCCATTGAATTATTCCTACGTTTATTTCAAATAGTTTGGAAATTGTTTTACTTTTGAAAGCTTGCTGTTCCTGTAGAGTTTTTGATGAGAATTATAGCTGTTACATATACAGAAATATAGTTTTCTTTTTTTAAGAAAGAATTGTTTATCCTAAATCTTTTATTAAATTGTTTTATCTATTATGATATGTGCTCCTGAAGTGAGCACTCTTTGTCTATGATACTTACATGATAGTCTATTATATTTATAGCTATGTGGTAGTTCCCGTAAATCTTCTAATAGAAATTTTTATTTCCTGTTTAGTGTTTGTTACTGAATTGTGAGAGAATTCAGTGCTGATTTTTAACATGTCTTAGATATATTGTAATATGTTTAATATATACTATACATTTTATTGGTTTATTTTGAAAAAGATGGGCATAGAATTATTACTACATTTATTTAAAGAGTTTGGAAATACTGTTTTTGAATAGATGCTGTTTCTATAAAGTTGTGTGATGGGTATTATAGCCATTATGTATATATAAATACAATTTTATATACAATTTTGTTTTCCTTTTTAAGAGAGGATTCTTTCTATCCTAAAGCTTTTATCTGCCAACATTTTTATCTGTTATTACACGTACTCCTGACGCGGGCCCTCTTTTTATCTATGATACTTACTTAATATATCTATTACCTGTATAGCTAAGTGGTGGTTCCCCTAAATTCTTGTAAAAATAAATTTGGATTTTATGTTTAGTGTATGATTTGAAATGTGAGAATTCAGATGTAATTTTTTACCTTCTATTGACCTGTTTGTAAATTACCTTGAAGAGGATGTGTGTTTTGAAGGAGGCCATGAGCTGTGTGTTTTCAAGGGAACCTGTGCATCTCCTGGGAAACCTAATAAACATGAAGTTTTCTCGTCTTCACAGTGAGTGCAATCAGATTGCTCCAGATGGCTTATTTGCCATCAAGTGACATTTTTCCTTAATGAGGTTTTGGTTATTTGAACATATTTATTGGCTCTGGAAGATAATTCTGTATTTTTATATATATATAGAAACAACATAAGTCTGGAAACAGTGTTCACACCTATAATCCAGCACTTTTGGAGGTTACAGAGGGAGGATCACTTGAGGCCAGGGGTTTAAGACCAGCCTGGGCAACATAGCAGCTACATCTCTTTTTTTCTTAATATTTTTTTAAAAATTAGAAGAAAAGGCTAATCCCAAGTTAGGGTTTTGTTTTGGTTTGGTTTGTAGAGACAGAGTCTTGCTCTCTTGCCCAGGGTAGAGTACAGTGGTACGATCTCAGCTTACTGCAACCTCTGCCTCCTGGGTTCAAGCGATTATCCTGCCTCAGCATCCCGAGTAGCTGGGACTACTAGCACCCATCTGTATACCCGACTAATTTTTGTAAATATTACAGACAGGGTTTCACCATGTTGGCCACGCTGGTCTCGAACTTCAGACCTTAAGTGATCCGTCTGCCTTGACCTCCCAAAGTGCTGGGATTAGAGGCATGAGCCACGGCGCCTGGCTGACTTCCAGAGTTTTAATAATAGACATGTGGTTGAAGAAGAAAAGGAAGCCATGTGAAAAGAGGCCAGTGAAGGGCAGGACGTGAAGTTCTCTACCTACAGGAAACCAGCCCAGAGCCTCCCACAGGGACTTCAGTACAAAGGGCCGGGAAAATCTGCATGAACCCGAGACCTGAATCTAAGACAGGACAAGGCCTTTACTGTTTCTGCAGACTCACAAGATGCAATCTCTGTGGTCCATGCCCATGGGATGATCTGGAATAAAGGGGACCTCATGACTATAATCCCAGCACTTTGGGAGTCTGAGCAGGACCGATTACCTGAGGTTGGGAGTTTGAGACCAGCCTGACCAACGTGGAGAAACCCCATCTCTATAAAAATACAAAATAAGCCAGGCATGATGGCACATGCCTGTCAACCCAGCTACTTGGGAGGCTTAGGCAGGAGAATCCCTAGAATCCGGGAGGCAGAGGTTGCCATAAACCACAATCATGCCATTGGACTCCAGCCTGGGCAACAAGAGCAAAATTCTGTCTTAAAAAAAAAAGGGGGGGGGGCCTTCTAAATGCAAATAACATGGAATCAAAGGTGCAACAGAAATACTGTTGATTTGGGCCGCAGAAAGGCCTAAACAGGTAACTGCAGTCCATTGCCAAGGTCATCAGCGGGGTGACTGAAATAGTAAATTTCAGAAGCCATAGCCAAGACAGCTGCAGGGGTGGGGAAGTCCTCCAAATGTCTCTGCTTCCTTCAGTAGCTCTTTATAAAATAAGGCGAGGTACTCCATTGAGGAATTTCTTTTTTCTTTCTTTTTTTTCTCTTTTGAGACAAAATTTCACTCTTGTTCCCCGGGCTGGAGTGGGATGGGGTATCGCAGCTCTACAATGGCTGCCTCCCAGGTTCAAGTGATTCTCCTGCCTGGAACTCTCAAGTAGCTGGGATTGCAGGCACCTGCCACTACACCCGGATAACTTTTTGGATTTTTAGTAAAGATGGGTGTCACCATGTTGGCCAGGCTGGCCTTGAACTCATGACCTCAAGTGATCCACCCACCGCAGTCTCCCAAAGTGCTGGGATTATAGGTGTCAGTCACTGCACCTGTCCCTGCCTGGGGGATTTTAAAAGCCACTGGAGATAGATATCACCTGAGTTCCATAAGGTGGCCCCTAAATAGAAGAGGCAGGATATGAGTGCCTGCAAATGTGAACCGGGTTATTGTAAAAGACGTCCATGACTTCTTACACTACGGGAAGGTGGCGGGACACAGCTTGCTGTCGGCATTATAAGCACCCCATGATGAAAGGAAACAATATAATAGATAAAGCGGCTGACAACTGTGTCTATCATCAGAATATCAATGCTCCAACCAGACCTCCCATACCTCTTTATTTTTGAGACAGGGTCTCTCTCTCTCTCTCCCCCAGGCTGGAATGCAACTTCCACCTCCCATACTCAAGTGATTCTTCCACCTGAGCCTCCTGAATAGCTGGGATTACAGGCACACACCACCACACCCAGATAATTTTATACTTTAAGAAAGACAGGGTTTTACCATGTTGGTCAGGCTGGTATCAAACTCCTGACCTCAAATGATCCACCGACCCTGGCATCTCAAAGTGCTAGGATTACAGGCACGAGTTACTGTGTCCAGCCTCTCCCATATCTCTTTTGGCCAAGGCAGTACAATTCAGAAGAACTGTGCCAGGGAATACTGGCAAATGGACTTCAATGTGATGCCTGTGGCTCCTGGAGGATTTCCATACCTCCTGGTGCTTACTGATACCTTTACCAGTTACCTTTTCAGTCCAGGCCAGACTGAAAAAGCAGGAGATCGCTAATCAACCTTAAACTATTTACTAGCAGAACACTGAGGGGTATGTGCGGTCACCAATACCTCCCATTGCACTTGGAGAAACACCTCCTAGGAAATAGAGGTTCATATAAAGGAAATAATCAAACAATCAGAATGGCTGCATTCCTTCAACCAGAAGCGTCCATTCATCTGTTTTCATGCTGCAATAAAGAACTACCTGAAACTGGGTAATTTATGAAGAAAAGAGATTTGACTGACTCACAGTTCTGGGGACTGTACAGGAAGCGTGGCCCGGGAGGCCTCAGGAAACGGACAATCATGGCAGAAGGCAAAGGGGAAGCAAGCACGTCTTGCCATGGTAGAGCAGGAGAGAGAGTGAAGGGGGAGGGGCCACACACTTTTAAACGACCAGATCCCATGAGCGCTCACTCACTATCACAAGAACAGCAAGGGGGAAGTCGGCCCCCACAAGCCAATCACCTCCCACCAGGTTTCTCCCTCAATATCGGAAATTAGAATTTCACATGAAATTTGGGTGGAGACACAGAGACAAACCACATACCAAGGGTAGTTCATCCACTGAGATTGATTTATTTATTTAGAGATGATGTCTCGCTCTGTCACCCAGGCTGGAGTGCAGTGGTGCAATCTCAGCTCCCTGCAACCTCTGCCTCCTGGGTTCAAGCAATTGTCCTGCCTCAGCCTCCTGAGTAGTTGGGACTACAGCACAGGCCACCACTACCACCACGTCTGGCTAATTTCTGTACTTTTAGTAGAAATGGGGCTTCATCATGTGGTCTCAAACTCCTGAGCTCAGGTGACCTGCCTGCCTCGGCCTCCCAAAGTGCTGGATTCCAGGCATGAGCCACCACACCCAGCCAACCACTGAGATTTAGAAGGCAGTCGAGTCCCCTCTACCACACCTCACCTGGTTTCTTCCTCTGCTGGGGGCCCTAGTGGCCATTGTTCCCTGTTACTTTTCCTTTGTTTTCCTTTTTTTTTTGAGACGGAGTTTTGCTCTTGTTGCCCAGTCTGGAGTGCAATGGCACAATCTCAGCCCACTGAGATCTCCACCTTCCGGACTCACTCCATTCCTCCTGCCTCAGTCTCCTGAGTAACTGGGATTACGACATGCGCCACCACGCCTGGCTAATTTTATATTTTTAGTAGAGACAGAGTTTCTCCATGTTGGTCAGACTGGTCTCAAACTCCCAACTTCAGGTGATCCGCCAGCCTCGGCCTCCCAAAGTGCTAGGATTATAGGCTGAGCCACCGCGCCCGGCCTCTCCTGTTACTTTTCAGTCCTATATATTAAACTGATGGTAAGCTGTTTTTCCTCCAGGCGCCAACACTTCCATCTTCAGTCTGTATTGCAACAACAATACCAGCCCTTCCAGCAACTCCGGGGGACCCCAAAATTCATTTGAACTCAGCAGCCTAAGAATTTGATTACTCTAACTTTAGGGGACTCAGTGCCCCCCGTCAGCATGAAGTAGATACAGAAACATGACCTTCATCCCTCTTCCCTCATGAATGAGGAGTGGAATGTGTCGGCAGGGCATTCGGGGCGTGGCTTGAAAATCGGTAACTGCATCAGACCAAATCTACTTCAACTTTTTATTTATTTATTTATTTTTTGAGACAGAGTCTCGCCCTGTCGCCAGGCGCCAGGCTGGCGTGCAGTGGCGCGATCTCGGCCCACTGCAACCTCCGCCTTCCAGGTTCAGGCAATTCTCCTGTCTCAGTCTCCGGAGTAGCTGGAATTACAGGCATGCGCCACCACGCGCGGCTAATTTTTGTATTTTTAGTAGAGACAGGGTTTCACTATGGTGGCAAAACATCGTCTCTCCTTACCTCAGGTTCTTGAGGTAAGGAGAACCTCCAGTGAACCCCCCGCCTCAGCCTCCCACAGTGCCGGGATTACAGGCATGAGGCACCGCTTCAGGCCTCAATCCGACTTTTATGTAATGAAGTTGTCGGTTGTTTTTCAGTTGCCATGGACTCCCAGGCTGACGGTCACATACTCTGAGCGTGCCCAGATTAACCAAGCGTGCAACCACTGCGTGGAACTTAAGGGCTCGGACTGAGGAGCTGAGACTGATTTAAGAAGCGTAAAAAGCAGATATTCCATGACAGGAGCCAGGATCCAATCAGATTGAGCTTTGGTATCACCCCATGGCAGGATCCAGTTAGATCACTCCTCCCAGCATTCCTTCATTGCAAGATCCAATCAAATCACACCTCATTACCCTATGCTTATAAAGCCTGACACAGCCCCCAGCTGGGAAACTGAGATTTGAGCATTTCCTTCTATGTTGCCCAGGCTGAAGTACAATGGAACAATCTCTGCTCACTGCAGCCCTCCTGGGTTCAAGCGATTCTCTTGCCTCAGCCTCCCGAGTAGCTGGGATTACAGGCATGGCCACCACACCCAGCTAAATTTGTATTTTTAGTAGAGATGGACTTTCTCCATGTTGGTCAGGCTGATCTCAAACTCCCGACTTCAGGTGATCAGCTTGCCTCAGCCTCCAAAAGTGCTGGGATTACAGGCGTGAGCCACTGCGTCTGGCCAAAAAAGCTTTATTTCTCAAAAGCTGGAGCCATGGTATTGGCCTCTGTACACATTGGGCAGCAGCCCATTGACTGCTCAGTAACATATATGTGAACTATATGTGAACCTGAATTCCTTAAACATTTGAGTTCGTTTCAGTAAATATTTTTCTAGCACATGGAAGCATTAGAAGTTTAATTTCCCTTTTTTCTAAGAATATAGGCAAATTCAATTCATATAAGAACTTATGTAGCTCTATAAGCCATCACAACAGAGAGCCTTTTAAAACTATATTTTGGTTCACTCCTGTAATCCCAGCACTTTGGGAGGCTGAGGTGAGAGGATCACTTGAGCCCAGGAGTTGGAGACCACCCTGGGCAACATGGCAAAACCTCTTCTCTATAAAGAATACAAAAATTAGCTGGGTATGGTGGTGCACATCTGTAGTCCCAGCTCAACAAGAGGCTGAGGTGGGAGGAACACCGGGGCCCCAGGAGGTTCAGGCTGCAGTGATCTTTGATCCAACACACTGCACTCCAGCCTGGATGACAGAGTCAGACCCTGTTTCAAAAACAAACAAGCTCTATATCTACTTTAATACCAGTCAAAGGTGGAGAAACATTAGACACACAATCAGAGGAAAAGACCTTTCTAAATTACAGACACATAGACATACAAAGAAATAGAGCTTAGAGCTTCAATTCTAAAATTTAAACATGAGTCCAGAGTAAACACAAAAACGCAAAAACTCACCAGTCCAGATATCAAAGAGTTCTTCTCCTCCCAGTAGGCATGAAATTCTTCATTGATTTCAGCTCAAAGTAGACAGACAAATAGAAAAGACTAACAAATCAAACTCTGTGGTCTCTCACCCAATAGAGATTAGGTCTCTGCAAACATTAATCTCCTTAAAGATATCACCATGTGGTCAGACCATAAAACCAAATTCCTGGCCAAGAGCGGTGGCTCATGCCTGTAATCTCAGCACTTCTGGAGGCTGAGGTGGGTGGATCATCTGAGGTCAGGAGTTCGAGACTAGTCTTGGCCAAGATGGCAAATCCCTGTCTCTACTAAAAACACAAAAATTAGCCAGACATGGTGGTGTGTGTCTGTAGTCCCAGCTACTTCGGAGGCTGAGGCAAAAATATCACTTGAACCTGGGAAGCAGAGGTTGCAGCAAGCCAAGATCACTCCCCTGCACTCCAGCCTGGGTGGCAGAATGAGAGTTTGTCTCAAAACAACAACAAAAGCAAACAAATTCCCAATTAGTGATGCCAGCAATGTAAACAAACTCAAACCAAAGTCAAACACAAAATTGGTAGAAGGGAAATTACCGACAAACAAGAAGACAGCACATTTCTACTGGCACTTTGGACTTATTCCTCGGAGCCAAGAAAAGATTCACCTGGGCTGCAATGTTCATGAGGCACTCCAGTCTTGAGGTTTTCCTGGGTCAGTCATGTGATTCCACTGGGGACTTCTGTGAAGACCTGGAAAGCCTTAAAACATGATGGTATAATCATGACTCATGCAGACAGAAAAATGATCACATGCTAAAGACTGTATTTAATTCGAGAGAAAACCAGCAGTTATTATAACTAGATCAAAAGAGAATCCGAGTGCTGGACATGGTGGCTTGCGCTTGTAATTCTAGCCTTTGGAAGGCTGAGGTGGGTGGATCACTTGAGGTGAGGAGTTCAAGACCAGCCTGGCCAACATGGTGAAACTCCATCTCTACTAAAAATACAAAAATTAGTTGGCCATGGTGGTGTGCATCTGTGATCCCAGGTACTTGGGAAACTGAGGCAGAATTCCTTGAACTTGTAAGTGCAACAGGGCGAGACCCTGTCTCAGAAGTAAAAAAAGAGAGAATCTAAGCAACAGACATATTTGCAAATCAAGAATATTGAAATGATTATGTAAATGGAAAATGCAGTCAAAACTGGATTTTCTCTGGTAGGGATTGGGGGAAGTCAACCAACTTCCACCAGACAGAACATAACTTGAATTAATCACCTACAAATTTCAAAGAGGTGTAAAATACCTCAAAGATAATGAACAGGGTTGAACTCAAATAACCTGGTCTTCCAAATGTGCTTCGTTTTCCATTGAAACGCAGGTTTCTTTTTCTGCTTGCCGGGTCCTGGGTAATTTATTTCTTCTTTCAATTCTGTACATATTCTCTGTTTTTTCTAGCTATCACAAGCTAGAAGTAGTTTGGAGAAGCTGGAATACTTTTTTTCCTTGTTGTGGAGAGGATTGTATCCTGTCTCAGGCTAATACTCTATTATTTCACCCATGGGCTCTATTTACTAATGTTTTGGTTAAATGTGGCATTGTGATCATGAGAGAGCATAATGCACCCTCTTGTTCCATTTGTCCTGGTTGCGCATGGACATTGATTCGGGTAAGGTAGGCCTGGCCAGGGCACAGTCTAGGAGACGCTAAGTGAAGCAGAGAGTTTCTAGACGTTCCCTAAAGACAATCAAGGCGTCCCCGAGAAGACTTTCCCGTAAACTAAGGAGAAATTTGAGTCACGGGTTCTGGGCTGCCAATTAGCATAGAGCCTCTTAACCGCTAGATGAGGTAGAGACATTTAAGACAGTTTCTAAACTTGGGAAGTGCCTAGGCTCATGGGAAATAGAGTACTGGTACTTGTCCTATGACCGGCGGCGGGCCCCGGGAGGACTTCCGGTGCACTCCTGTGCGTTTGCACCCCATTCTGTGTGCGTGTTCGCGCATGCGCGTCGCCGCCGCACTGCCCTCGCTTCCGGTGCGTCTCTAGGTACCCGCTCGCCCTCGTCCCCAGGCTTTAGCCTCCGGTGAGCGAGAATCGCGTAGCCTGCGGGGCTGGAAGCTGAAGGGCCGGGCCGGCACTCAAGCAGGCGCGGGGCTGTGCGGACCAGGGTTCGCGCGGGCCAGGCGGAGGCTCGATTGGGGATCCCAGAGCGCGAGCCCCTGAGCCAGCTGCGGTGGGCCCGAGGGGCCGGCCGGCGGTGGCGGCGGCGGCGGCGGAGGCGACTGGACCCAGGACCGGCCCTTGTGCGTCCTCAGCGGCCCGGCCCCGGCTCAGCAGGACGGTGAGCACTCAGGGAGACGGATCTAGGCTCCTGGAGGGATCCCGCGCCTGGATTTGTCCCGTAGGCCGGGCCCGGGCTCCCCGGGAGCAGTTCGGCCTTGGTGAGGTGGACTGAAGGGGAACTCGCGAGCAGAAGCGCGCCCGCGACGGCAGTCCCGCCCCGGCCTCTTGGGAGCCGTGGGGTCGAAGCTGCGGAGCCCCAGGAGGGTAGGTCGTGGGTTTGCGGGCCCGGAGCGAGCGTGGCGTGAGTGAAGTCACTGTGTGTCGGGGACCTTAGAATAGGGACAGGGGAGCGTCTCGATCGCTTGCAGGAGAGACGTGTGTTTGGGTTTCAGGGCAGGGTCCGACGAGGACGAGGCTTACGGGGGCGTGGGGGGTGTCACCAGCCTCAGCTGCGGACGTTGTCTTCACTCCCTCCTCACCCCAACAGCACTTCTTCCTCTCTGTGCTCCAGATTTCGGCCGTGCCTAAACATCTGTCAGCACCTCTTCTCTCATTTAAGTGTCTGCTGATTCCCCCCTAGGTCTGCTCTTGTGGAATCATACATTGTAGTGCGGGAACAGTCTGTAGGGATTATTTCTTGCTGGCTCATTTGTCAGGGGAAGAGACTGGGCCTTAGCAAGTGAGTGTCTTGTTCGAGGTTTTGTGGGTAGAGGTGCTCATAGTACAACTCAGGAGTTTTATCTCCCAGGCCAGTATTCTGTTCCCAGTATCCGAGTTAAGTGAGAGTAAGTTCTTCAGTAATAGATCCTTTGAGTAGCGGCACTGAAGTTTGTGTAAATAACAAAATCAGTCATGCGGACTGCATCTCTTTATTTAGGGCATCCTGTGGATTTTTTGATATTTATTTAAAAGAGTTAGTAAGAAAAGAAAATAGATGAGTATTACAGAATTCCTTTTTTTTTTTTTTTTTTTTTGAGACGTAGTCTCGCTGTATCACCCAAGTTGGTGTACAGTGGAGTGGAGCCATCCCAGCTCACCACAACCTCTGCCTCTTGGGTTCAAGCGATTCTCCTGCCTCAGCCTCCCAAGTAGATGGGATTACAGGCGCCCACCACCATGACGGGCTAATTTTTGTATTTTTACTAGAGACAGGGTTTCACCATGTAGGCTATGCTGGTCACCAGAATTCCTTTTTAAATCTTTCTGTTAATGATGGCAGATTATTTCAGTAGGATCCGCTATTCATTCACCATGAGAATCACCCACTCATTCACAAGGTAGCCATGTGTGAGTTACAAATGTGCAGATGGGTCCCCTTCCTGATCATTTTCCAATCCCTTCTGAAGGCTTAAAGGGACAGTCTCCCATAGGAGATCCTTCATGGAACTTTCTGTGTTAGGTTTTAGGTGGGAGATGATTGCCTTGGCAGGCCAGACCATTCATAACTTCATTGCTTGGGTTTTCCTTCCCCAGACCTGCCTCCGCTTTCACAGTCCTCCAGATTTTTCCAAGAGCAGCAGAAAATGAATAAATCCCTGGTGAGTGTTTTTGTTCGTGTATCTCTACTCTGATTTACAATACACCTTAGGAGGAGAATAAATTTGAATTTTAAAATGAAAAAGTAGCAATAGATACAAGATTTGGTCAGACAAAACAGTAGCCATCTGCACCAAGCCTTTTTACCATATTCATATGCACAGATAGTATGATACTTAAGGAGTTCTTAAAGCCAGAGTACAAGTGTGTCTCATGTTCTCCGCATTTATCACAAAAAATGATAAATACCATCCGTTCCTTGACTTACACTGACCGTAAGCAGAATCACTTTTGTTTTCGCATGAATTTTAAAGATTCCTTTGAGATAATTATGAACAGCCTTCCTAAATAACAACCCTTGAACCATTGCAATTCTTGTCTTACTTGTTTCTATGTAAGCAGAGAACATATGACCCAAGGAAGACTCGGTGAAAATAATATTTTTCTTTTTCGTTTCCTTTTTCTTTTTTTGAGATGGAGTTTTGCTGTTGATGCCCAGGATGGAGTGCAGTGGCATGATCTCGAATCACTGCAACCTCTACCTCCTGGGCTTAAGTAATTCTTCTGTCTCAGCCTCCCGAGTAGCTGGGATTACAGGTACCTACCACCTCGCCCAGTTTTTTTTTTTTTTATATTTTTTAATAGAAACAGGTTTTCACCATGTTGGCCAGGCTGGTCTTGAACTCCTGAACTCAGGTGATCCACTCACCTTGGCCTCCCAGAGTGCTGGGACACAGGCATGAGTCACCATGCCCAGCCATAATATATCTAGTAACTAAAACATGGTTGTCTCAAAGGTGGATTCTTTTTACTGCTCCCATCAATTGTAGGAATAGCCTTCCCACCCTTAAATTAGTCTCCCTAAATATTTCTTTCTTTTTTTAAAGATGGAGTCTCACTCTGGAGTACAGTAGAGCTATCAGCTCACTGCAACCTCTACCTCCCAGGTTCAAGCAATTCTCCTGCCTCAGCCTCCCAAGTAACTGGGATTACAGGCACCTGCCATCACACCTGGCTCATTTTTGTAGTTTTTAGTAGCTGCCACCATACCTGGCTCATTTTTGCATTTTTTGGTAGATATGGGGTTTCAGAACCACTTGGGTGAGGCTAGTCTAGAACTTCTGACCTTAAGCGTCAAGTGATTTGCCTGCCTTGGCCTCCCAAAGTGCTGGGATTACAAGTGTGAGCCACTGTGCCCAGTCATCTCCATAAATATTTCTTTCTTTTAGTTTATCTGGGTTGCACAGCAGACAGGACAGTAGTAAATCTCTGACATAGATACCCATTTTATCCCATAGCCTGTGGTCTTGGTCCTGTCCCTACCACTCCCCTGATTAATGCTGCCAATAATCTAGCACACGCTCCTAGTGAACATTTGCCATTCTTTGCCTTAGCCCACTCTGCAGTTTCCTCTGTCATTTTCATTGCCATTTCTCTTCTTGCCTGCTTCCTGAAATTGATGATTTCTTTGGCTTTCTTCATGTGTTAGTGTCCACTCTTGGCCCATGACTCTGTACATATCTGATCTCACCTTCCTGTGCTTCTAACCACCGGCTCTGTGTTGATTCTCCCACATGGAACTGCCCAGCCACCTGCTCAGCATTTCTTTGGAGTGTGTCCAAAGGACCCCTCAAGTTCATAGATGCAGTAGGTTCAAAATAATTATTTGCAACCCCCCCACCTATGCCTTCTCTTGTACCTATTGGTTCACTGTTCCATTGTTCAGCCTGTAGCCCTATCGAGAAAGATGGGATTCTTTCTAAACTTGTCCATTTTTGGACCTCATGTGATTGTTTGAGTTTGTTAATGTCACAATCTAGATTGTTTTTATCTTGTCCCCATCCCCTCCCTGCTGTTGTTAAAATGGCTTCTTTTTTTGTCTCTCTACTGTTGTAGAGATTTCCTTTCTATGCCACTACTTTCCTTCACAAGCCCAGGTATATTTCATTTCCCATGTTGAGTGTTTCTCCAAAAGTGTTTATCATATCATGCTTCCCCCATGGGAAAAGCACTTGAGTGGTTCCCCAAGTGGCTACTAGGAAAATGAGGTTGCCTTAAGCTGGGATGGGGAAGACTGTGGGTAAAGCCGGCTTGAGAAAAGGCCAGAATTAGGTTTCAGATGTTTAAAATTTGGGCTGTGTTAGTATGCTGTGAGTGGCAGCATGAGGAATGCAGGTGTGTGCGTGCATGTGTGTCTGTGTGTGTGTGTGTGTGTGTGTGTGTGTTGAGTGGAAGCATGAGGAAGGGGTGTGTGTGTGTAGTTTGTGAGATGAATCTGTTGCTCTCCCGTGTACAGTCTGGTAGAGAAGGAGGAACTGGGAAGGTGCTGCTGGTCAGGCTACAGGGAGAATCAGAAGCGTGCAGTTTGTGAAGCCAAGGGAATGAGAGGCTTCAGAGATGGGTCAATCAACTGTGTCAAATGCTGTTAAGAGTCTAGCCCAAGGAAGACTGAGAAATCGTGCTTGAATTTAGCTCAGGGGAGGTCACGTGACTCCCTGAGGCCCTGTGGCTGGATCTGTGGGGGAAGTCCTGATAGGAGAGGTTTAGGAGAGTGTAATAGAAGAATTGGATTTGATCTATTCCGAATTTTTGAGATATTTTCCCCTAAAGGGAAAAGAGAAATTGGATTGTAGCAGAAGAAGGAGCTGGGGTTAAGAAATGATGTTTTGTTTTGTTTTCATGGAAAAAATAATAGTGGAGTTGATTTTGTTGAGAATAAAAAGTAGTTCTTGCCCATAGGATGAGGAGAATGGCTGTGGGGACTTAAGTCAGCCAGAGGGGACAGAGATGGGAACAGACCCAGGAGGTGGTTAGAGAAGAGGGTAGACAAGGCATTCCTACTTGCTTCTCTTTTCTCAGGGAAATAACTCATCAGCCGAGAGTGAGGTTTAGGGAGAGAGCAGTTCCATTCTGACCATCCATACACATGCTCAGCCACCTGCGAGGACCATCCTTTCCTTCTGTCTGAAATCCCATCTCATTTCTTATGACGTAAATGTAAGGTACTACTCTTTTGGGAGCTTGTGTCATTATACTGGTGTTTCTCAGCTGCAGGCAATTAGAGCAGCAGCCAGTCTACCATGCAGATGTCTGCTGTTCTGGGGCTTAAGGAGTCCCAGAGGAATCTCCCTCCTTGCTTGGCTCTGTAACCTTCTCCTCAGCTAGCATTTTGTCTTTTTTTCTTAGACACTAACTTTATTTGTCTTGGGGTTTGGGATGTGATTTTAAGAGGCACTTCTTTCTCTCAAGGTGCTTATGTTCTTGGAGGAGGTAATTCATGGATGTAATCGTGGGAGCATGGATGTAATTGTGGGAGATCATGGAAGTCATTCTGCTCAATACATGGGAAACTGAAGTGATAAGCAGAAGTCTGATTTTAAATGCATCCTCAGCCGGGCATGGTGGCTCACACCTGTAATCCCAACACTTTGGGAGGCTGAGGCAGGAGGATCACTTGAGCTTAGGAACTTGAGGCTGCAGTGAATTATGATTGTGCCACTGTACCATAGCCTAAGCAATAGATCAAGATCATGTCTCAAATGAATGCATGAATGAACGAACGAATGAATGAATGAATCATCAAAGTATTGTGATTTAGTCATTCAAGGAAGGGAAAAGTGGCATTTGCCAGTCCTGGAATAATTCAGGTTAGTGGCAGAGGCTTGTAAAGGCACTCAGGAGACCAGCACTAAGGGCCTGAGTAAGAATCCTGGAGGGTTGCTAAGATTTTTGCTTCCTTAGAATTTGGACTTTCTGTTAAGGGACAGAGGGATGGGAATGCAGATAAATACCCAGATGGACCCAGGTTCGGTTTTGATTTGGTTTGAGTTTTGGTTTTGTCTTGCAGAGAATTTCAAGCCTTCTAGTTGGGAAAGTGTGTCATCTGTTGAAAAGAGGTAATAGAGACTGACAATGTGAAAAACATGAAACCCAGTAGGGGTTTGAGGGGATTGAGTCAAGGGCACTCAACGGTTTCTAGCTGAAATGCCAGACAGAGGAGGACTCTCCTAGCTAATGGAATTCTAAAAAGAATTAAATATTCTTTCTCAGGAAGATCACTTAGAATCACTTAATGGAAAGACTCAAAAATACATTATATACGATCTATGTGATGGAAGTGTGACTGAAATGGTATGCCTATTTCTAAGTTTTTTTGTGTTTTTTTTTTGGTCAAGATTGTGTCCCTAGCATATTTTTATTATAAGAGGGATTCTGGTTTAAAATAGAGATTTTATGTGTTCACAAGTTTGTAGTCATAGATATGTGTGGTCTCGTTACTTTCATTTGTTTGCGTTCCTTTTGTGACTTTTCCTGAGCTGATGAGGTTTTTCTTTGTTTTTTTGTTTGAGACGGAGTCTTGCTCTGTCACCCAGCCTGGAGTGCAATGGCACAATCTCTGTTCACCGCAACCTCTGCCTCTCGGGTTCAAGCAATTCTCCTGCCTCAGCCTCCCAAGTAGCCAGGACTACAGGCATGCACCACCATGCCCAGCTAACTTTTGTATTTTTAGTAGAGACAGGGTTTTACCATGTTGGCCAGGATGGTCTCGATCACTTGACCTTGTGATCCACCCACCTCGGCCTCCCAAAGTGCTGGGATTACAGGTGTAATCCACCATGCCCAGCCAAGCTGATGACTTTCTTCACATTTTTCCTCTTGTGAGTCCTACCTGAAAGTCCTTTGCCCGTTTTGACCCATTGCACAGTGACTATCCTGACAGGTATCAGGTGGACACATTAAGCAGGCACCTCCTACTTGAATAGAGGAAACCAGGCTAACTTTCCTAAGAAGTAAACAAGTCGTTATTGCTCAGCAAGGTAGAGCGATGCGATATGTGAACTTCCGGACTCCCCTGATCCTCATCATGGCAGGTGATGACTGAATGAAATGTAGACAGAGTTTCTGGAAGCTCAGCTATTGCTCTCCAAGAGGTTCTCATCACCTGCTGGGGCAGTTCTACACCAGGATTCATCTTACTGGGGCAGGACCCACTTCTTCCCCCACTGTGTGTCCCATCAGCAGCTGGACACTCTCAGCCCTGATCACCCTCAGCCTTCCTAGGCCAGCGAGGCCTGTCTGTGGATACCCCTGTATCTGGAGCTGGGAGAGAATGGCACAGCATCTTAGGGATTCAGCAGAACCCATCTCGCACTCATGGATCATTCCACACATAAAACCTAAGATGTTCAGTCAACATCAGGAGTTTGTCATCATCTTACGTAGCTCTGAACATGACATAGCCTTTCCTTCCACACCTTCTACACCAGTCCTACTACCATGTTTGCTTGAAATCATCTCAGCCTCTTTGTTCCTAATACACAGATACTGTTTTACAATTCTTCCTTGGCAATTACAGAAATAACAACCATATAACCTTCAGTTGTTTAAACTTAATTTCTGTGTTTTATGGTTAATTTTCTGGCCTAATTTAGAAAGTAGTCAGATGCATAGTAGAAAGTCAACAATAATAGTAGATATCATTGATAAGTATGTGTTTTATCCAAAAAACTAAGTGCTTTCCATGGGTTAGTCCATTCAGTACTGGTCTTATGTATAGGTAGCATTATTCTCTTTATTTTAGAGGGGATAATATTAAAGGAAACAGTTATAATGCCTAGTGTGAGTACTTGTGAATGGGACAGTTTATTCAAAAGATATACATTTATAGATGTGGTTTTGACAGCTTCCAGGCCAGCTGTCTGCCCCTCCTCAGGAATGTTCCTTTCTCCTAGAACATGTACCATGGGAAGAAAGGAAATACGGGGTTCCCAGCTGGGAATTATGGACATCTAAACCAAGCTATTACTGATGATTCATGTGGCAGGCTGCATTCTGATCTGCTGTGGGTTTGGTCACTTGATAATAAAATACAAAGTTAGAATGTTTGTTGCCCAGCCTGTTTGTTATTTTTTTCATTGTGGCAAATATTGTAGGTTGGTTCCAGTAGTAGCTATAGGAGGAGCAGGTTTGAACAGGAACAGAAACTGAATTTCAGGGATGTTGAGTTTGCCATCTAGGACATTATGTGTCTGGAATTTAGGAGAAAGGCATGTGCTGATGATGTAAGTTTGGAAAATGTTGTGTATAGATTGTAATTAAATTAGCCAGGAAGCCAGGTGGGCTCACCATCAAAGTAGCAAGTACAGACAGCAAAGAGAAAAAGATAAAGACAGCCCTAGGGTGTGCCACATTCAGGATGACTTGGAGTAGAGGCAGAGCCAGCAAAGGGACTGAGAAGGCATGACCAGGGAGGTAAGAAGAGAACCAACGTTATTAATGTTCTAGAAGCAAATTGAAGAATGTGCAAAGGAGCAGAGTGCATCCTGGGGCTCTGTACATGTCCCCAGGCCTGTGCTCCTCAGGGGTGAGATTCATGCCTGCTGGTGTTAGAGTCCCCAACAGCCAGAATTGTTCCTGGCTCACCATGCAATCCCAGTGTTTTCTTTTGATGTATACTGAATGAACCCCAGAATAGCGTTTCTCATATGTCTGTTTTCCTTCAACAGTCTGTAACCTAAAATAAAGGTATACAATGTTCATGGTTAATTTTGCCAGTGAGTATGGTAAGATCTTGTCCCCATGTGCCTCTTTCACGTCACCCAATCCCAATCGCGGTGCCATTTCAGGGGCCAGTGTCATTCAAGGATGTGGCTGTGGACTTCACCCAGGAGGAGTGGCAGCAGCTGGACCCTGAGCAGAAGATAACTTACAGGGATGTGATGCTGGAGAACTACAGCAATCTAGTTTCTGTGGGTGAGGATAGCTTGCTTTCTCAGTTGCTAAAATATATGGGATTTCTTACAAATTTAATGACTATAACTTAAAATTTGATGGGACAAATGTGAGTAATCTGTTTTGGGCACCAGGCAGGGCATCTTGGTCTTGATCTCCCCAGTGAAAGTTTCTGATTTTGATAAAGCACAAATGGCATTTTCCCCATATGATGGAGACCCTGAAGCCAAGCAGCTGGGTTCAAGTTCTCTTTCATTTCTCATTAACAGGGTATCACATTATCAAACCGGATGTTATCACCAAGTTGGAGCAAGGAGAAGAGCCATGGATAGTAGAAGGAGAATTCCTACTTCAGAGCTATCCAGGTGTGTTAGTGGAGGCAGTGAGGAGATTGGTAACTTGGGAGTGTTTTTCCCAGGGATTTTTTTAATGGTCCCAAACCTTTAGAAGTGACTAGAGATAGTTGCTTATATGCTTTAGGAACCTGACTCTCACTCCCAAAGCCTTCTTCTTTCCCCATAAGAACTTATGTTTATGAAGCTTTTCTGTACATGCCACTCCTCAGAATCCAATTCCAGTCACTTCTGTTGTTCTCTTAAACTTTGGGTCTTTGCTTGTTCTGCTAGCAGTTTCAGAAACCATTATCATGGATTATTTTTTAGGTGTTATAAGTCTGTTATTTAAAAATAACTTATGTCACTCTTGTATTCTTAGTAACTTCTGTTTTTGTTTTTGTTTTAAATCTTTACCATGCAGTGCTTCAGACTTGTTTCTGGAGGCTGTTCTACTTTGTACTTCTCTTTCTTTGAGGTTAGACTCCAAAGACCCCATCCTATGCCTAAGCCAGTGGATTCTGCCACTTGTCATGTGTACCTGTGCTTGATTTGACAGTACTGCTCATTCCTGAGACCCAGCCCTTCTGAAATTTGGTGACTGCAGTACCTGGCTCTCCTCCTTTAACCAAGTGCTTGTTTTCATCTTGTTTCTTATTCTCTGTTCTGTTCCCAATGCCTTGAATGATACCCTGCCATGGCAGGTGCTTAATGAGTATTATATACATAAAGGAAGTCTGGTTTATGCTTCCACCACCTCCAGAAATGTCTTTAAAGGGTCTCTTTCTACCCATTATGATTTCCTCATGTTTCTCAAAGGATACCTCCAGTGGGGGTTGTTTTTTTATTTTATGTTGTTCACACCCAGGATGATACCTCTACCACCACTGCAGTCTGAGCTCTAGTCTGGTATTTTCTGTGATGGCAGTACAGGGCTGCTCTTGTTCTCATCAGGCCTGGAAATTGATCATGACCTATTTTAAATTATAATTACTAATCACCTTTCCACCTCCCTTTACTTTCTAAACTATACTAATCTCTTCTTTTTCTATAGTGGTCCCTCTGAAAATACTGAAATTCTCATCAGATATCACTGATCTCTGAGTGACTGGATTCTGTCCAGTATGAAATGTCTTCAGTGGTCCTGGTCCTCTGTATATCCTCAGTTTCCTTTGACTTTATTGTTATGAGTCCTAATTGGATTTGCAATATGTCTTTATATAAAGTTTCCAGTTGATCTCATCACTAGCCTCATAAGCCTATAGCTGGTTACATTTTACTTCCTAAAGGGAACTTTTAATTCCTTGTCCCTTAAGGAGCTCAACAATATTAGCCCTGTATTGCCTGGAAAAGTAATTTTCTGTTGTTCCCCAAAACTCTCACTACATTCCATTTGGTCCACACTCCTATTGTCTCCTCTTCATGAGACTATTGTCCCTACAGCTTTACATTTCTTTAGGGTGTACTTTCCCTCCTCCAGATAACACATTCTTTAAGTCTAAGCTCAAATCTTCAACCCTTCCCTGAAGTTTTTCCTCCCTAACTCTTATCATGACTCCTGTATCTCCCTTCCCTCAATTTCAGTTCCACCTGTTGGTGATACAATAAAGAAGTGAGTCTGATTAAGTAATGTGTTATTTTATAGTGTATATATTTTGCTTGAGCTATTTTGCTCTTGGATCATAATCCTATAAAGAAAAGGACATGTTATACCGAGATAGTAAGTAACATAGAGTAGACATTTATTTCTTTGATTATCTGAGAAGCTAGGTAGGTGAAAGAACTTTCTTGTCCATCCATTCAGAAATAATTTATAGGCAGTTATTTCTAAATATGCATACCTGGGCCAAATGTGGTGGCTCACACCTGTAATCCCAACACTGGGAATCTGAGGCAGGAGGATTGCTTGAGACCAGCCTGAGACTAACATAGTGAAACCCTGTCTCTACAAAAAAAAAAAGAAAAGAAAAGAAAAAATATGCATGCCTGGGTCACATCCCCATATATTTTGCAAGTAGCAGAAAAACATCTGTGTGATTCAGATTAAGAATAGCTTCTCTGATTTTTATTCAGAGGTTCAAAGAAAATAGGAAATAGGATTATACTTCCTAGGAGAAAGGTTGTGGTTAAGAAAAGAGAACAGGGCTGCATGGAGTAATTAAAACTCAGTATTTTACATGGAGTGCCGATGTTCCAATGCAAGGCTGAGTCACAATGACAATCATCATTGTCAAATGATTCTATAGACAGTATTCTCTGCTTCAAGGGGAAATGGAATTAATTGAGGTGAGAAAGGATTTGAGAAATTTTTGTTTAAGCCTGGAAATGCCCTACAAAGGTAGGTTTTGAGAAGACAAAGGCAGGAAGTCAAACAAACTGAGTGAAACAATAAGGATGGAGACTGTAGGTGAAATGTGCTGGGCATTTTTCAGGCCATAGTGATCTTAGCATAAGGTAAGGATGCCTTAGATCCTGACCTGTATCTCCCAACTTGATGTGACATGAAAAGGTGTAAAGTGCAGACCCACTTCCTCCAAACAGCTCTCTGCTTGGATATATCTTAGGACCCTCCTTGTCCCACAAATAGCTTGCTTTTCCTGCAACAGAATATTTTGGTAGATGACTGTCATCCTAGCTTGGAATCATATTGTGAGCCCAGGTGGTGAAAAGTATTGGTTATCAGGTTTTTTTTTTCTCATTTGATCTGTTGATATTTTAGCAATGGGTTCAGTGAAAGCATAGGTTATAGAGGATATGGTTGATATCGTTTCACTTAATGTGTTTGATAGCAGTACTGCAGTCAGGTTCATCCAGACATTCCTAAGACAAGTAAAAATAAAAGTTGCTATTTTAGGAGTATAGCAAGGGATCTTTTTTTTTAAATAGTCTCACTCTGTCACCCAGGGTAGAGTACAGTGGCACAATATCGGCTCCCTGCAACCTGTGCCTCCTGGGTTCAAGCAATTCTCCTGCCTCAGCCTCCCAAGTAGCTGGGATTAAAGAGGCTCACCACCACACCCAACTAATTTTTGTATTTTTAGTAGAGACAGGGCTTCACCATCTTGGCCAGGCTGGTCTTGACCTCAAGTGATCCACCCACCTCAGCCTCCCAAAGTCCTGGGATTACAGGTGTGAGCCACTGCGCCTGGCCAGGGATCCGATTCTTAAGGTTTGTACACTAAATGCTACTCAGGATTGGGAGAGCACTCACACTGAGAATTAAGTGATGGTAGTATGTCAGGGTGGGACTGGCTTAAGGAAATTGTCAGGTGATTGAATGATGGGAAAAATAATTGCTAAGCTTATCAAGCATGTGTTTTGTGCCAGATGTTGCTCTGAGCACTTTATTAACCGCTGCAATCCTACAACCACCTTATGAGGTAGGTGTGATTATCTCCATTTGACATGTGGAGGATACTGACTACAGAGAATTGCTAAGTAGCTTGCCCTAGGTCACCTTGCCAGAGTTCATGCTATTAAATATATTGTTCAAAGAGGAACAAGTAGAATTTCATGGTCAGAATGAGTTTAGCATTAAATCATAGCATCATTAGAATACTTAAGAAATCTAAAATTTTTTCTAAGTTTTCTCTGACTTGATGTAAAATAAGAACTATATTGCCATGCCTGGATTGCTATGAGTCCTAATAGGATTTGCAGTATGTCTTCATCTAAAGTTTCCTGTTGAGCTCTTGCTAGCCTCACAAGATAAGCTCTGTGGACTATTCTATATTTCCTTTTGGATATATATATATATATTCCTGGGATTCTTCATCCAAGTGAAACAGAATAACAGGGTGAATGCCTGGTTATAGGGCTCTTCCTTTAAACATGAGGAGACTTAGGTGTAAGTTTATTCTACTATGTGGAATGAAGAAAGAAGTCAAAATAATTTGGAAGGATGTAGTCTAGTGAAAATGCTACCATAAAAATCTTAGTATACACTGCTAATGCCTTAAACTGTAATCTCTCAACTTGGTATGAAGTGATATGGTATAAAGTACAGCTATACCTCCCCCTAAATGAATCCCTACTTGAATACATCTTATGACCCTCCTTGTCCAACAGCACTCCTCATCACTCTATTAGTATCTACCCTGTCAGCCATTCATCCTGTATTCTTTGCCTACCAATCATTGTTCTGTTATATTTTATCTTCTATACCCAGTTTTGAACAAAATATAAAGCAGCAGATCAAAAGTGTGTATATTTTTGTCAGTTTACTTCCCCCTTTCTCCATTCCTAGAGAAGATATGCATGTGTGTGTGTGTGTAATTTTAACCCAAAATAAAGGAGACAAGTACACTTGGAATTATTTTCATCTGTTCATGAAGCTAGCTAGCATCCACTCACAATGAGATGCTTGTGTACAAATTTTATAAGTCTCATTCCATATCATATATATAGGAAGAGGTACAAAAGTTGTTTAATTTTGTCTCTCTTTAGATAAAGTCTGGCAAACTGATGACCTAATAGAGAGAGTCCAGGAAGATGAAAATAAACCTTCAAGGCAAACCGTGTTCATTAAGACCCTGACTGAAGAGAGAGGTAATGTTCCTGGTAAAACTTTTGATGTAGAAACAAACCCTGTTCCTTCAAGAAAAACATCTTATAAAAATAGCCTATGTGACTCATGTGAAAAGTGTTTAACATCTGTTTCAGAATATATTAGTAGTGATGGAAGCTATGCAAGAATGAAACCTGATGAATGTAGTGGATGTGGGAAATCACTCCTCCATATTAAGCTTGAGACAACTCATCCAGGAGATAAAGCTTATGAATTTAATCAAAATGGGGAACCTTATACTCTAAATAAAGAAAGTCTTTATCAGAAAATTCATATTTTGGAGAAACCTTTTGAATATATTGAATGCCAGAAAGCCTTCCAAAAGGACACCGTTTTTGTTAATCACATGGAAGAAAAGCCCTATAAGTGGAATGGATCTGAAATAGCCTTTCTCCAGATGTCAGACCTCACTGTACATCAGACATCGGAAATGAAGCCCTATGAATGCAGTCAATGTGGGAAATCCTTCTGTAAAAAGTCAAAATTCATTATACATCAGAGGACTCACACAGGAGAGAAACCTTATGAATGTAATCAGTGTGGGAAATCCTTCTGCCAGAAGGGAACCCTTACTGTGCATCAGAGAACACACACAGGGGAGAAGCCCTATGAATGTAATGAATGTGGGAAAAACTTTTACCAGAAGTTACACCTCATTCAGCATCAGAGAACTCACTCAGGAGAGAAGCCCTACGAATGTAATTATTGTGGAAAATCCTTTTGCCAGAAGACACACCTCACACAACATCAGAGAACACATTCAGGAGAGAGACCTTATGTTTGTCATGACTGTGGGAAAACCTTCTCCCAAAAGTCAGCACTTAATGACCATCAGAAAATTCACACAGGTGTGAAACTCTATAAGTGTAGTGAATGTGGGAAATGCTTCTGCCGCAAGTCTACTCTCACAACCCACCTGAGGACCCACACAGGAGAGAAACCCTATGAATGTAACGAATGTGGAAAATTCTTCTCTCGGTTATCATATCTTACTGTACATTATAGAACTCATTCAGGAGAGAAACCCTATGAATGTAATGAATGTGGGAAAACCTTCTACCTGAATTCAGCCCTCATGAGACATCAGAGAGTGCACACAGGAGAGAAACCTTATGAATGTAATGAATGTGGAAAGTTATTCTCCCAGTTGTCATACCTCACTATACATCATAGAACTCATTCAGGGGTAAAACCCTATGAATGTAGTGAATGTGGGAAAACTTTCTACCAGAACTCAGCCCTTTGTAGACATCGGAGAATACATAAAGGAGAGAAGCCCTATGAATGTTATATATGTGGAAAATTCTTCTCTCAGATGTCATACCTCACTATACATCATAGAATTCATTCAGGAGAGAAGCCCTATGAATGTAGTGAATGTGGGAAAACCTTCTGCCAGAATTCAGCCCTTAATAGACATCAGAGAACACACACAGGAGAGAAAGCCTACGAATGTTATGAATGTGGGAAATGCTTCTCTCAGATGTCCTATCTCACTATACATCATCGAATTCATTCAGGAGAGAAACCCTTTGAATGTAATGAATGTGGAAAAGCCTTCTCTCGGATGTCATACCTCACTGTACACTATAGAACTCATTCAGGAGAGAAACCCTATGAGTGTACTGAATGTGGAAAAAAATTCTACCACAAATCAGCATTCAACAGCCACCAGAGAATTCACAGGAGAGGGAATATGAATGTAATAGATGTGGGAAGGCTTCTCTGAAGTCAGACCTCATATTATATCAGAGAATTCTTTCAATATTATGAAAAACTCCTGCCTGAAGTCAAACACCTTGTACATCAGAGAGCTTATACAGGTTAGTGTGGACATGCCCCTGTGTGTTAGACTCATAATCTGAAGATTCACAGAATGGGAACTATGATTATAAGACCACATGGTATAACAATACCAGACTATAGACAAGTAAAAATTTATAAATATTCAGAATGTATATACATTTTGCCATGGATTGGAACTGTTTTGCATATCAGGGAATTCATAATCAAGGGGAAATCTATCAATATAAGGAATATGGAAAACATAATCCTTTGGAAACTGTTAATACTAAAAGATGTGTTTCTGATACAGTAGCAAACTTGAAAGAAAAAAGAAATAGAAGATACCTGCTGTGAATAAACATACTCCTTGTGTAAATAGAAGGTGTAAAGTTATCAGGATAGCTAGTTAAGTCAGTAACCATAAACTCATGTAAGCAGTTCCCAAAGAACATAGGACTTATGTTTGGGGTAGGGGGTTGTTTTTTATTACATTATATTACATCACATTACAGGAATTGTATGTTGACTTTGAATCATGTTTGAAAAAACATTGTACACTTATTAATTTTGTAATTCATATGGTAAGAGTATCCATTCTAAACAGCACTACATGTTAATATCATTTGATAGATGTAAAGTATACTTTTTCTTGCACTCTTCCTAGGATTTAATGCATTTGATCATTCTTAGTGAACAATATCAGCCCTAAAGGACCAATGCTTTTATACTGTTTTCAACTGTATCCCAGTTAGCCAGAGAGATATCTATGTATAAAATAGATAGGAAACTTTGCTTAGGTAATTTTAAATTGTTAATGCCACAGTTCTCCAGGAATGAGAAACTCATTGCACTCTATACAGTTTTAAGATATAGTTAAAATATTCCTATTTGTATCTATCATTTTTCATCTACTATTTTTTATTTGGACACTTGCATAAGGGTATAGAGCACAATGCTGTGTAACATAGGAATTAGCTGTTTTCATTTGATATATTTTAGTGCTTTTAAACCTTGTGCTCTGCTCCTTCCTGTTACTGAATGAATTAAGAACACATTTTAATAAAGGTTTGTGGCAGACATTGATGAGTGACTTTCTTAGTCACTCCCTTTTTACTCTCTGCTGGCTGAGTTTGGGTATCCATTTCTCCTCAAAGGAAGTGAGAAAAATCCTGATTAGTTTTAACCAATGACATTCCCTCTCTCCTTGCCAGCAATTGGGTGACAGTGGTCACAGAGCCCAATTCTAGACATATAACAAAGGATATATCTGAAAGACTATTTCTAGAAAAGGTTGTCTCAAAGGCCCAAGAATTCAAGCAAAGTGAAGTGGAATCTTTTGGTGAACAGTACCTTGTCTGGATGTGGTACCTGGTAACCATCTTTCAGCAATGGATTATAGTTTAATCATGACCTGAGCAGAAAGACTGAAAGACCTTGAGGCCTGAATAATGTCTTTGAGCCACTAAACCAACTAGCCTTGTAGCCACTCCACCTTTGGACTCTTTCTTTTGTGAGAGACTAAACTTATTTTTAAGCCAGTTGATTTAGGATGTTCTGTTACTAATAACTGAAGACATTCTAATTGGTACAGACTTAAACCTTTGTAGGAGTTATGCAGTTCAGAAATGGACTTTAGGTAAGTCATTTATTTTCAGCTGTCGATAATAGAGATTTATTTTCTGTAAATTTTGATGTCAATAGTTTGAGCATTAGAAATCCACTTGAAACAATTAAATGTATGCTTCCTTGAACTGTAATATTGTTGACCTGCAAAATTCATCTTTGGAACGTGACACAATGTTAGGCATATCTCCTTTTTTCTAATACATGGAAAAAAATTTGTTTGAGGTAATTTATGTAATTCATAGATCACTGTTACAGTATTAGTCGACAACGTATAGTATGAGGTAAGGATCTAATTTTGTTTTCTCTCACATGATTAGCCTGATAGCTAATCATCTGATTTATTTACTGCTTTACCACTAGCTGAAATGCCATGTTTTTCATTTATTAAAATCACACATGGCTTCCATTTTTGTTACTCAGCACTTTTTTTTCTTCCACTTTCTTCAAGCTGATTGTGAGTTGGTACGTAACAGGAATTACGTCTGGTAAGTTGTATTGTTTTGTGCAGGAACTCTATATTCGTAGCCTATTTGTGGAGATCATATCTACAGAGGTTTCCCACACTGGTGTGTCATTATAGCTTAATTATACAATATGAGTTTTCAGTAAAATGTTTGAAAACTTTAAATGGCTTGGCATTTGCTTCTTCTGCTATGGACTGCCTGCACATCAAAGGGTCTGGTATGCATATAAGTGGTCCTCAACTGCCTCTTCAGTAATGTAGTTAGTGTTCACAGTAAAATGTTTATAGTTTAAAAGATGCTGATGTTTTAATAAATTAAGAAGGATTTTTGGCCTCCCTTAAAATTAAGCCCACCAGGAAGTACATTCTTAAAATTATGTTGCTTTTTTCTTCCTATACATTGCTTTTCCCTTCATTGAATTTAAAGTCTATGTTTTCCTGCCAAATTGATGCACTAGCACGGGCTGCTGGCTTGTAATAGCGCAAGCCAGGAGGTGCCATAGAACTAAGAGCAGTGTATGGGTCCAGAGAACTAAGGATGTGAATGGGGCTCTTTTGTGGGAAAGGTAATGGCAGACAGAACAAATGTTAACGAGTAGTTAAATTATAATCTTTTTCACTATACAAGACATAGAGCAGCTTGGTTCTATGGCAGCACTTAGGTTCCTATAACCTCTCCAAGAGCCTCTCCTCACTCCATAAGCCAGTCATTGCTGTGACTAGAGACATTCTTAAGGAGGCAGTGCTTATGTCAACTGGTGGATGATCATGTCAACTGGTATCCTGAGGGGAGGGATCAGTCAAGAGAGGGGTCTCATTCCAGGCAGTGGTGGTAGGGGATTTTTTTCTGTAACACACTCCTCCACTTAAACCCACCCAAGAGGAAAAAAACAGAATTAGACCTTCTCCCTGATGCTCATTCTCAGCAAAGATTTGCAGTATCCTGGTAAAAATTAATTCAGGAAAGTAGTCAGACACATGAGGAATTGGTACTAAGAGACAGTACCCAATACCATCTACATGAAAGGGCCTAACTCAGTGGAATATGGGCATCCAGACAGATTTCAAAATGTTTATAATTTTTTTTTTTTTTTTTGGATATGGAATCTCTGTTGCCCAGGCTGGAGTGCAGTGGCACAATCTCAGCTCACTGCAGCCTCCACCTACTGGGTTCCAGTGAGTCTCCTGCCCCAGCCTCCTGAGTAGCTAGGATTACAGGCACATGCCGCTATGCATGGCTAATTGTATTTTCAATAGAGATTGGGCTTCACCATAGACCTCAAGCGATCCACCTACCTTGGCCTCCCAACATGCTGGGATTACAGGTGTGAGCCACCATGCCCAGCTTTATTACGTATCTTTGAAGAAAAAAAAATATATAAAGACGTGCAGGGTGTATGTAAAAATATAGTTACCAACAGAAAGGTGTATTCTTGAGCATGCGTAATCGACATGAAGGAAATAATTTAATAGATGAGATTGATAGAGGGGATATACCCACAAAACAAATTAGTAGGCTCTGTTGTAACAGCAAATATTTCTCCCAGGACATCAGAAGAATTAAAGAAATGGAAAGTGAAAAATCAAACACTGAGATGTAGACAATAGTAGAAATAACCATATACTAGGATTCCCAAAAGAAAAAGAGACAACATGCAAGAAAGATACGTGAATTAAAATTTTCTTGTAATTAAAAAAGAATTAAAGGCCTCAAATTGGAAGAGGTTGGTGTGGTACCAAATGGAAAAATAAAGAAAATCTTGTTCCATCCTTTTGTTTTTCCATTAACCTAAATGATTTTATCAAATGTTCTGCCTGCAAAACCAGCACTTCTAACTGCTACACCATTGTTATGATGAAATTCCTTATATGTATCCTCATGTGAATTAACTTCCCTGAAACATAGAAACTGATGGTATATACTGCATATGGCAGATACATTGATTTTAAAAGGTATTGCCTGGTTGCTTCCCTAGAACGGGTGTCATTTTATAGCACAAAACATTTTCAATTACCGTTCACATCTTTACCAATATTTACTGTATGTCCCTGTAAATTTTGTTGTTCTGAAGGGTGTGAGTGGGGTATTTTGTTGTTTGAACTTGCATTTTCTAACCACTAATAATTTCAGGTATAGATTATCCTTTTTTTTTTTGTATACTACACTTTTCTTAATTATTTGCTAGATATCTTCATATATTCTACTTGTTAGTTTTGCTTAAGATTAAGCAAAGTTTTCTTTATACACTGTAATTTCTTCATAACAAGATTTTTGAGACATCCTATGTGGACATCATTAACAGAGATAAGTAAAATGTGATACAAGCAGTAGAAAGCTGTGAGTAATTAGATGTAAAATGCTAGACTAACATGTAGTACGTATGATTAAATCTCTCAGATATGAAGGGAAAATTGATTCAACAAGATTTAGTATAACTAAACAAAACATCCACATTTCTCATACATGCACACATCTATTATATAGGTTTACAATGCTACTTAATGTCATAAATTTCATGTAATGCCTATGGGGGGGGAATGGGGTTGGGTTTGGTATGAAGAGGAAAGAAAGGTAAAATAAGTGAGAGGTCTGTCTTAATCTGTCTTCTGTTGCTATAATTGAATATCTATGACTAGGTCATTTATAGAGGAAAGACATTGATTTAACAGTTCTGGAGACTGGAAAGTCCAAGGTCTAGGGGCTTTGTCTATTGTCTGGTGGGAACTGTGCAGAGTCCTGAGGTGCAAAGGGCATCACATGATGAAGGGGCTCATGAGAGAGCCAACCTGGCTTTTTATAGCGATAACTAACCCACTCCCCTGATCATCCATTAATGCATTAATTTTTTCATAAGGCCAGAGCCCTTATGACCCAACCATATCTTAAAACCTTCAGTATTGTAGGGGGCAAACATTCAAATTATAGCCAGGTCCTTGCAGAAACCAGTGTTGATCACGCCTGTAATCCCAGCACTTTAGGAGGCTGAGGTGGGTGAATCACTTGAGGTCAGGAGTTTCAGACCAACCTGGCCAACATGGTGAAAGCCCGTCTCTACTAAAAATGCAAAAATTGGCCAGGCATGCTAGCACACGCCTGTAGTTCCAGCTACTCAGGAACCTGAGCCAGAAGCATCACATCACTTGAACCCGGGAGACGGAAAATTTCACCACTGAACTCCAGCCTGGGCAACAGAGGTAAGACTCTGTCTTTAAAAAATAAAAGTAACCAATGTTGACAATAAATACTTTGCTCAGTTTTAGCCAGATTTTTATGGCTCAGGTGCCTAAGTGAGGTCTGTGCCTTTTTTAGCAACTCTGCCCTGTGCCAGCCTTCATGGAAATTGTTGGAACTGCTCAAACTGTGGGACACATCCTTCCTTTGAATGAATACTCCATCTATAAGTATCTGCATCGCACAACAGAACTCTGTAACAGACTGCTAATTACACTACAGCGTTGCCCCTCTTTTGTAGGATCCCCCCTTCCTCAAGTCTCAGCTGGGCATCTAATGAGATTTCCTTTTTATTTTTATTTTTTTTAGAGGCAGACTTACTCTCTTTCCCAGGCTGGAGCACAGTGGTGTGATCATAGTTCACTGCAGCCTCAAATTCCTGGGCTCAAGTAATCCTCCCACATCAGCCTTCCAGGTAGCTGGACTTCAGGTGTGTGCCACCATGCCCAGCTTTTTTCTTTTCTTTTTCTTTTTTTTTTTTTTTTTTTGGTAGAGAAAGAGTCTCACTATGTTGTGTGGGCTGTAATTGGAGAGTTCATTTCTCCACTTTCTTTTAGCTAGCTGTGGCCAGGTGACTAGGGTTTGGCCCTCAGGACATGAGTAGACAGCTGGACAAAAGGACAGGTAAGGAGAAAGCAAAGCCTTAGGACGTGACAGAGTTGCCTAGATGCCTGTCAGGACCAGAGCAGGGGGAAGATGACAGAGACCGCTGTTCAGACAGATACGATAACCTGCCAGCCACTTGCACAAATGGGGCCCTCAAGATACATTCTCACCAGTGGGGTTGGGTGGAATTGTTGCATCACTCACCACAGGTGAGGTGGCCAAAAAGCCAGTAGCATCACATTACTGGCTTTCTCCATCCTCTCCCTTTCTGTTAATGAGTAGACTGACTTTGGAAATCTTATGAGGGAGAAGCCACTGATAGAAAATCTGAAGTCCTTGGCAGCCACTCTCTGAGGAAGAGTGCTGATTTTGGACTTAGTGTGATTGAAAACTAAAGCCAGGTGCAGTGGCTCGTGCTTGTAATACCAGCACTTTGGGAGGCCAAGGCAGGTGGATCACAAGATCAGGAGATTGAGACCATTCTGGCTAACATGGTAAAACCCCATCTCTACTAAAAATACAAAAAATTAGCCAGATGTGGTGGTGAGCACCTGTAATCCCAGCTACTTGGGAGGCTGAGGCAGAAGAAGCTCTTGAACCTGGGAGGCAGAGATTGCAGTGAGCCAAGATCGCGCCACTGCACTCCAGCCTGGGCAACAGAGTGAGACTCCATCTCAAAACAAACAAACAAACAAACAAACAAACAAACAAACAAACCTGAAGTTGTATTGTGTGAGCTGTTGTTTGCATTTGTTAAGAGGAAATGCCACTCAAACAATGGAGAAAGCATCCAGCAAATGCTACCAACTTCAACAAAAAAGTCTCTCTACCCCACCTGGAAGCTGAAAGTCCCTGGGTAAAGCAGGTAGGTAAAAAATCAACCTCTACAGCATTCAAATTAGGTGCCACCCTCCCCAAAGAAAGCTAGAAAGGAGATAATTGGAAGAAAGATGAGGCAGGCCTGGGGCTCCAGGAATGCTCATTGCGTAATGGTGATGTCCCTGGGTCAGGGAGAGCAGCTGGAGTGAGCCCCCCTGTTTCTGGTCAAGAGACTGTTCAAGCCAGCTTGATTGAGTGTCCCCTCAGTGGGCAGAGGTTATATTTAAATGCAAATTTAATCACAATCCCTATAGGCTTTGGAAAGAAGAGCCTGGTGAGTCCATTTGAAAGGTCATCTCTGAAAATGAATTGTAGGAAAAGCCAAGAAAGTTTGAGAAACAGGATTGTTCTTCAATGTATGGAAAAGATTATAAAGCAAGAGCAAGTGGAACATTATCTTCTTTAGCATAATTATAAAGTATTAATAGTTCAATAATATAGAACAAAACTCAGAATGGTCACACACCACATAACATTCTGATCAGTGATGGGTCAGATATACAACGGTGGTCTCATAAATTATAATGCCACATTTTACTGTACCTTTTCTGTGTTTAGACACACACAGTTGCCTACCATATTCAGCACAGTCACATGCTGTTCAGGTTTGTGGCCTGGGAGCAATAAGCCATACCATACAACACAGATGGTAGGCTTGACCATAAAGGTTTGTGTAAGCATGCTGCGTGCCCTTCACACAATGAAGCATTTCTCAGAATATATCCCTGTTGTTAAACAGCATAATGGGACTCACAAGCTATGCCTAAGCAGGACTAAAACTGTAAGTTAGATAAAACCCAATAAACCAAGCTGCTGACAACTCCTGGCTGAAACCAAACAAAAAATTGCTCTACAATGACCTCCCATTACAAACTCCCAACAACAATTGTCATTAACCTCTCTTACATTGAATGTCCTTCCCTAGTAAAATCAAGTTGGGCCAAAAGGATGGTGGAATGACTAGGCACCCAGAGAACTGCCAGCTCTCTGGGTTTTCAGCTTCTCTTTTTAGAAAGATGTGAGAAAGAGTGCTGCTCACACAAAAAGCAAAGACACTACTAGCAATGACCTACCCCATTATAAAAATAGTATTTCAAACCAGGGATGAAGAGATGGAATTCTTAAATGGTATAAGGACAACTAGCAATTCATTGCAAAAATAAAGATTACCTCCGTACATGAATCCAGACATTGTCAAGGAAAAAAGGCAATGAATAATTAGATCATTTTTAAAAAAAGATTTCATATGAAGAGAAAGAATACTTAATATGCAATTAATTTCCAAAAGAACAGTTTCTTCTCTGGATTCTTTCAAATAAGAAATGACATTATAGTCAGCCCTTAGTTTCCATGGGGGGATTGTTTCCAGGACCCCCTATGGATGCCAAACTCTGTGTATACAAAAGTTTCAAAGTTGGCTCTTCAGAACCTGTATACAAAGTTGGCCCTCTGTATCCTCAGGTTCGCATCCTGTGAATACTCTACTTTTGAGCTATATAGGGTTGTAGATGTGGAACCTGCAGATAAGGAGAGCTAACTATTGAAAAAACAAATCTACTTACAAGTGGACCCACTCAGTCCAGACCTGTGTTGTTCAAGGGTAACTGTATCTCCTTGTTACATAGAAATTTACAGAGCAGAAAGCAGCTGCTAAATCATTTTCTAAAAAGAAATCATTCTTGCCTCCAAGTCACTGTGGCTAACACTTCTGAATTACACAACTTCTTTTATAAAACATACCCTGTCATCACAGCACTTTAGGAGGCCAAGGCAGGAGGATCACTCTAAGCCCAGATTCAAGACCAGCCTTGGCAACACACAGACTCTGTCTCTACAAACAAATGAAAAGTATCCCTCTTCAAAGATAGGTTGCCTTATAGCTCCAAGTAACAGAAAAAATCTCAACTCTAACAGGCTTACATAATAAGAAAAATTAATGAACTCAAGTGCTCAATCCAGAGCTACCTCAGTGTGGGTTAATAGATCAGTGTTACTACATCAGGGGCCAAGGCTTTTCTATTCTTCTCTGCTCGCCATCCTCCAACTACAGCCCTGCACCACAAGATGCAACCAATGGATGTATTCGGAAGAGCAATGTGATTCTGCTCATGTCTCTTTATCAGTGATAAATCCTTTCCCACAAGTCATACAGAATACTTCCCTACATATCCTAATGGCCAGGGCTTGGTTATATGCCCAACCCAAGCAATCCCTGTTGAGGAGAGGAAAACAAGCCACATCGAGGCTTTCATGCAACAAAGCAGCAGAGAGCAGCCTGCCCCACTGCTGCAAGGAAATCCAGGTACAGGAGGGAGAACGAATAAGGGCACAACAGGTGCTGCCCTGTTGGAAATGGTTCCTGGGCTCCTACCACTTGGGTTATGTCATGTACCTCTGTAGGCACTGCTTGGAAACATGTCAGGAGTAGACAGAGAAGGACATTTTCTTTATACAATACTATTTTCACTGTCAGTGTAATGAGCACTACTGTTTGCAGCTAGTTCTTAACATAAATTTTGAGTTGTTAATGGTATAACCTGCCTTTGCATTATTTTATTTTTGTGTGATAGGGTCTTGCTCTGTTGCCCAGACTGGAGTGCAGTGGGACAACCACCACTCACTGCAAACCCAAACTCCCAGGCTGAAAGTTCCTCCTGCCTCAGCCTCCCAAGTACCTGGGACTACAGGTGTGCACGATCGTGCCTGGCTACTTTTTCAATTTTTCGTAGAGACAAGGTGGGTCTTGCTGTGTTGCCCAGGCTGGTTTGAATTCTTGGGCTCAAACAATCCTCCGGCCTCAACTTCCTAAAGTGCCGGGATTACAGGCATGTGCCACTATGCCCAGCCTTCGGTTACATTCTTTTTTTATTGACGTGACTGAAACCCAAAACAGTGGAACACTGTAAAAGGTCCTCTGGGGCTTCTTTACTGACAAGCAAGTCAATAACCACAGGCAGAAATATTTATATATGCCAAGAACGGGAACAGTATTGCTAAGTGGTACAGTACTTCTCTGAAGCTTTATATTATAATATACAATTTTTCAAATGCAACTCTTTTAAGAAAAATAGTCAATGCCCATGTGCCTGCCAGTTCAACACTTGCTTAAATCTTGCCATTTTTGCTTAATCTATGCATGCATCTTTTTCCTGAACTGCTTCAAAGCTGCATACATCAAGACAGTTCATCTTTATATAGTCAGCCTGTTTGCCCTTAAAAAACAGTCCCTCCACCTTTTCTTTTTAAAAATGATATCAGGGCCAGGCGTGGTGGCTCGCACCTGTAATCCCAGCACTTTGGGAGGCCGAAGCTGGCGGATCACCTCAGGTTGGGAGTTTGAGACCAGCCTGACCAAAATGGAGAAACCCTATCTCTACTAAAAATACAAAATGAGCCGGGCATGGTGGCGCATGCCTGTAATCCCACCTACTCGGGAGGCTGAGGCAAGAGAACCGCTTGAACCAGGAAGGTGAAGGTTGCAGTGAGCTGAGATTGCGCCATTGCACTCCAGCCTGGGCAACAACAGCAAAACTCTGTCTCAAAAGAAAAAAAAAGTCATACCAGCTTTTTGAAGAGACCTAGCCAGGTGTCTTCCAAATGTCCCATATTCTGGATTTGTTTTCCCGACTGCAGTTGTTCCTCTGTCTCCTGTATTTCCTGAAAACTAAAAGTTAAGTTTAAACACTTGATTCAATTCAGGTTAAATATTCTGGCAAAAAATAATAATTCCAGAAAATGCAACTACTTTGTATTATGTTTCATCAAGAGGCACATAACATCACTGACATTAATAATGTTTTGGTCAACTAGTTAAAGTGGGACAATCACTGCATTGTAAAGGTGCATTTTTTTCCATGTTCAGTGACTAAGGTATCTGCAGGTGATACTCTGGCACTGCACAAGCATCCTGTTTCCCTCACATCTCATGACTGTAGCATCCATTCATCTCTGTCCAACTGCACTATGGGTTGCAAATTAGTGACTTTTCAAATTCTGTCATTCTGTCTGCATTTATTCACTGACATTATTCTATAACAAGTAGCTTTCCATGACTGGAGATAAGTGATTGCTCCTACTGAAAGGGCAAGGCAAAAATCAAATTCCTTCCCTCTAATTACAAAGTAAGGAGTTTGTGTCAGATCCACCACCAATCGTGGAAAATGCCTTTAGTCTCTTTCTCTTTTTTGTATCACTATGGACTCAGAATTTTCTTTATTCAAAATGTTATAGTCAGTTACAGTCATTGTTTTTGTTCACCAAAGTGCCTCATGTTTGGCCAGGGAAGCCCCTTCTAGCCAGCTTCTGGTCCCATCCTCACATTACCATGAATCTTTGAGTGCTTCCTTGGTTTCTGACCCAGCACATCCCAGGCTTACCTTGGGCACTTCAGGACCCAGACCTAGACCACCTGTTGCTCCAACAAGTCCTGGTTCCTTGAGTGGCAATGTTGAGGACTGAATTTGCTCATCACTACAGGGGTACCATTGGTTCTGAGCCCTCCCGTGAATGGAGCTAGGAAATAACATGTTCTTTTTAAAAAAAGTAAAGATATATATATTACTTTTTTTAAAAAGAACATGTTTTATATATATATATATATATATATACACACTATATATTATTTATATATTTTATATATATATACTATATATTATTTATATATTTTATATATATACTATATATTTATATATTATATATACTATATATATTATATATACTATATATTTATATATTTTATATATATACTATATATTTATATATTTTATATATATACTATATATTTATATATTTTATATATATACTATATATTTATATATTTTATATATATACTATATATTATTTATATATATCTTATATATATAATATATAGTATATATATATATATATATATATATGCATTTTTTTTTTTTAGACAGTCTCACTCTGTCACCCAGGCTGGAGTGCAGTGGCATGATCTTGGCTCACTGCAACCTCTGCCTCCTGGATTCAAGTGATTCTCCTGCCTCAGCCTCCTGAGTACCTGGGACTACAGACACCTGCCACCACACCTGGCTAATTTTTTGTATTTTTAGTAGAGACAGGGTTTCACCATGTTAGCCAGGATGGTCTCAATCTCCTGACCTCGTGATCCACCCACCTTGGCCTTCCAAAGTGCTGGGATTACAGGCGTGAGCCACCATGCCTGGTCGATATTTTCAATATATATCTATCATTATGGGGAGTTTTATACAACTACTTTGATGTGTTATCATCATCTCTTAACCTGGAAATTTTGGTTCCCAGTAACTTTAACAATTTATTTTTGCTTTATCCTACAACTATTTGAATCTATTCCCACAAAATAGATTGGAAATAACACCAATATTACTAACGTGGAATTAATGAGTGACATCTGTCATCTTTTTAAGTTCTTTTTGTCCTAAAAAAGAAAAAAATTCCTCTAAAGATATAGTCATATTACTGCATTCAAAAGTTTCTTGAAAAAATGAGTTTTTCTACTCAGTGAAGTTACCCATTTGATATAAACTTAGGTTGATTTCTTCTTTGCTTTCAATTTCAGAATGTGCTTTTATTTATCTTTGAGTATGTAAATTACTCCTATTTATCCAAAAGCCAAAACTTCATCAAAAGGTATATGTGAAGAAGCCTTGTCTCTATCTTTAGCTCCTACCCCCTATTCACTCCTATCTCCATAGATATTCATTTTTCAGTTTGTAACTTTTTTTCAGGTTTGTAGTTTATAGTTTATGTTTATTTGCAAAATATATGTATTATGTAAAATATATTGGCTGGTCACAGTGGCTCATGCCTGTAATCTCAGCACTATGGAAGACTCGAGGCAGGGAGATCGCCTGAGCCCAGGAGTGCAAGACCAGACTGGCAACATAGCAAGCCCCATCTTGACAAAAACTTAAAAACTATATATATAAAAACATATCTAATATAGAAATACATATAAAACATCTGCCTAAATACATATTATTTCTTCTCAAACAAAAAAGGCAGCAAGCCATATAGTTTTCTGTACTCTGCATTTTCACTAACATATTGTGTACTTCAAATTTCTCATACATGATACATATCAAGTATACTACACTATTAAGATACAAAGAGGCCAGTCATGGTGGCTCATGCCTGTAATCCCTCCCTTGGGAGGCCAAGGCAGGCAGATCACCTGAAGTCAAGAGTTTGAGACTAGCCTGGCCAACATGGGGAAACCCTGTCTCTACTAAAAATACAAAAATTAGCCAGGCATGGTGGCAGGTGCCTGAAATCCCAGTTACTTGGGAGGCCGAGGCAGGAGGATCACTTGAAACTGGTAGGCAGAGGTTGCAGTGAACCAAAATCGTGCCATTGCACTCCAGCCTGGGTAACAGAGTAAGATTCTGTCTCAAGAAAAAAAAAAAAAAAGATACAAAGAAACACTTGAGACATTTCCTGTGGTAAATCTATTACAGCAGTTCTTAAGCTATGGAGAGATACTTCCTGCTGACAACTCTGTGGAGTTCCACTATGTAAATCAAACATGGCCATCTTAACTCAAGTACTCAAAAATCTAATGCTGTCAGCTTGCTGGTTCAAGTTCTGTTTTTCCAAAGGTTTCATATTCCAACAATGAATGTCATTAGCATTAGATGTATATTACATTTCTAAATTTGGTACCTGAAAAATGACTTTTAGTATGACATTACTGTAGAGAAAAAAGTATCTCTATCTCCTAAATTGATAGATGTCCCCTCAGTCCCCTCAGTATTAATTAATTTACTGCTTATATTTTTTTTCTGAAAGCTTTCATGCATAAAAAACATAGTTTTACACCAGTATCAATCACCTGATGTGCAAATATGCTGGGACTTTGTAAATACTTTTATATTTCTGTCATATTGCTTTTTCCCAGTGATTTATGTGAAACACTGTATTTCATTTGTTGGTGGATACGAACATATAAAATGTTCTCGGGCCGGGCGCGGTGGCTACGCCTGTAATCCCAACACTTTCAGAGGCCGAGGTGGGTGGATCACGAGGTCAAGGGATCGAGACCATCCTGGTCAACATGGTGAAACCCCGCCTCTACTAAAAATACAAAAAATTAGCTGGACGTGGTGGCATGTGCCTGTAATCCCAACTACTCAGGAGGCTGAGGTGGGACAATTGCCTGAACCCAGGAGGTGGAGGTTGCGGTGAGCCGAGATCGCGCCATTGCATTCCAGCCTGGGTAACAAGAGCGAAGCTCCGTCTCAAAAAAAAAAAAAAGTTCTCTCCTTATTTTAGTTTTCTGTATTTTCTCTTTTTTCCTTTTCTTATTTATTTATTTATTTATTTATTTGAGATGGAGTTTTCACTCATTGCCCAGGTTGGAGTACAATGACATGATCTTGGCTCACTGCACTCTCTGCCTCCCGGGTTCAAGCAATTCTCCTACATCAGCCTCCCAAGAAACTGAAATTACAGGCACCCACCACCATGCCCAGCTAATTTTTGTATTTTTAGGGACAGGGTTTCACCATATTGTCTAGGCTAGTCTCAAACTCCCATCCTCAGGTGATCCACCTGCCTCGGCCTCCCAAAGTGCTGGGATTACAGGTGTGAGCCACTTGCCCTGCCAGTATTTTCTAAGCTAACATAAAATGGTCCCATATCCATTTCATTTGTGGAGAGGCCTCCAGTACCTATATCTTGTGTTTTCTGATGCCAACTAGGGATTTAATTTACATAGGAGACCTCCATATTATTTACATTCATAAGGTTTCTACCACGAATTCTGGTTTGAAAAACAAATTGACTTGACACATGAGGATTTTCCACATTTGTTACAATTCAGAGTATCACTCTTGTGTGGGGGATGACTTCATACAGAAGGATTTCCCAAATATATTGCATTCATATGGCTTCTCCCGTGTGAGTTCTCTGATGACTGATGAGGTCTGACTTCACATAAAACATAAATATTTTCCTGCATTCATTACACTTAATAGGGTTCTTCCTGGTATGAGCACAGTGAGGTGTAATTTCACACAGAAATATGTGTCACATTTGCTACATTTATAGGGCTTGTCTTCTATGTGAGTTCTCTAGTGAATGGTTAAGGGTCATTTGTAGCAGGATGTCCACATTTATTACATTCATGGGGTTTCTCCCCAGTGCGTGTCCTCTGATATTCAATGAGGTGTAACTTCTGGAAGGTTTTTCCACATTGCTTACATTCATAGGATTTCTTGCCTGGTGTATTTTTGATGATGTTTAGTAAGGTGTGACTTCTGGAAGGTTTTCTCACATCCCTTACATTCATGAGGTTTCTCGCCTGGTGTCTCTTTGATGATGTTTAGTAAGGTGTGACCTCTGGTAAGTTTTCCCACATTCTTTACATTCATAGGATTTCTCCTGTGTATGTATTCTCTGATGCTGACTGAGGGCTGACTTCATATAGAATGATTTTCCACATTCATCACATGTATAGGGCTTTTCCCCATATGAGTTATCTGACACACCATTAGGGTTGATTTATGGCGAAAAGTTTTCTGACATTCAGTACATTCATAGGTTTCTCTTCTCAATGTGTTCTCTGATGGTCAGTGAGGTTTGACTTCATAGAAAAGGCTTTCCCACATTCATTACATACATGGGGTCTCTTTCCTGTGTGATTTATCTGATGAATATTAAAATGTGACTTCAGACTAGGTGCAGTAGTTCATGCCTGCAATACCAGCACTTTGGGAGGCCAAAGCAGACTGATCACTTCAGGACAGGAGTTTGAGAACAGCCTGGTCAACATGGAGAAGCCCCATCTCTACTACAAATACAAAAATTAGCTGGGTGTGGTGGCAGGTACCTGTAATGCCAGCTACTTGGAAGGCTGAGGCACAAGAATCACTTGAACCCAGGAGGGGGAGGTTGCAGTGAGCCTAGATCACACCACTGCACTCCAGCCTGGGTGACAGAGTGAGAATCCATCTCAAAAAATCAAAAAAAAAAAAAAAAAAAAAAAAGATGTGACTTCAGATAGGATTTTTCACATTCATTACATTTGTAAGGTTTCTTTGCAGTGTGAGTTCTCTGGTGTATAACTAGGGTTGGAAGGACTTCCTACATTCATTAGATTTATGTGGTCTCTCCCCTGTGTGAGTTCTCTTATGTTTAGTGAGAGGATCCCTGTTGTAGAAGGACTTATCACATTCATTGCATCCATATAGTTTCTCCTCCATGTGAGTTCTCTGATGTACCATGAGGATTGAATTCATAAAGGAAGATGTTCCACCTTCACTACATTCATATGGCTTCTCCCTGGTGTGAAATTTCTGATGTTTAGTGAAATCTGACTTCACACAGAAGCGTTTTGCACATTCATTATGCTCAGGGTTTTTTACCTGTGAGAGTTTCCTGATGTACTGATTTATAGCAGGATTTCTCACACTCAGTATATTTATAGGGTTTCTCTTCTGTGTGGTCTCCCTGAGGTACATTTAGGTTTGATTTATAGTAGAAGTATTTTCCACATTCACTACATTTGCAGGGTTTCTCTCCTGTGTTTTTTTTCTAATGATCAGCAAATGTGACTTCTAGAAGAAAGTTCTTCCACATTCGGTACATGTGAAAGGTTTCTCCCCTGTATGCATTTTCTGATGTTTTGCGAGGTTTGGCTTCACAGGGAAGGATTTTCTACATTCATATGGTTTCTCCCCGTGTAAGTTCTCTGATGATGACTGAAGTTTGATTTTGCATAGGGTTTCCCATTACACTGACAGGGTTTCTCCCGTGTGAATTCTCTGATGGACTCTTAAGACTGAGCTATGACAAAAAGGTTTCTGACAGTCACTACATATATAAAGCTTCTTTTTTGACTGAATTATCTGGTGATCAGAGAGGGCTGACTTCACTAGGGTTTTACCACATTCATGGGGTTTCTCTTATGGATGTGTTATCTGAGAGTCAGTAAGTTCTTAATTTCTGGAAGGTTTTTCCATATTTATCACTTTCACATGGTTTCTCTCTTGTGCATGTCCTCTGATGTTGAGTGAGGTGGGACTCCTGGCAAAAAGATTTCTTGCAATGACTATATTCAGAAGTTTTCTCTACTGTGTGAGTTCTGAGGTAGAGTGAGATGTGAGTTGTGACTGAAATGCTCGTTTTCATTAGCTCCGTGGGTTTTCACCCCTGTACTGACTTTCTGATGTTTGAAGAAGGTGGACTTCTCACAGTCAGTAACTTCAGAGTGATTCTTCCTTGTATGGAGGTTCATGATGAACTTTGGGAGCTGACGTGGCACTGACATTTTCCCCACGCTCCTTGTAATCATGGGGTTTCTCTCCTGTTTGATTTGTCTTGTGTGAAGGTGGCTGCCTTCTCAAGGAAGACATTTCCATGTTCATTATCTTCAAAAGGTGTCTCAAAGTCTGAATTTCCTGTTCCTCAATAAGGTCCTCACTATGACTTGGTGACTTCCCACTTTGGTGATATTGAACAGATTTCTTTCCAGTATGAGTGTTTTCTTGACTATTATGAAAAGGCAACTTCTCACAAATATTAATTTCATCAGAGAGTTATTACTAGAATAATTTTTGTCACTAATACTTGATTCTGAAACATATTCAAACTCATTGCACAAGTCATACTGACAGGCCACTTTTCTTGAAGAAACCTGGTTTGCACCCAGATTAAGGGTTTTCCAAAAATGTGTTCTCTCTTCTTATTCAGTGCGTGTTGTTGCTGAGGAGTGAAGTGTACCACAAATGTTTATCTCAATTTTCCTGGCTTCCCTTTATCAGGTCTCTTAATTTCTGCATGTCCAGAAATGAGAAAAATTAAATATGCTTTTAAAATGTTAACACATTTCCTATGTAAGTGCGATTGTATCATGGATTCTCTATTTTCAGGCCCAGGCTCCTAGGATGAAATTGCAAATAGATATTTCACCTTGGTTCCAAAAAATAAAAATAAAACCATCTGCTATAGTGGAAAAGGAAGGGGAAAACTAGCAAGGAACGCACATATATTTGCTATTTTAAAAAGATGATGCTCAAAACTGAAAAGCTGAAATTGTTAAACGTAGGGAACAGTTAACTAAGGATAATGCATGGTGGAGAAACTAGAAAATGAGGTCAGCCCAACAGAAATCATGAGCAGGAGATGGAGTGAAATGGAATGTTAAGAGAACTGGATGTTACAGGGAAATATCATAGGACAGCTTAGATGTGAGAGAAAACAGATGATCAATACCTACATAGATAAAGCCCACAATCTATGTGCCAACAGATAAAATAAGATTTATACTAGGTCGGGCGCGGTGGCTCATGCCTATAATCCCAGCACTTTGAGAAGCTGAGGTGGGTGGATCACGAGGTCAAGAGATGGAGATCATCCCGGTCAACAAGGTGAAACCCCATCTCTACTAAAAATACAAAAAATTAGCTGGGCATGGTGGCGTGTGCCTGTAGTCCCAGCTACTCGGGAGGCTGAGGCAGGAGAATTGCTTGAACCCAGAAGGCGGAGATTGCGGTGAGCCAAGATCATGCCATTGCACTCCAGCCTGGGTAACAACAGCAAAACTCTGTCTCAAAAAAAAAAAAAAAAGATTTATATTAGTTCAAGGTGTCCTTTCAAAAATCCACAATAAATATCTTCTAAAATATTCTTCCCCAAACACAAGTCACAAGTCTGACAAAGATTCTTATACTCAACTAGCTTGCTTTGCAGCTTTGGCTCCACAAAAACTTTGTTACCCTCCAGAAAGTCTACCCCCCACCAACACATACACACCACTTTCAAATCATGCCCCTTAAACTGCATTTTCTTAAAAATTTGAAAGCAGGCAGGGCATTGTGGCTCACACCTGTAATCCCAGCACTTTGGGAGGCCAAGGCAGGTGGATCACCTGAAGTCAGGAGTTCAAAACCAGCCTGCCCAACATGGCGAAAACCCGTCTATACTAAAAATAGAAAAATCAGCTGGGTGTGGTGGTGGGCACCTGTAATCTCAGCTACTCAGGAGACTGAGACAGGAGAATCACTTGAAACTGGGAGGTAAAGGTTGCAGTGAGCCAAGATCAGGCCATTGCACTCCAGCCTGGGTAACAGATTGAGACCTCTCCTCAAAATAATAATAATAATAAAATAAAATCAATGACCTCATCTTCTACCTTTTTAGAAACCAAAAAAAGAGAAAAACTACACCTAAGTAGTCAAAAAAGAGTAATAAAAATAAGAACATAAAAACAAAAATCAATAATATGTAAAAGTTTTTTAAAAACATATCAATAAATGTTTCAAACCTCTAGGTACACTGATGAGAGAGAGAGAAGAGGAGGAGGTAGCACCAGTAAATTATCAGCATCAGGGATGAGAGATGACATCACTAGAAATTCCACAGATACAAGATGGGTAAGATAATATTAGAACAACTTTACGCCAAGTAAAAACTAATATTTAAAAATCAAACATAATTTATATGCTACTAACAAATAGATAAGGAAAACCATACAAATTTATCAATAGATGCAGAAAAGGATTTGACAAAACCTAACTGATTCCTGATTTAAAAAAAAAAGAACTTTCAGTACTTTAAGAATAAAAGGGAATTCTCTCAACCTAATAAAAAGCACCTATGAAAAACCAACAGCTGCCATCACAGTAATGATGAAAGACTGTCCTCCTAAAATTAAAATAAGAAACGCAAAGATGTCCCATCTTAGTTCCATTCAACATTGTATGGGTGGTTTTAGTCAGTGCAATAAAACAACAAAAAGTCATACAGATTAGAAAAGAATAAAACTATTTGTAAATGACATGACAGAACTGTCTATGTAAAATCTTGCAGAACCTCCAAAAAAGCTACTAGAACTAGTGAGTTTAACAAGGTTGTGGGATACAGTATCAACATACAGCGTTGTGTGTTTCTACACACTAGCAATAAACAATCATAAATTGAAATTCAATACCATTTACAAGAGTATCCAAAAAAAGGAAACACATAGGGATACATTCGAGAGCTGTGCCAGACCTGTACCTTGTAATCTACAAAACAATCCTGAAATAAGTTAAATACTTAAGTAGATGTAGAAATATACCGTGTTCATGAATTGAAAGAATAAATATTGTTAAAGAGATCCATTCTTCCCCAGCTGATCTACAGGTTCAATTCCAACCATAATCCCAAACTTTTCTTTGTAGACAAGCTGATTTTAATTTTTTTTTTTTTTTTTTTTTTTTTTTTTGAGACAGAGTTTCACTCTTTTTGCTCAGGATGGAGTATAGTGGCACAATCTCAGCTCACTGCAACCTCCGCCTCCTGGATTTAAGCAACTCTCCTATCTCACTCTCCCAAGTAACTGGGATTACAGGTGCCTGCCACCACGCCTGGCTAATTTTTGTATTTTTAGCAGAGATGGGATTTTACCATGTGGGCCAGACCAGTCTCAAACTCCTGACCTCAGGTGATCTGCCCACCTCTCCCTCTCAAAGTGCTGGAATCACAGGTGTGAGCCACCATGCCTGTCCCTAAAATGCATATGGAAATACAAAGGGCTTGTGCAGACAAAACCTGGAGTTTTTATGGGCACGGGATCGGGGGCGGGCTGGGCCATGGGTGATTCTTGAAGAGGCAACATTCAAGCAGGAAAACAAGGATGTAAGTTCTCACTTTGGACCACAGTATCAGGCTTTTCAACTTGAGAGTGGGGCCCTCACCAGGGACCCACCCTCTTCTGCCCAGAATTTCCCTGCCTCCTGTCCTTATCATTACCACTACAGAAGGCATGAAATGCTCAGGAAAGATTGGAAGGGAAAAAGATGAGGATGTTTGAACATAAGCCATGAGAATGAGCAGGAGGAAGACACAAAGAAATCCGAGCAGCAGGAATAAAACCTCAAGAAGCATGTCACAAGACATCAGAGAGGGGGGCCTTTCTAGAAGGGGAAAGTGGTTCAATGCCAATGCAGCAGAATGTTCTAGAAAGGCCAGGTCGGGAAAAACATGCACTGGACTGAACTGCAAGGAGGCTTCGGTTAGGCTTTATCAGGACATACTGGGGAGGTGGCGGGGAATGGCAAGATCACACAAAGTAGACTAAAATTGAATGAATAAACAGATGCCTGTACCCCAGGGCTCACAGCAGCATTATTTACACCAGTGAAAGGTGGAAACAGCCTAAACGCCCATCTGCAAATGAAGAGGTAAAGAAAACGTGGTCTATCCACACAATGGAAGATTATGCAGCCACAAAATGGAATACAGGTCCAACCCATGCCACAGCATGAGTGAACCCTGAAAACGTCATGTTCAGTGAAATAAGCCAGACACAAACGGACAGATATTTCATGTTGGCACTCATATAAAATACCTAGAATAGGGAACTTTGCAGAGGCAGAAAGTACATTAAAGGTTACCAGAGGTTGAAGGGAGGGAGAAATGGGCAGTTATTGCTTAATGGAGACACAATTTTTGTTTAGATTGATGGAAAACTTTTGGACATAGACATGGTGATGGTTGCACGACTGTGAATATAATTAATGCCACTGAATTATACAGTTAAGGGTTAAAATGACAAATTTGATGTTATATATATTTTACCACAAGCAAAAAAAGAGAATGGATAGTGCAGAAACATTTACCAAAGCATATGACTGAATTTCACACCTATAATCCCAGCATTTGAGGAGGCCGAGACAGATGGATCATGAGGTCAGGAGACTGAGACCATCCTGACCAACATAGTGAAACCCCATCTCTACTAAAATACAAAAAATTAGCTGGGCATGGTGGCACACACCTCTAGTCCCAGCTACTTGAGAGACTGAGGCAGGGGAATTGCTTGAATCCCAGAGGCAGAGGCTGCAATGAGCCAAGATCACGCCACTACACTCCAGCCTGGTGACAGAACAAGACTCCATCTCAAAAAAAAAAAATATGACTTTGGCCAAGTGCAGTGGCTCACACCTATAATCCCAGCACTTTGGGAGGCTGAGATGGGCAGATCCTGAGGCCAGGAGTTCAAGACCAGCCTGGCCAACATGGTGAAACCAGGTGAATTGGCCAGGCATGTTGGCACACACCTGTAATCCCAGCTACCAGGGAGGCTGAGGCAGGAGAAACACTGGAACAAGGAAGGCAGAGGTTGCAGCAAGCCAAGATCATGCCACTGCACTCCAGCCTGGGTAACAGATCGAGACTCCAGCTAAAAATATATATATATGTGTGTGTGTGTGTGTGTGACTTTGAGTCATCTGCTGTCCCATCTATAGAGTGTAAAGAAAAGTTATTTCAAAGGCAGTCCATTTCTTTCATTTCTCCAAATGCTTCTAGGTTTTGTCCTTAGATCAAAACAGACGTTCCAAAAGATGTTCCAAAAGCTCTCTACTAAGCCCATATTGCTCTGGTCTCCTAATAAAACCTGAGTTCTATGCTCCACTTCCAACAAACAACTACAGGCAACAAGGAGGTTCACTGCAAGGTTCTTCACTC